>NC_079190.1:143677673-143992238 GCF_029499605.1 Hyla sarda | reverse complement strand
AGAGCACTCCCCCTCTCCCTCCCTTTCCCATAGGTATATGCAGAGCACCCCCCTCTCCCTCCCTTTACCATAGGTATATGCAGAGCACCCCCCTCTCCCTCCCTTTCCCATAGGTACATGCAGAACACCCCCCCTCTCCCTCACTTTCCCATAGGTATATGCAGAGCACCCCCCCCTTCCCTGTAGGTATAGGCAGGGTTAAAAAAAAAGGATGCTCATCTGATATCCCACGCAGCGATCTCCTCAGCTGCAGGGCCCGCGTCTTCTCCCCTCCACAGTACGGGCGCCGGATGAGTGATGTCACCGGCGCCTGTACTGCATGCTGCGTGGGCGCGGTCACGTCTCCTCTGTGTAGCTGCAGATGCGGCTCACACAGAGGGGACGCCTTCTCCTGTATGTGCGTGTATCGCGCATACAGGAGAAGGCTCCGCTGTCTGCTGGGGATCTGGGACGAGAGTCCCAGATCCTCACTAGTTGCAGCGGTGGGTCAGTCCGCCCCTGGCACCCCCCTTGAGAGTGGCACCCCGCCCCCCCCCCCCTTGGTACACCACTGCAGGCACATTGTGCCCAACCTTTAAGAGTAGATAGATCAATAGGATCTAGGGCACTCAAATTTTTACTTGTTCATGGCTTTTTTGTCAAGAGGTTTCTGAACCCACAGGCTAACAAACTTTGAAACTTGTGGATGGGGAATCAATTCCCCCGACTGTGGGTGTTTAATAGTGTTGCTCGCGAATATTCGCAATGCGAATTTTATTCACGAATATCGCATATTCGCGAATTCGCGAATATTCGCGAATATAGCACTATATATTCGTAATTACGAATATTCTTTTTTTTTTTTTTTTTTAGTTTTTTTTTTTTTTTAGTTTTTTTTTTTTTTTCACAGTACACATCACAGTGATCATCCCTCTCTGCTTCCAGCTTGTGTGGTGTAAAGAAGGCTCTAATACTACTGTGTGACTGGTGTGCGCATTTTCGCATATGTGAAAATTTGCATATGTTAATTTTCGCATTCGTGAATTTTCGCTTATGCGAAAATAAAACGAGAATATGCGAATATTCACGAATATATGACGAATTTTCGTCCATATATTCGAATATGGCCTATGCCGCTCAACACTAGTGTTTAATCTCACCTGTGTCAAAGTATGGATTCCTCAAACTATCCAGAATGACAAGACCAGAGGATTTGTCACCCAATATATCATCTCCTCCCTGAGTAATTTCCTCATATTGTGATTCGCCACCTGGGTCCGAAATATCAGCCTCATCAGAGAAGGAATGGACAGGTGAAGTAGAGAAGATGGTAGGCTTTCTCTTTGGAAGAGGCCTTAGATGCTCGCTTATTGTATTCTTCCTCTGGGGCTGAGGATCTATAAGGGCCTAGTATGGAAGGAGGTAGGCTTTCTCTGGGAAGAGGCATTAGCTGCCTGCTTATGGTATATTTTCTCTGGGGCCGAGGGTCTATGAGGTAACTTAGAGACCTCTTGAATTGAGCTTTAGATAAAGCCTGTATAGAAACCTAATCCCCTGCTTGTGATGCTATTCTCTTTGGTTTGGCAGCAGAAGGATCGGTAATGAGATGAAGTCGGTTTTGGTTAGCTTTACCCTGTTTAACCCCTTAAGGACTGAGCCCTTTTTCACCTTAAGGACTGAGCCCTTTTTCGCAATTCTGACCACCGTCACTTTAAGCGTTAATAGCTCTAAAACGAATATTATGAGATTGTTTTTTCGTGACATATTCTACTTTATTTTGGTGGTAAATTTTCGGCGTTACTTGCATTCTTTCTTGGTGAAAAATCACCAAATTTCATGGAAATTATGAAAATTTTGCATTTTTCTAACTTTGAAGCTCCCTTCTTGTAAGGAAAATGGATATTCCAAATAAATTTTATTTTTATTCCCAAATATAATATGTCCACTTTATGTTGGCATCATAAAATGGACATATTTTTACTTTTTGAAAAAATTAGAGGGCTTCAAAGTAGAGCAGCAATTTTCAAAAATTTCATGAAAATTGCAAAATCTGAAGTGACAGATGTTACAGAACTACAACTCCCAGCATGCCTGGGTGTTCTAAGCATGCTGAGAGTTGTAGTTTGGCAACATCTGGAGGGCTACCGTTTGGGCACCACTGTAACAGTGGTCATCAAACTGTGACCCTCCAGATGTTGCAAAACTACAACTCCAAGAATGCCCAGACAGCCTTTGGCTGTCTGGGCATGCTGGGAGTTGCAGTACGGCCTTCCTAGTGGTTGCCACAGTAAAGATCACATTACTTTCACTTTCATTTCTCCCCCCCCCCCCCCCCCACGGCCGATTCCCTACCTGAGCCGTGACCTCCGCTGGATATCTGCGATGATCGCCGGGCCCCACGCATCTGGTCCACAGGTAAAGGCCGCCATCTTCTCCCCCCCCATTCTGCCCGACATCCAGGGGTGGGCAGAATGGGGGGTTTCCATGGCAACCCCCTGTCCTGCTCTGCCATTGGTCAGAACTCAGTTCTGACTAATGGCAGGGGATAGGAGGAGATCGCAGCACTGCGCCCTCACTCCTATCCCTTAGGCTGATCGGGGCTGTCTCTGACAACTCCGATCATCCCTATTTTCCGGGTGATCGGGTCACCAGAGACCCGATCAGCCCGGAATTGGAGAAAATCGCATATCTGAATTGACATATGATTTTCTCCGATCGCCGACATGGGGGGTCTCAGGACCCCCCTGGACGATGTGCTGGGGTGCCTGCTGAATGATTTCAGTAGGCATCCTGATCCGGTCCCCAACCTGCTAGCGGCGGGGACCGGAATTCCCACGGGCGTATCCATACGCCCTCAGTCCTTAAGGACTCGGGATGCAGGGCATATGCATACGCCCTGCGTCCTGAACAGGTTAAATCCACCTGCCATGTGAGAGGTGGAGCCCTCTGCGGACCAAAACAACTCAGAGGGTGTGGCTGCACCCATTTGAGGAGAACCATGAAATGTGTTATGGTTCATTGCTGAAGCCATGGATTTACCAAATGCATTGTGTATGGAAGACCTATTTATTGACCGATCTGGTCCACTATAGGCTGTAATAGATTTTCATCTATAATATCAAAATTATGAGTGTCAGACATTTTAGTTGTTTCCTCGTTCTCCATGTATGAATAGAAAAATATATATGAGAGAAGTTATAGGAAAAAATATAATAAATTAAGGATAAATAGAATTGTTTGGTAATTGTAAAATATGTGTATATAATTAATAGTTTCAGAATAAATATGAATTAATGTTAATAATAATTATTAATTTGTCTTCTTTATAATTTATTTATTGACTTTATCTATTAATATATTTATTATTAAATTAATGACATTAGCAGTATGAATTGAGGAAAAGGAATCTGAACAAAATGAATTACTATAATATATTGAATGTAGTTATCTGAAATGAACACTAGATGGCAGCAGTTAATGGAGCAGAACCCTGACTGAAAGCTCTGGCTGCCGAAGCTGTGAGGAAACCAACTGACAGGAGAATCAGTAATGTGCCAGGAAAATGGACGCCTGTGTCTGAGGTGATTTGAGTGTGGAGCTGTCTGTGTCCGAGGGGATTTGAGTGTGGAGCTGCCTGTGTCTGAGGGGATTTGAGCGCATGTAGCTGATCACCAGCCCAAGCGCAGGAAGCAGGGACACCACAGAGCTGTGCATGAGGTCATTGTACAATTGGACAATGAATTGTAAATACACAGTAACAGGGAAGAATATATGAAAAGCAAGTAGTTAAGAATAGAAGTATATAGCATATATATGAGAGAAAATAGGAATGAAAAGGATGAAAATTTATAGAAATTGACAAGGGATTCAATATATATATATAATATAATATATACTGAGACTGAATGAAAACAATAAGGGAATATATATAATAAAAATATACACACACATATATATATATATATATATAGAGAGAGAGAGAGAGCATAAAAATACTGTACTTATCTTAACTGTTAGCAGCAAAGAATGAGGAGGGGCTTCACCTGAGGGGTCCATATATTCACCTGGACTGTACCATTACTGATTAAATACTGGACTTAATGTCCTGCTTCAACAATTTTCTTGTTAGCTTTTTTAACTCTTTGTTTGCTGCTTGTATTTCAGTAAAGAAAGAATTTAGCATAATGTGAGTCTCCTGTCTTGTTATAAAATTGCTTATATGGTCTGCAGAACCTGTGTGCAGCTGATATCTACCATTATTTGGTCCCCATATGTGGGAATCTTTGTAGAAGTGGGGGTAGGGGCAGTAGTTACTTCTGTTCTCTCCTTCTCTCTACTATATATGGTCCTACATATTCACATCATGATTTAACCTTACACTTAGGTTATACAGTATATTCTGTCAAACAGAGATTTCAACATATACTGCGGTGTGGTGGCAATGCCCCCATTTACTTTAGTGGCCTAAACTTAGTCAAGGGCTAGTGTCTATGCTTAATCCATTTTCTGCATGTATAGGTTTACTTAGTGTGACTAAAAAGTGTAGTCTTCTGTGCTTTACAGTGCTGCAAAGTAAACATACATGCAGGAAATGGACTAAAACTTTGTCACTAGTTGACTATGTTTAGGCCATTAAAGTGAAACAGTACACCACAGTATGTATGGGGGGGGGGGGGGGTGTTAGAAATCTTGCTTGAGTTCTCACACTTTTTTTCCAGGACTTGACCCCTATATATATATATATATATATATATATATATATATATATATATATATATATATATATATATATTACACATACACACACACACACATATATACAATACGCAAGGGCACTTACTATTTATAAACACAAGAGGGGCTTTACAGATTATAAGAATTCAGCTGCCTTGTCTTCCTCACAGCCAGATCTAATGTTCTCTATCCCACCTCTCCCACTCATATTCTGTTCCGACTGAAGAAGAAGCAGACTGAGAGAAGGGGTCCCAGGAGAGTGCAGTACAGTGTGAGGTTAGGTGAAACATGTGACAGAGACCCCATATCCCTCTACAGACCTTCCTTGTTGGCTTAGAGCAGTAAGTAGATGCAAGGTGACGTGGCATCACCTTGTAGGAGCTCAGCTTACTGGTACTGCAAGCAAAGTATGCAGAGCTGGGAAATTTTATCAAAAGCGGGATATGTGGGGAGCTGTTCTGAGATTGAGGGACATGACCCGAAAAATTAAATGGCTATTCTGTTCACATTTGTATTCAGTTGTGCGGTAATGCAGACCAGTTCCCATTTTGTGAATGCAGCTAAGCTGTAATACCACTGGACAAGTACTGTATGGTACTATTTTACAATGAAAACAGCTATGATTTCTAATTCTGAATAATAATAACTCTAACCATGTAAATATATACAGGAATGTAATAAGTATATGATATTGGGACCCCCACCCATGTGAGATATCAGGGTCTTCCAACTCATATTGTATAGTTAACATGCTGGTAAAATGGTCTGCTTATTTCTAGGCATCCAGCTATCACTAAAAGCCAGGCATCTCATTCACTGAATTCAACTAATTCCAGTATAATAGAAATTAGACATTAGAAAGTCATTAAGGGGTTAATTAAGAAAAGAGTTCTGGCAGTGGTCCCAATGAATCCAATGAATTTTGTTATCTTTTAATATTAAAATTCCATATGCCTTTATAAAAAGTTTTAAAATCTTTTGGAGTTTCTTTTCCTCTCTATTTATACAGTTTCACGCTACAACTAACGAAATATTGATTTTTCTCTGAACATTTAAAGGCAGTTTATTCAAACAGACAAAGGGAATTAATCTCCCTAATTGGTTCTCAAGAATTCCATCTGCTTACTGGTCAATGTTCTTTTCTTTAAAGCCCTTTGGTGGAGTTTAGCCTTTTTCATTATGTTCGCTATAAATCAACAACTGAGTACAAGAGAGTGGAGATTCAGGTAAGCTCTGCCAGCTTCAGCGTCATTGAGAGTGAAGGTCAGAAAGTCAAGATACACACAACGGCTTTCTCCAAATCCTGTATGTCTTCCTTCACCTAAATGGCTTTCTCTTACAAATTCCACTGCACTGTAAGTTGGCTATTTAAACTGACCTGTCAATGTGATGTTTCCAAGATGTAATTGGATAGAAGCAGAAGGAGAATATCAAACAGACACTTTTATATCTGCTGTATTTAGTTAGCAGATTTAAAGTTATAGAAGCATTATAGAAAATGATTGTATTTTTTTATTTTTTTTATCAACATTTTTTGCTTATGCAGTGATGAATAGGCTACTTTTAGAGAATAATTTGGAGCTTCTTGTGTGTGTCTTTTGCTTACCTCTTTAAGTTGATGTGGCCTGCATCGGATAGGCTAAATTCTGGTTTACAAATACACAATATTCTGTAATGCAGCCTACATTTCCCATGAATCCTCTGGCTTTGACTAGGGTGTTTCATTATTGCAGCTGTTCATCTCATCAGGCTGCTTGTGCTGGAGATCACCCAGTGAACTCATTAACCACTTAACCCCTTAAGGACGCAGGGTTTGTCCATTTTTGCATTTTCATTTTTTCCTCATCACCTTCTAAAAATCATAACGCTTTCAATTTTGCACATAAAACTCCATATGATGGCTTATTTCTTGCGCCACCAATTCTAATTTGCAGTGACAGTCATTTCTCCCAAAAATCCACGGCAAAACTGAAAAAACATTCATTGTGTGACAAAATTGAAGAAAAATTCTTTTGTAACTTTTGGGGGCTTCTGTTTCTACAGAGTTCATTTTTCGGTAAAAATAACACCTTATCTTTATTCTGTAGGTCCATACAGTTAAAATGATACCCTACTTATATGGGTTGGATATTGTCTGCCTTGGCAAAAAAAATCATAACTACATGCAGGAAAATTTATATGTTAAAAATTCTCATCTTCTAACCCCTATAACTTTTTTATTTTTCTGCGTATGGGCCGGTATGAGCACTAATTTTTTGGGCCGTGTTCTGAAGTTTTTATCGGTACCATTTTTGTATTGATTGGACTTTTTTATCACTTTTTATTCATTTTTTCATGATTTAAAAATTGACCAAAATTACACTATTTTGGACTTTGGAATTTTTTTGTGCATACGCCATTGACCGTGCGGTTTAATTAACAATATATTTTTATAGTTCAGACATTTCCACACGCGGTGATACCACATATGTTTATTTTTATTTACAGTTTTTTTTTATGGGAAAAGGGGGGTGATTCAAACTTTATTAGGGAAGGGGTTCAATGACCTTTGTTAACTTTTTTTTTTTCACTTTTCCTTGCAGTGCTATAGCTCCCATAGGGAGCTGTAACACTGTACACACTGATCTCTTATGCTGATCCCTGCAAAGCCATAGCTTTGCATGGATCAGCGAGATAGGGTCTCGATTGCTCAAGCCTATAGCTCAGGCTTGGAGCAATCAAACGCCGATCGGACACGACGGAGCAAGGTAAGAGGGTCTCTGCTCTCATCCTAGCTGATCGGAACATTGCGATTTCATCACGATGTCCCGATCAGCCCGAATGAGCTGCCAAGAAGCATTTACTTTCATTTTTAGACGTGGCGATCGGTGCTGCACGCTACTAGCCCAGGGTCCCGGCTATCAGCAGCCGGGACCGACCCGGTAGGATGCGGGTCGCGGCGTGACCCCGTTTTAAACACCGGGACCGGGCGAGGGGTGCACATGTATGCCCTTTGTCCTGAAGGAGTTAAACTAAAAACTTTAATTTTCTTTAGTGAGATATACATGAAACTGCAGTAAGCCATATGTTGTCAGTTATACCTGAAGCATCTGTGTGGATAATTAGGCATATGCTAATGTGTTTTTTCACATGTCAAACATGAAATAATGCTGTGCAATCTCGCTCTGTTCTTCAGACTTCCTTCAAATGTCTTATGAATTAGTTTTACACGTGGTATTTTTAGTGTTTTTTCAACACTTAATGGTAACTAAATAGACTTTATCTTGCCCCCTACGGCTTTTATGGTCCATAATGACCTTCTGATTAGATCTGTCTGATATCTGTGTCTGCCTTTTCTTTTCTTACAAGGTATCTATTCTTAAATCCTCTAATGTTTTTCTGAATGGGGTTATCTGATCCCTATGACCTCCAGTAGCCCTATAGATTCCTTCCTTTGTTTTCTCATGACTGGCCAAGACTAATCTATTATAGCTTTGGGGACCCCTAATGTTTTTCTGAATAGGGTTCAAAATATATATATATATAATTTTATAATGTTATATGCTTTATGTATTATTTTATCTGTTCAATAAAGCTTTTTTAAATTTTACATTACTGGTCCGTTTGATTATCTATAAAGGGAAAAATATATGGGTGGTGACTTTCAGCCTTGAGGTTTTCAGACAGCCCCTTTCAGACATGTCAAGACATTTTTATACTTAGAAATCTACCACAAGACATGTCTGGGCTTGTCGGTATAGGCGTATGCATAGAAATCTGCTCAATTTAGCATCCGCCTACTATTACACAAAACACACACTATGAAGCCTATACTATTCATTCAGAAAGATTCAGCCCCAGGACTAGCACTTCGTATATACTTCTCTCCCCTAAAAGGTTAGTAGTTTTAGGGTTTATTTTTTATATAGCTTCTTGTCTGTGAATTGCTTTTTTCACAATATACAATATTTCACAATATATATGTCTGTGAATTAGTGTTAGTATTTTTTAATCTACAGCATAGTAAAAATCCTATTGTAAATTGCTATGCGGTATGATGTGTGGCTGTCAATGACTGATTTACTTTTGTATGAATGAAAATGTGATATAAAGGGTGCTTATAACTAAATAAGCAATCAATGGGGTCTGTAATTTCCTGATAGTTATTGTGAATGTGTGTGTGTGTGTGTGTGTGTGTGTGTGTGATAAGCTGGGGAGGGGGCTGCGATGTAGTTGCCATAGTAGCATGACGTCAGATGTTAGAGGTGGGGGTCGTGGAAGAGCTGAGGTCAGCATATGGGTGTAGTTAGGACACGTGAGGGAGTGGTACCTGTCAAACACCACCGGAAGGGGCTGGCTGACATGTTGGGATTTGGGACTAAGGGGGTGTGGCACCTGTCTACAAACTTCTGGTGACAGTTCGACGAGTAATATAGATGCTCTACTGCTCTACTACTGACCAATTTAGGGTAATGAAATTCTTAGATGCAGGTGAGCTGGAATAAAACAAATGACTAGTGATGGTGAATGTGAATGAAAAAGTAATGAAATCTAAATGAACCACTTTATCGTTGTACTATTTAAGTAACTCAACCCCTGACCCATTTGAGGACAAAAAAATAGACATTGCATTTTAGTGGGAAAGAAAATCCTAAAAATGCTATGACCAGATGTTAGTTGGAGCTGGTAGTTAACAGGGAAATATGAAAGAATATGATAGGAGCTCAGTTCAGCTGAGTGCTTCTACCCACTGGTTTTATCGGTCTGTTGGGGTCTGAACATCCAAACCTCAAAGTCAACATTTTCTGTACCCAGATGATTATTACTCATGTACACAAACTGTGTCCAAAGCTTAGGGAGGGCGATAAAATTCAAGCTCAAATAGGACTAGTTATAGCAAAGTCATAGGTTACACAATGTATACATATTTGGCATTACTTTGAACAGGAAAACTAGTGAATACATTTTTGGAACAAATATAATTCATTAAATAAACTGCCCTAAAAATGTCTGAGAAATATTACATATACTGTATTTATCGGCATATAACACACATTTTTTAGGCTAAAATTTTTAGTCTAAAGTCTATATGCGTGTTATACGCCGATAAGCAGCTGCAGTTCAATGATTTAAAGCAGGCGCTTTAAATCAATGAACTGCAGCGTCTTTTGCAGGTGCAGAGACCTGCCGGCTTTGCCGCTGCCCCGTTGCCCCATCCCTGGTTGTATAATTACCGGTGGCCGGGGTCGGGTCCGCGCTGCTTCTGGCCTTTGGTGATGCGTCCCCTGCGTGGTTGCTATGCGCTGCATGGCGCGGCGCAATGATGAGTGACGTCTCGTTGAAGACGTCACTCGTCATTGCGTCTCTCAGCTCATAGCAACGATGCAGGGGACGCCACAACGGAGGCCAGAAGCAGCGCGGACCCGACCCCGTCAACAGGTAATGATACAACCGGGGATGGGGGAGGCAACGGGTGCCACTGCCCCTTCTCTCCTGCTGGCTATCGGCACCGCTACCCCATTGCCGGCACCGCTTCTCTCCCCCTGGCTATCGGCGTCGGCAATGGGGCAGCAGCGCCGATAGCCAGGGGGAGAGAAGGGGGAGCGGCGCCGATAGCCATGGGGAGAGAAGGGGGAGCGGCGCCGATAGCCATGGGGAGAGAAGGGGCGGCAGCAGGGCTCTAGACCCCAGGAAAGGCAGGGGGAGCGAAGCGGGCAGCGACGGCCTCTCTCCCCCTGCCTTTCCTGGGGGCTTCTGCGGGGTCAGAAACTGTGTATCGGGGTATACACATGCACACACACGCACCCTCATTTTACCAAGGATATTTGGGTAAAAAACTTTTACTGATGTCTGCTCCTTTTTAAAGAATTTGAAAGATCAATGTGTCATGCAAAAAACTAAAACAAAAATATTTGGAGTTGACTAACAAACCAAATAAAATCACCTTTAGAAAGCTGCAGTCCCAAAGGTGAAATTTTGCTCTGGGCACAAAGGTACAAAACATGACTGTTCATGAAAGGGTTAAAAAGCATCTGTGTTCTCTGCAAAAAATAAAAAAATTAATTGCACCATTATTGTCCACTTAGAGCCACAGCTCTAAGGATTCAGATGAATTGGTCTAGTGCCCTGTTATTTAGAAATTGGTACTCTTAGTCTAAGCCCTCACTGAAACTCTCAACTGGGCGGTCACAACTGCTCAGTTTCAGGTCCATGCCTCATTGAGAGGGCCCTTGATAATACACAGACAGAAGCTATGACCATAGTCAAGGAGGTAGTCACCACTACTTTTAATAGGACATGAACCTGAAGCTCTCCCATTATGTGGAGAAAAAAAAAAACTTCTACACAAACATATAAACTAAATTGGTGTAATGGATTGGAACCACCTGCACAGCAGCTCCAGAGGAGATGACTCACAGATTAGATATGGACAGGTGCTCAGCAGAAAAGTAGAGGCAGCACTCCATAGGTGAAGTATATAAAGTCCAGGGCACCCGGTAGTTCCAATGCACGTAAAACTTTATTGCAGCATGGCAATCACAAGCAAGCTGTGTGAGAGTTATTCCCGACAAGCGCAGGTTTCACGTGATGTGATGCATCGTCAGGGTGTAGTGGGAAGGGACACACAGCGTGTCTATATACTCATCCATTACCCATCATGCACAATGTACAAGATCACAACAATAGCGAAAAACAGAAGTATCACATAATGTCAAAAGAGGAAATATACAAGGAGGTATCAAAAGAGTATTACAAAATAGAGGAGAGAGCATTACGATCATTCAAGCCCAGAATTCCCGTTGCAATGGATGATCCATACTGCCTCCGCCTGGAGGTGTCGGGTATGACGATCAATCCTAATTTCTGTTTGTAAGATTCGCTGGAGCCCCAGGAATCTTAACACTTTCGTTTCACCTGCATGAACTGTTTTAACATGGGAAATCAGTCATGGACAGCCTTTGTCTGTTCTAATTGAGTACAAGTGTTCCCAGAATCAGTGAAAAAGTGGACAGATAGTTTTACTTATGTAAAAATAATTACAATTGCATAGAATCGCATAAACCACGTAGTCCGAATGGCAGGGGATAATGTCCGAGACCACATGGTTTAAGCAACCTAATTGTAAAGAGCATGAGGTATCCATAAACATACAGTATGAACAGTTTTTACACCTATGATTACCTTTAGGTAGCCCCCTCTGTATCCAGTTTTCACTCTGTGTCACTAGTTGTCCCTTCACCAACTAATCCTGCAGATTTTTAGATCTGCGGAATGAAATTAAAGGGGATTCAAAGGTAATTTCTCACAGATCCCTGTCTGCTTGAATAATTTGCCAATTCTTTCTAATCATACTTTTAACAATGTCTGACATGGGGCTGTGTTCAAATGAAAAAATAGCTAGTCTATTCTGTACCTTAGTTGACTTCTTACGTTTTCTAAAAAAATATATAGCACATATAGTTACATCCAGGAACTCCACAGCTGTACTACCAAAGTTGGAAGTGAAATGCATGTTTACATTGTTGTTGTTAAAATAAGCGTAGGAAGAGGAAGAGAATTGAGAGCGTTGGTGCCACCGGCGTGTCCATCGCCATTCCAGTGAGCTCGGCATACCAGGTGTCACCAAAGCAAAAGGCATTATGCTCCAATACAAAAAGCAACGCATCACAGATGAAGTCTATACATTCCTTTTGTCGTCCTGACCTGCCTAGGAGAGAATGCACCGCATTAACACCCTCTTGGTGGCATAAACGGATATTCAGACTGACGATGTCTACGGTCGCCAGACTGTACTCCGAACACCACTCAAGCTTCTCCACCTGAGATTTCGTATACTCAAGATACAAGGGGACAGACTTTAATAGTGGTTGTAGGAACCAGTCTAAGTAGCAAGATAGGGTCTCTGTAGGGGAGCCCCTACCCGCCATTATGGGTCTCCCAGGGGGGATTGACTGGGGTCTTATTTATTTATGGTAGCTGATACCAGTAAGGTTTCTGTGGGCATATTGGGAATAGTTTTTCTGCCATTTTTCTTGATATTATATTATTTTCTACTCCCTTTCGTAAGAGTGATGGTAATTTGTTAGAGTATGCACTGGTAGGGTCCCTGTCTAGCTTTGCATAAGTATCCGTGTCTCCTAGTTGGCGGTGGGCTTCCTGGATATAGTCACTCCTGTTAAGGATGACTATATTGCCCCCTTTGTCTGCAGGCTTCAGTATATGATTATCATTATTTTTGAACCATGACAATGCTTTACGTTCTGCTTGTGATAGGTTGTCTGGAGCTTCAGGATAGATTAAGCTTTTTATCTCAGACCAAACCACTTCACTAAAAATTTCCATACTGGAGCCTGGGGACAAAGGGGGGAAAATTTTGACTGTACCCCTCCTGTAAACTTCTCCTCTGTGTATTCGTCTAGTTCACACCCTTTATTAAGCAACTCGTACCGATCCATTGCTATTGTTCTAGGTCTGTGTATTGTTCATTATGCAAAAAACCTAATGGTCCAATGTCTACTGGGGTTTCTCCTGATATCGGGCCTGCAGGGTCCTGAGTTGGTTTATGTTTAAATATGTTATATAGATTTGTGTAATAATTTAGCCAAATCTATTTGAAAATGTACCTCATCAAATAGTGGATGCACACCTGCTTATTCTACAAAATATAATACCTCATCAAATAGTAACAACATGCATTCTTCCGAGATGGCAAGATTAGACAGATTAATGATAATGTTGTTGTCAAAATTACCTGTCCTGGAGTCTTGGGGTACAGGATCTCTTATGATCTCCAAGAGACCTGTTTCCGCTTGGCTCCAGTCCCCGAGGGTATTTGGTCTCTTTCTGCACCCCCCCCCCCCCCTTGACAAGTCCTGCACCTAAAGGGGCAGTACGTGTGGAGGAACCTGAACCTCCCAACTTTCCATGGAGGCTTAGGGCATTACGGTAATCTTCAGTGTTACTAGAGTCGGACCTTGAATCAGTGCACCAATAGTCCGCTTTAGGGCCTTGACTTTTGTTATTTCTGCGTGGATTACGTCTTGGGAGTCTAGGTTTCTGTTGCAACTGTAAGGATTTCCACTTCAAATCAAAGTCCATCTTATCCCACAAGAATTTATCCCACTTCCTCTCCTTTATTTCATTTTGGATCAGGACTAAGCGTACCTCCACTTTTCGTTGGAAAGCTATCCATTGAGTTTCAGTCATTTGGCTTTTTAACTCCTTACGAACTAAGTCCAGATTAGATTTCACCATGGTATATTCCAGGGTTGAATGATCTAGGATTAGACTGGTCAAGTTCATAGGATATTTCAGAT
This sequence comes from Hyla sarda, assembly GCF_029499605.1. Lineage (NCBI taxonomy): Eukaryota > Metazoa > Chordata > Amphibia > Anura > Hylidae > Hyla > Hyla sarda. Next base: position 143,978,229 of record NC_079190.1, on the reverse strand, counting down.
GGGCTTGTTGCCACTTAGCTAAAAAGGTTTTGTCCTCATGTCCTCATAAGGCCTCATGGTGAGCGATTGGACGCCACATATGATTTTAAGGTGTTAATCGTCCAACATAATTTTACTTCTTTCTCAGAGGCTGTTAAAACCCTGCTCTCCAGGGCCTGGGTACTTAAAACTTTACATTCATCTGGTAAGTTACATTGGGCAAAGAATGTACTCACATCCTCTCTTCCAGCATGTATTGCCGCTATACTGTAAGGTTCAGTCTCCTGCTCTCCCACTGGTTCCATGCTGGCAGTTACTTCTTTAATTGCGTCCAGTGTGCTCAGATCCATAGATATAGTCTTAGAACCCATGTTGATTGAAGTGTAGTGGATCGGCACCACCTGCACAGCAGCTCCAGAGGAGATGACTCACAGATTAGGAATAGACCAGTGCTCAGCGGAGGCAACAATCAATAAGTGAAGTATAAAAAGTCCATGGCACCAGGTAGTTCCAATGCACTTAAAGGAAAACTGTCAGATATTTTGAGCCCTACCTTACCTGGATCCGCCCGGCTGTTCGCCCGCAATTGTAGTTTTATTCTATATGTATATCTTGATGTAACTGGCATGGGCGGGGCTTCTGCAGGTTAACTGGCACTGATGTCAGCGTCGCTTATGAATATTCATCCCTCTCCCTCCAGTTCTCCCTCTGTTCGCCACTCCTAACTGGAGGGAGGGTGGATGAATATTCATAAACGGTGCTGACGTCAGTTCCAGTTAACCTGCAGAAGCCCTGCCCGTGCCAGTTACAGCAAGATAAACACATAGAATAAAACTACAATTGCGGGCGAACGGCGGATCTGGGTAAGGAAGGGCTCGTTTTAATCAGCGTCTTCCGCACTATCCACCAGTACCTGTGGATAGTGCGGGAGAAAATATCTGACAGTTTTCATTTAAAACTTTATTGCAGCATGGCAATCACAAGCAAGCGGTGTGAGACTTATTCCCAACAAGCGCTGGTTTCACGTCATGTGAGGCATCGTCAGGTTGTAGTGGGAGGGGAAACACAGCGTGACTATATACTCATTCATTACCCATCATGCACAATGTACAAGATCACAACAATAGTTGAAACACTTGTTGGGCATACGTCTCACACCGCTTGCTTGTGATTGCCATGCTGCAATAAAGTTTTACGTGCATTGGATCTACCGGGTGCCGTGGACTTTTTATATTTCACCTATTGATTGCTGCCTCTGCTTTTCCGCTGAGCACTGGTCCATACCTAATCTGTGAGTCATCTCCTCTGGAGCTGCTATGCAGGTGGTGCCGATCCACTAAACTACTATTAACATGGATTCTAAGATGATTTCTATGGATCTGAGCACACCGGACACAATTATGGAAGTAACTGCCAGCATGGAAACAGTGGGAGTACAGGAGACTGAACCTTACAATATAGCGGTGATCCAAGCTGGAAGAGAGGATGTGAGTACGTTCTTTGCCAAATGTAACTTACAAGAGGAATGTAAAGTTTTAAATACCCGGCACCCTGGAGGGCAGGGTTTTAACAGCCTCTGAGAAAGAGGTAAAATTATATTGGATGTTCAACACCTTAAAATCATATGTGGAGTCACTCACCACGAGGCCTTAGAATGTACAAGGAGGTCTCACAATTTCAAGAGGACAAAACCTTTTTAGCTAAGTGGCAACAAGCCCATCTGAAACATGCTATGGACTTGACCCGTCTAATCCTAGATCGTTCAACCCTGGAATATACCATGGTGCAATCTAATCTGGAATAAGCCTGTAAGGAGTTAAAAAGCCAAATGACTGAAGCTCAATGGATAGCTTTTCAACGTAAAGTGTAGGTACGCTTAGTCCCAATCCAAAATTAAATAAAGGAGAGGAATCTGGATAAATTCCTGAGGGATAAGATGGACTTTGATTTGGACAGAGTATTTACGTGGAAATCATTACAGTCGCAACAGAAACCAAGACGCCCAAGACATAATCCATGCACAAATAACAAAAGTCAAGGCCCTAAAGCAGACTATTGAACCACTGATTCAGGGTCCGACTCTAGAAACACTGAAGATCACTGCAATGCCTGAAGCCTCTATGGAAAGCTGGGAGGTTCGGTTCCTCCACACCTACTGCCCCTTTAGGCGCAGGACTCGCCGAGGGGTGGGTGCTGAAAGACACCAAATACCCTTGGAGACAGAAGCCAAGCGGAAACAGGTCTCCTGAAGATCATAAGAGATCCTGTACCCCAAGACTCCAGGACAGGTAATGTTGACAACAACATCATTAACCCCTTACGGACCGAGCGTTTTTCCATTTTTGCACTTTCGATTTTTCCTCCTTACCTTTTAAAAATCATAACCCTTTTAATTTACCTAAAAATACATATGATGGCTTATTTTTTGCACCACCAATTCTACTTTGTAATGACATCAGTTATTTTACCCAAAAATCTACGGCAAAACCAAAAAATAAATAAAATCATTGTGCGACCAAATTGAAGAAAAAACACCATTTTGTAAATTTTGGGGGCTTCCATTTCTACGCATTACATTTTTCGGTAAAAATGAAATCATTTTTTTTTATTTTGTAGGTCCATACGATTAAAATGATACCCTACTTATATAGGTTTTATTTTGTCTTACTTCAGGAAAAATCATAACTACATGCAGGAAAGTTAATATGTTTCAAATTAAAATCTTCTGACCTCTATAACGTTTTTATTTGCCATATATCCATATATGGGGCGGTATGAGAGCACATTTTTTGCACTGTGATCTAAAGTTAATAGCGGTACCATTTTTGTATTGATCAGATTTTTTGATCGCTTTTTATTCCTTTTTTCATATTATAAAAAGTGTCCTAAAGTGGCTATTTTGGACTTTGGAATTTTTTTTTATGCATTCACCATTGACCGGGGTTTTTCTTTAATTTACGATATATATTTTTATAGTTCAGACATTTAGGCACGCGGCGATACCACATATTTTTATTTTTATTATGGTTACATATTTTTATATGGAATTTGGGAAAAGGGGTGATTTAAACTTTTAATAAGGAAGGGGTTAATGTTTTTTTTCTTTTACTTTTTATTTACACTTTTAGTCCCCTTAGGAGAATCATTAGATTCCTCATACAGATCAATGTGGTTTCATAGAACCACATTGATCCGTGTGCTTTATGTTCGATTGATAAAGCCTGGCCCTGCACAGCGCAGCAGCCGGCACGGAAGGAGAGGTAAGCCCTCCGGCTGCCTCCACAGTGGTTCCCCCCCCCCCCCCCCCCCCTGCTGCAGGGGGGGCGATCCACTCCACTGGACCACCAGGGATGGCTTAAATGTCCCTTTAGAGGCGGCTGTCAACTTTGACAGCGGCGATCTGAATGGTTAATAGCCGGCCAAGGCAATCGCCGCATGTCAGCTATTAACACCGGCCCCCAGCTACAGGAATCAGCTGGGTGCCAGCCGGTATGATGCCGGCTTGAGTCGGGATCACCATACAACGCCATACAACGGTTGCCATTTCAGAACGAGTCGGCTCGTCCTTAGACAGCAACTGGTTTATCTATCTATCTAATCTTGCCAACTTGGAACAATGCATCACTTACAAATTTGATGAGGTGTGTTTTCAAATAGATTAGGCTAAATCATTACGCAAATTAAATCTATATAAGATCTTTAAACATAAACTGACAGCCCCAATATCAGGGGAAACCGCAGTAGACATAGGATCATTGGGTTTTCTGCATAATTAACAATACTCAGAGATAGATTGAACAATAGCTACGGATCTGTACGAATTTCTTGATGAAGGGTGTGAATTAGGCAAATACACAGAGGAGAAGTTTACAGGAGGGGTACAGTCAAAAATGGTTTCCCCCTTTGTCCCCAGGCTCCAGTCTGGAAATTTTTAGTAAAGTGGTTTGGTCTGAGATAAAAAGCTTAATCTATCCTGAAGCTCCAGACAACCTATCACAAGCAGAACGTAAAGCATTGTCATGGTTCAAAAATAATGATAATCTTATGCTGAAGCCTGCGGACAAAGGGAGCAATATAGTCATCCTTAACAGGAGTGACTATATCCAGGAAGCCCACCGCCAACTAGGAGACACAAATACTTGTGTAAAGCTAGTCAGGGAAACTACCAATGCATACTCTAACAAATTACCATCACTCTTACAAAAGAGAGTAGAAAATAATATAATATCAAGGAAAAATGGCAGAAAAACTATTCCCAATATGCCCACAGAAACCTTACTGGTATAACCTACCAAAAATGCATAAGACCCCCGTCAACACCCCTGGGAGACCCATAGTGGCGGGTTGGGGATCCCTTATATAGCCTTCATCTCTCTACTTAGACTGGTTCCTGGTTAAAGTCTGTCCCCTCGTATCTCAAGGATACGATATCTCTCCTCCAAATGGTGGAGGAGCTTTAGTGGTGTTCGGAGTACAGTCTGGCGACTGTATACGCCACCAAGATGGGGTTAATGCAGTGCGGTCCCTCCTAGGAAGGACAGGGTGACAAAAGGAATGTATAGACTTCCTATGTGATGCATTGCTTTTTGTATTGAGTGCACTGGAATGGTGATGGGCATGCCGGTAGCACCAACGCTCTAAATTCTCTTCCTAGCATTTTGGGAACAACAGTATATTTACAACCCTGGCAATCCATTTCGTAGTCAATTAAAACACTGGTCGAGATATCTGGACGACTGTCTGATAGTGTGGGGAGGGTCCAAGGCTAAGTTTAATGCATTTTGCACTTATGTTAACAACAACATTGTAAACATGCAATTCACTTCCAACTTTGGTAGTACAGCGGTGGAGTTCCTGGATGTAACTATATTTGCTAGCAATGAAGGGTTAAAGGTTAAGAGCTATCGCAACCCTACCTCCACAAACTCTCTGCTGCACTATAGGAGTTTCCACCCCAACCATGTATGTAATGCATTACCATACAGGCAATTTTTGAGACTCTGTAGAAACAACTCCTTTGTAGAACAATTGTGTGAACTAATGGACCGTCTACATGAGAGGGGATATGATGAAAAGTGATTCCAAATGGATTTGAAAAGGCATCCAAACAAGACAGGAAAGAAGCAATAGGAAAAGAAAATTTAGATCAGCTCACCACCCAATACAGACACTGGATAACACGGCTGCGGCTGTGATGCGGCAATGTGAGGAAGATAGGAGCACGGACAATGCAGACCGTATTCCATACAGAGCAGATAGGAACAAGATGGTGGTGTCCAGTTCACAAAATTTTTTAAATTAAAGCGTAGCTTTTACTATGTCATTAAAACATGAACAAAAAAGGAAAAAAACACAAGCGCGTTAAAAACACAACGCTGACGCCCCCTCAATGCAAGCCTATGGGAGGGGGCAAGACAGCTGTCAGGCCCCCTCCCATAGGCTTGCATTGAGGGGGCGGAGCATGACGTTACACGGGGCGGAGCCGTGACGTCACAATGCTCCGTCCCTGTGATTGCCAGTAATCAGACCCGGAGCAAACGCGCTCCGGGGACTGATTCTAACTGGGTGCTGTATGCAAGATCACGGGGGTCCCCAGCGGTCCTTTGGATAGGGGATAAGATGTCTTAGCGCCGGAGTACCACTTTAAAGGTAATCATAAGTGCAAAAACTGTTCATGCTGTATGTTAATGGATACCTCACACTCTGTACAATTAGGTTGCGTAAACCATGTGGTCTTGAACTTTATCACCTGCCATTTGGACTATGTGGTTTATGCGATTCTATGCCCGTGTAAATATTTTTACATGTGTGAAACTATCCACCCACTTTTTAACAGATTCTGAGAACATTTGTACTCGATTAGAACGGGAAAAGGCTGTCCAAGACAAAAGGGTTAAGATTCCTGGGGCTCCAGCGAATCTTACAAACAGAAAGTAGGATTGTAGATAGAAGAAACAAAAGCGGACGGCAACTCACTTATCCACGGTGTCTTTATTGACAAGGCTGGGTGCAAACAGCTAGTGCGTTCCAATAGAGCGACGTTTCACGGTATACGCTTCTTCCGGCTCACTGGTTGTGAAGTTGTGCCGGCGCCTCTGAAATACATCAGCGGTATGCCGTCACCACGGCAACCAGCATACAAATGCCGGCTAAATGTGCTAAATAGTGCTGCTCTTAAAGTGCACAATGCAGACTATGTAAAGACAACACTACAGCAATGTTATAAATATAAATGGTACAAAAATATATAACAAATACATAATAAACATCCCAGCATCCATAATGCAATAAATCAACATAATTAAAGAAAAACACTCATATCGTTCTTGTCGTTTAATCCAATTATTCCCATGGCGTTTGTCCTCAGGCGGATTCTTTCTGGAGTAAAAATTTATGACGATCTCCACCATCTCTAGGGGGATGAACCACCTCCAGTCCTGAGAATGACAAAACATGGGCATTACCCGCATGTACCTTTTTGACGTGTTCAATCAGGCAAGGGCAACCTTGTCCCGTCCTGATTGAACGTCATACCCGGCTTTTCCAGGCGGAGGCAGTATGGATCATCCGGACGGGTGCAACGGCAATTCTGGGCTTGAATTATCGTAATGATCTCTCATCTTTTTTATAAAACGCTTTTGATACCTCCTTGTATATTTCCTTTTTTGATATTATGTGATACTCAGTGATTGCAACTGTTTTAAACTATTGTTGTGATCTTGTACATTGTGCATGGGTAATGGATGAGTATATAGACACGCTGTGTGTCCTCTCCCACTACACCCTGATGATGCATCACATGACGTGAAACTAAATTAGGGTTGTGGTTAAATCAATGGAAGAGTTAAAATAGGAGTGTAATAATATGTTATGGTTACAAATTTTTCCCTAAGATGAGAAAAGCTTGTGTCAAAAATTGCATCCTATAGAAAGTGATAGCAAATATTGCTATATGAACGTATACCTTGGACTTTAAAGCCTACTGTTTTTTGTTGTTATCTTTACTTGTTTTTTTTATTAGAAGAATCTAATTGATATCTAAAGTACAAAATATTAATTAATTAATTTAGTCATCTTTCTTTGTTTTATTTAGTTTATTGGTAAAGCGGTGTTGCTAATGGTCAGGATAATTATAGAGATTCCACAGAAAAGATCTATGTTTAATATATTCATTTCTCAAGATGCTTTTGGTTTTTCAACATGATGATAGCTGGATATTTGCATTGTACAACAATTGAGGAAAGCTTCAAAAATTGATAGTTTTATAAAGTTGTTAAAACCTTCTGCAACAGGTAGTTGAGTATTCTATTGGAAATTGAATAGATTAATTATGAATTCATGTTATCATTGCAAATTATCTTTTTCTATTTGTTTTTCACATTAAAAATTAGTTCACCATAAAGTCAATTAACAGTTAATAACAGTCAGTTAATAAATATAATATCAACATTCTGATAATTATTGAAACATATTTAATTAGCTTATAGTGAAATGTGTAGATGTACTAATCCTTTATTTCTCTATAACAGCTTAAAAGCTACTTATAAGCTAGTCCCTATAGTGCCCTGCAGTAGGATGTATCTATCTCTCCTTATTGGGACTGGAGAGGTAGGAAAATTGATGCATATTTTAAAGAACACCTTTTATTTTCAGAGCTGTAGAATTTAAGCAGTCTTGGAATACAGGTAAGTTTTAGCTTATAATTTATGATCAATGGCCTGTGTATGGGGATTTTACTATGACACTCACATTTCTTCGTCCTAAGTGTACTTTTTAACATTTCGAAACATTGAATTGCAGTTGCCATTGTTTGGACTTCCTGTCTAGTAAAGCTGAATCCCTTTCCATATTAAAGACACCCCAAGGAATATCTACCCTATTGCACACCTTTGAGTCATCCTTAGCAAACAATCACCTACCGAACCTTCTCTTATGTTCCCCCCAAAAAAACTTGCCCCAATCCGGTCCCCGATCTACTATGTTCTTTCTGCTTCCAAGACAAGCTCTTTTTGCAGGACCAATCACTGGCCAAGACAGAGTACTGATATGGCGAGTGATTGGCTGAGCCCATAGGTCCTACCCTGAATGCTTGTCTTGAAAGCAGAAAAAATATTGGGTGACCAGACAGAGCGAACAGGAGTTGCAGACGACCAGCAGGAGAGTGAAGCTAGGTAAGTATTTTGTTTTTTGTTTTTTTCCAGCCTCAGCAGGCTGTTAAAAAAAAAACCAGATAACCACTTTAATATGTTATTGCAACTAGCCTCAATTTTTATTAGTAACCGTTTCACATCTGATTAATCTGCCAACATTTTTTTTAGAATTTTAATCAATATGAAGTGCTTGAAGCTATTCTGGATTTTACAAACTGTTACAAAAAATAATGTTTCAGTATACTAAGAGATCATGTGATGTAGGTCATTTACGAGACCACTAAAGGGACATTTTCAAGACTTCATGTTGCATTAAGTACGATTCTGATTTGTGGATAAAACATTACAGCATGTTAGAAAAAGAGAAGACAAGCAAACTGCAATATATTAAAAGTACTCTGAAATATCATAAGCAAAGAAGAATACAGATAACCAGAAACCAGGTATGTTCAGGACTAAATTGTGAAAAACTTGAGGACTTCATGCAGAAGTCACTATTGAATGGTATAGTTTACACTCCATGCAGAAGAAAACAACAACATGGCATATTGCATGGATTAAATATTGTTTATTTAAAATCGGAATAATCCATATTTTGATCCGATGGCAGATTTCCAAGTTTCAGCCTTAGATTTCTCCCAGGCATTCTTTGCAAAATCCACATCAGATTTCTTGACGGTAAATCAAGTATTGCAACTTCTCAGCCAAGGCTTTATCCAGATCCATTTGTAACAGTGTTCTGAGCTTTATCATGTTAAATACTTTACACAGTTTAGCATCATATGTTGTGCAATCCATGTACATTATCATTAATAAATATATTAAACACAATAGGGCCCTTTACTTATCGCATGGTACTCCACTACTAACACCAATTCAGAGTACGTGCCATTAATAACTACGGTTTACTATTACTGAGTCAGTTACTTACCATCTTGATATAAAACAAAAATGGAAAGAAGGAACACATGGGTTCCTAGTGCAATAACCAACGTAAAAGGAGTGGGGCAAGGTTGGAACAAAAAATAGCTGTTCACTTGGAGTGTACTGAGATACATATAATATAATTTTTTAATATAATAAAAATCAAGTTCTAAAATACATAGTGATCTGGATATTTTTGTCATATTTTGTCTGTTCATTAAAAAAAAATTTTTTTCTTCCTTCTGGAAAGGTGAGAAGCTTTGTTTTAATCTGTCATGAACACATTTTAAACTTCTGAAAAATTATAAATATTCAGATAGTCTAACAAATCTCTACATTTAAAAATCCCAGATACTTTGTAAAGCTGTTTTCAAATACCCCACTTTCTAATCCAAACTTCCTTTGTTGAAATAAACTGCCTGAGCTGCAGTGTATCAACTTCAGTCTGCATATAGTTTCACATTTCACTGTGTAAGTACAATATTGATGTAAAAAAATTAAAATATCTGGAAGCGTGGCAACATACTGTTATATTACTCATAGTATCCATTCTGTTTAATAAGCAAAGATGTAACTATTATAAAATGATTACACATGTTTTCCATGCATAGGAATATATTTTAAAGGATTATTTGTAGAGTGGAATCATAGAGAAGGAAGATTTAAAGGGGTATTCTGGCTTTAGACATCTTATAGGGCATGAAAAGTCTGATTGCAGATGTCCCGCTGATGGGACCCCCGCGATTTCGGTACAGCCCCTGGCATTCTGTGCCGGACGCTGCTCCCGAGATGTGACATTACGGCCATGCCCCCTCGTGACCTCATGTCATGCCCCATCCATTCATGTCTATGGGGGCACTGAGATCATTGGGGTCCCAGGGGCAGGACCCCTGAGATCAGACATCTTACCCCCTTTCCTTGTCTGAGGCCGAATAAGATGTCTAAGGTATTCCCCTTTTAAGAAGATTTACAGCTCAATGAATAGTTTGTTGATGTATCAAAAACACTCTGGGACACCCCAATTGCTTATTTTAGAGGTATGCTTTTTTTATCAACTAAAGTCAATGTGTCACCTAGAATTTATTTTCACTGGCTGGAGACAGATACTGAAACATGTACTTTTTTTCAAATCTGTATACATTTTCTATTCTGATTGCATTTTTATATTTCATTGTAGCACATTCCAGAGGGTAGCCAATCTCTCTGAGCTGCTTTAAACAGCATTTAAACATGCTTTACAGCAAGCCTCATGGACATAGGAACAGTAGACTGATGGGGACCCTATTGACTTCTAGAGAGAGTTTTTTCTTTATACTCTGTGCCTAGAGATAAGCGAACTTTTGAAAAATTTGATTTGGCCGATTCGCCCAATTTTTCTTAAAAATTTGTTTTGATGTAAATTTATTCGATGTGAATTTATTAACAGCTATTTCTGGCCTGCAGAGAGCCTCAATAGGGGTGTAGAACACTTTTCTGTGTTCTAACACGCATATGGAGTGTTCTGGGGCAGTGAAATAATACTGTTATTCAGTATGACATGCAGATTAGTATGACAGGCATCACTTTCAGAATCATTGCCGCACAGCGGCACAATGACAGAGCCTGGAGATGGCATCGGTATGAGGAGACCATATAGTGGCTAAATGACACAGCGTTGAGGTATTGGCAGCATGAGGAGACCATATAGTGGCTGAATGACACAGCTTGGATGAGGCTGAAGCATGAGGAAACATATAGTGGCTGAATGACACAGCGTGGAGGTGTTGGCAGCATGAGGAGACCATATAGTGGCTTAATGACACAGTGTGGAGGTGTTGGCAGAATGAGGAGACCATAAAGTGGCTGAATGACACAGCCTGGAGCTGGCAGCAGCATGAGTAGACACTAGGGCTTCACAATCCCTAAGATTAAAAGATGAATTTTTAAATTTAAATTGAAGATTTATGGTAGCTAGTGCAACCATAAAAAATGCTTAGGCCCAGACCCAGGCCAAGCAGCATCAGTAAACCATATATTGGCTGAATGACACAGCTTGGAGTTGTCTGAAGCATGAGGAGACCATATAGTGTCTGAATGGCACAACCAGGAGTTGGCAGCAGCATGAGTAGACACTAGGGCTTTACAATCCCTAAGATTAAAAGATGAAGTCTGAAATTTAAACTGAAGATTTTGGGTAGCTAGTGCTACCATAAAAAAAGCTTAGGCCCAGACCCAGGCCCAGCAGCATCAGTAAACCATATATTGGCTGAATGACACAGCCTGGAGTTGGCTGAAGCATGAGGAGACCATATAGTGTCTGAATGGCACAGCCTGGAGTTGGCAGCAGCATGAATAGACACTAGGGCTTCACAATCCCTAAGAATAAAAAATGAATTCTGAAATTTAAACTGAAGATTTTGGGTGGCTAGTGCTACAATAATCAAAATTTTTATTCCCAGGCCCAGCAGCATCAGTAAACCATATATTGCCTGAATGACACAGCCTGGAGTTGGCTGAAGCATGAGGAGACGATATAGTGTCTGAATGGCACAGCCTGGAGTTGGCAGCAGCATTAGGAGACCATTAAAATGTTTGATTTTTAAATTAAAATTTAGAAATTGAAATTAAGGATTTTGAAATTGAAATTTCATGACTCTGCCTGACATACTTATTGAGTATATGCGAGGAATACAAAATGCTTTACTTCTCTTAAAACAGTATTTGTCTAGAACAGCAGCAGGTGTGTACTATTGGCTGTCCTTTCACAGTATATAGACCCTTGACAGATTAACAGGTACACAATAGTACACTACTTAGATGTAGGTATGTGGTATGAACTTATAAGGGCAGAAAAATGTGCTACAGTACGCTTAAAAATACTTATTTTTACCTATGTCCCAGATTCCAAGCTTCCTTTATAATCAGAAATTGTCAGAATACCACATGAGATTCAAAATAATAAAATTATACAAACGATCTCTGAAGAAAAGGATCCTTCATTAGATGACAATATGAGTATTGTGTGTTCCAGTGACATTAGCTTATCGGAGGAACAGGAAAACATGATACAACTTAATTCTACCACTGAAGAACCACAACAAAGAATGAACGACTTAAAGCCTACTGGAACTGAGGAACTTCAAAATGGTAAATCTACCACCTGGGATAGTCAGTCAATTCCAACAGCCGGTGGTCAGTATCCACAGTTCCATGTTTCTGCTAGTCCTTGGCAATATTCCTTTTATTACTGGTCTGGTATCAACATGGCAATAATGCTGGGAGAGTAACTCAAGGATACCCACATGTTTCCTACAATACACAGTCAATATATGGAGACCATACAGTGGCTGAATGAAACAGCCTGGAGGTGGCTGAAACATGAGGAGACCATATAGTGTCTGAATGGCACATCGTGGAGTTGGCAAAAGCATGAGGAGACCATTGAAATTTCGGAATTTTAAAAATAAATTTAAGATTTTGAAATTGAAATTGAGGATTTTGAAATTGAACTTTTAACTCCCAAGTTTTAGTGTCCCAAGCCCTGGCATGTGGGCTCAAAGGACCAAATCTAACAATCAGTCACATGGCAGCACAATGACAGAGCCTGGAGGTGTCATCAGTATGAAGAGACCATATAGTGGCTGAATGACTGCCTTGAGTTTGTGACAGCATAGGGAGACCATAGAGTGTCTGAATGGCACAGCCTGGAGGTGGCTGAAGCATGAGTATACCATATAGTGGCTGAATGGCACAGCCTGGAGGTGGCATCAGGAGTCATGAAAGTTACCCTAATGCAAGGAATTTCTGAAACTGGGGACCAGCACCTTAATTATGTTTTGCAGAATCCATGGCAGCACAATGAGAGAGCTTGCAGGTGGTAGCATCAGCATGAAGAGACCATAGAGCAGCACAAAAAGAGAGCCTGGAGGTGGCAGCATCAGCATGAGGAGACCATATGGCGGCACAATGACAGTGCCTGGAGGTGGTAGCATCAGCATGAGGAGACCATAGAGCAGCACAATGAGAGAGCCTGGAGGTGACAGCAGCATGAGGGCCATGACAATTGAGGGTTGAGTCTGAGGAACACACTGACTGTTGACTGGGGTTGTCGGATGTCACTTGGGATGAAGTGGATGGCCGAGTGAACCTCATTTGGGATGAATTAGATGACAGAGTTAACCGATCAATCATGGCTGCTGGGTTGCTGGTCGCGACATGACTGCTAGCTGACACAGGAAGTTCAGACCTCTCACTGCGACTCCGGCTGCCACACACCCCTACTTTGCTGCGATCTCTGCCCGCACCTGATGAATTTTTGCCTCTGCGTCTCCTCTGTGCACGTCCTGGCACTACTCTGCCTGGTATACTTATGGGGGGAGATTTATCAAAACCTGTCCAGAGGAAAAGTTGCCCAGTTGCCCATAGCAACCAATCAGATCGCTTCTTTCATTTTTAACAAGGCCTCTGCAAAATGAAAGAAGTGATCTGATTGGTTGCTATGGGCAACTGGGCAACTTTTCCTTTGCACAGGTTTTGATAAATCTCCCCGATTGTGTATATGAAAGGAGTACAATATGATTCACTATGCTTAAAACAGTATTTGTCTAGAACAGCACCAGGTGTGTACTATTTGCTGTCCTTTCACAGTATCTAAGCCCTTGACAGATTAACAAGTAAAAAATTGTATGCTACTTAGGTATGTGGTATGCATTTATGAGGGCAGAAAAATGTGCTACAGTACACTTAAAAAAGTATCTGAGTACACCACAAGCTGGTGAGTACTTTTTCCTGGACTTTCACAGTCTCTAGACCCTTGACAGTTTAACAGGTTCAAAATAGTACACTACTTAAATGTAGGTATGTGGTATGCACTTATGAGGGCAGAATAGTGCGCTACAGTACGCCTAAAAACTCTGTGTTTTTGTAAAACACCAGCCGGTGATTACTTTGGTCTGTCCTTTAACTGTATGTAGGCCCTTGACAGATAAAGAGGTACAAAATAGTACACTACTTAGATGTACGTATACGGTATGCACTTATGAGGGCAGAAAAATGCGCTAAAGTACCCTTAAAAACGCCTGCAATACACAACAGTGCTGCAGCCAAAAAAAGCTGTGTACTTAACACAAAATTTCACTCTGTCAAAGACAATTAGAAATGGACTGCTGTGTATTATACCGTCTACAGACTAGTATAATGAGCAGATGATTTTTTGTGGAACAAAGACACTGAATTGTGCTGAAAAATTATTCCTGCCTCCTCTGCTAATGTTTATGAAGTTGAGGCAGCTTGTTGAAATCTATGAGGCAACACACAGCTCTCTGCCCCTCTCTGTAATACTATGCCTGAAGAAAGTGACTGGGAGGTCAATGCCTGCAGCTGCAGTAAAACTCCATTTCAGTGGAAAAAAAAAAACACTGCTCTCTGTCAACCAGAATGCTGATGTGACTAGGATGTGAAACGCTGCTAGAATGAGCTTTTCTGTGTAACACACACACAGCGATTTCAGTCCTATCTGTATGCAGTGTAATGAATGATATGACGAGCTGCAAAATGGCAGCCAAATATGCAGGGCTGTGACATCACAGGGGTAACTGGCTGCTGATAGGCTGTATCCTGCATGTGATTCAGGGTCATCCCACCTACTTCCCTTCCTGCCTTGCCTTCCCACCTTCCCGCCTTGCCTTCCCACCTTCCCAGCATTCCTTGCCCCATGTACTGACATGTGGATCCACCATTTTAGATGCCCTGTAGCCTGCACCGCAGTAAATGGAGTTTAATGAAGCGATTCGCGCAATAGAATTGCGGCGATATTCGCATTCGTTGCGAATTGAATATTTCCTGAAATTCACAACGAATTAGGGTTCGTCAGCTTCGATTCGCTCATCTCTATCTGTGACCTTTGCAGAGGTCATTGTGCAGGCAGAGGGAAGACTAAGCTCTGTCCAACACTTATTGTGAATTCTGTCTTCTCTTCTGGCATCAACTTTCACTGTATCCCTGCCTAAATGACCAGTATTAGAGCTAACAAATATTCACTTATTGGAGATTTTTGTGATATGCTTCTAATTATGCATTTTTATAAAGATATTTTAAAGTAATCCTGAAATAATGCAGGTTTCATTTTGGCCAGTGCATTTAAAGGGGTTAACCAGAAATAGAAAAACACATCTAATTCCTTTCAAAAACAGCTCCACGTCTGTCTCCAGGTTGGGTGTGGTTTTAAAACTTGGCTCTATTTACTTTAACGGAACTGAGCTGCAGAACTACACCCAACCTGGAGACAGATGGGGAGCGTTTTTTTAAAGAAAGTAGCTGTGTTTTTCTATTCTTGGGTAACCCCTTTAACCCCTTAAGGACCAGGCCCATTTTGGCCTTAAGGACCAGACCAATTTTATTTTTGCATTTTCGTTTTTTCCTCCTCGCCTTCTAAAAATCATAACTCTCTTATATTTCCATCTACAGACCCATATGAGGACTTGTTTTTGAGTCACCAATTTTACTTTGTAATTACATCACTTATTTTACCATAAAATATATGGCGCAACCAAACAAATATTATTTATGTGGGAAAATTGAATAGAAAACCGCAATTTAGCAAATTTTGGAAGGTTTTGTTTTCACGCTGTACACTTTCCGGTAAAAATTACATGTTTTCTTTATTCTGTGGGTCAATACGATTAAAATGATACCCATGATTATATTCTTTTCTATAACTGTACTACTTAAAAAAAATCTCAAACCATTTAAAAAAAATTAGTATGTTTGAAATTGCCCTATTTTGACTACCTATAACTTTCAAATTTTTCCGTATATGGGGCGAAATGAGAGCTAATTTTTTGCGCCATGATCTGTAGTCAGTATCACTTTTGCTTAGGTTTTACTATTATTAATTTTTTATTAATTCTTTTGGAATAAAATGTGACAAAAAAGCTGCACTTTTGGACTTTTAATTTTTTTACGTTTACGCCGTTCACCGTACGGGATGATTAACAATATATTTTAATAGTTCAGACTTTTATGCACGCGGCGATACCAAATATGTGTATTAATTATTTTATTTACGCTTTTTTGGGGGTAAAATGGGAAAAACAAATGTTTTACTTTTTTATTGGGGAGGGGATTTTTCAATTTTTTTTACTTTTTTATTTTACATTTGTTTACTCTTTTTTTTTTTTTACACTTTTTATGTAAGTTGATCAGTTGATTGCTAATACTGTGCAGTGCTATGTATAGGACACAGCACTGCTCAGTATTATCGGTGATCTTCTGCTCTGGTCTGCTCGATCTCAGACCAGAGCAGAAGCCCCCGGGAGATGGCTGGAGCCAGGTGAGGGGACCTCCGGCCGCCATGCTGGATGATCGGATCATCCGTTCAAAGTACCGGAATGCCGCAGATGCCGTGATCTGTATTGATCACGGCATCGGAGGGGTTAATGGCGGACATCCGCGTGATCGCGGATGTCCACCATTAACGGCAGGTCCCTGGCTGCTGATAGCAGCCGGGACCTGCCGGGCATGATGCAAGCACCGCTCCGGTGCTCGCGATCATGTCGGCGCATAAATGTACGTCATGGTGCGTTAAGTACCACGTCACCATGACGTACATTTATGTCCATTGTCGTTAAGGGTTTAATAATAAGAGGACACTTCCTGTGTTTGGGAGAAAGATTTTTAACAGTCTATTTGCTATCTTTATAGATAGGATTACTGTGAGCCATGATAACAGCATAAAGATTAGACTGGATAAGTACTTCCCAATAGGTAAAGGTCAAAGTTTAACCTTTTCCCCTCCTACACAATGACCTCTGTACAAGTCATTGAGCATGCCTAAAAAAACTCTCCCATAGAAGTCAATCCAAACCAATCTCTTTGGACTTACTGTAAAGCACATGTCTAAATGCTGTGCAGAGAGCTCAGGCAAGTTGGTTTTCTCCATAATAATGTGCAAAAAGAAAAAGAAAACTCTCTACAGGCTTATATTCCACCAGGGTTCAGTATAGAAAGAAAAAATGAGAGAATATCTTGAGAAAATTTCTTAACCTGTCTTCCACTTATGGACACCCATTACCCTAACTGAACTAAGAACACACAGACATTTAGTCTGCACCTCCACTGCATTTTAATTAAATAAAAAAATGGAAAAATCTGTTCATAGAGCCGAAAAAATGTTAATGGACAAATAGTTTAAGAGGGGGAGGGGGGCTTTAAAGGGATACTATGGAGGAAAAAATCTTTTTGTAAATCAACTGGTGCCAGAAAGTTAAAGGGGTACACCCGTGGGAAACTGTTTGTTTTTTTTAGGTCAACTGGTGCCAGAAAGTTAAAGGGGTACACCCGTGGGAAACTGTTTTTTTTTTTTTTTAGGTCAACTGGTGCCAGAAAGTTAAACAGATTTGAAAATTACTTCTGTCGAAAAGTCTTATTCCTTCCGGTACTTTTTAGGGGCTGTATACTACAGAGGAAATGTGGATTTCTCTTACGTCACAACCATGGTGCTCTCTGCTGACCTCTGCTGTCCATTTTGGGAACTGTCCAGAGCAGGAGAAAATCCCCATTGCAAATATATGTTGCTCTCGACTATTACTAAAATGGACAGCAGAGGTCAGCAGAGAGCACTGTGGTCGTGACATAAGAGAAATCCAAAAAGTAAAACATTTCCCCTGTAGTATACAGTCGCTAAAAAGTACTGGAAGGAATAAGTCTTTTCGATAGAAGTAATTTACAAATCTGTTTAACTTTCTGGCACCAGTTGATCTAAAAAAAAAAGTTTCCCACGGGTGTACCCCTTTAACTTTCTGGCACCAGTTTATTTAAAAAAAAATAATTTCCACCAGAGTATCCCGTTAAAGCCCCCCTCCCCCTCTGAAACTATTTGGCCATTAACATTTTTTCGGCTCTATGAACAGATTTTTCCTTTTTTTTTTTTTTTTTTTAATTAAAATGCAGTGGAGGTGCAGACTAAATGTCTGTGTGTTCTTAGTTCAGTTAGGGTAATGGGTGTCTATAAGTGGGAGACAGGTTAAGACATTTTCCCAAGACATTTTTCCCCCTAAAAAGTACTGGAAGGATTAAGATTTTTTAATAGAAGCAATTTACAAATCTGTTTAACTTTCTGGCACCACTTGTTTAAAAAAAAAGTTTTCCATGGGAGTACCCCTTTAACCCCTTAAGGACCAAGGGCGTACAGGTACGCCTTTGCTCCCTGGTACTTAAGGACCAAGGGCGTACACCTGTACGCCCGTGGGAATTTCGGTCCCCGCCGCGCGCCGGGCGGGGATCGCGCCGGGGTGACTGCTGATATCTATCAGCAGACACCCCGCGCAAATGCCCAGGGGGGTCATTAGACCTCCCCATGTCGGCGATCGGCGCAAATCGCAAGTGAATTCACACTTGCGATTTGCGCCGATTCCGGGTCATGCGGGTCTATGGTGACCCGGTGACCCGGAATAGAAGGGGGATCGCGGGTGTCCTAGACACCCACGATCCCCCTGTAGCGATAGGAGTGAGGTGGCAGAGTTGCCACCCCTCCTATCTCTGCTATTGGTGGTCTAGACGCGACCACCAATAGCAGATCGGGGGCGGAGGGGTTTACTTTCGGTTTCCCCGTCCTGCCCTCCCACAATAGGCGGGGCAGGACGGGGAAACCGACAGGGACCGGCGCTGAAGATCCACTTAGCCATCGGCGACGGCAGCGGCGACGATCAGCGGCGGCAGCGGGCGACGATCGGCGGAAGAAGAGGACCGCGACGCAGCTCCCTGGATCCAACGGAAGCCGGTGAGTTACTTAGCAACATCTGGAGGGCTACAGTCTGAGACCACTATAGTGGTCTCCAAACTGTAACCCTCCAGATGTTGCAAAACTACAACTCCCAGCATGCCCAGAGAGCTGTTTAGGCTTGCTGGGAGTTGCAGTTTTGCAACAGCTGGAGGTCTACAGTTTGAGACCACTGCAAAGTGATCTCTATAATGTGCACCTCCAGATCTTGCAAAACTACAACTCCCAGCATGCCCAGACAGCAGTTTGCTGTCTGGGCATGCTGGGAGTTGTAGTTTTGCAACATCTGGAGGTCCACAGTTTGGAGATCACTGTGCAGTGGTCTCTAAACTATAGCTCTACAGATGTTGCAAAACTGCAACTCCCAGCAAGCCTAAACAGCAAACAGCTGTCTCTGCATGCTGGGAGTTGTAGTTGCGATCCCTCCAGCTGTTTCATAACTACATCTCCCAGCATGCCTTTCGGCGATCAGTACATGCTGGGAGTTGAAGTTTTGCAACAGCTGGAGGCACACTGGTTGGAAAATACTGAGTTAGGTAACAGAACCTAACTGAAGGTTTTCCAACCAGTGTGCCTCCAGCTGTTGCAAAAGTACAACTCCCAGCATGCACGGTCTGTCAGTACATGCTAGGAGTTGTAGTTTTGAAACAGCTGGAGGTTTGCCCCCCCATGTGAACGTACAGGGTACATTCACACTGGCGGGTTTACAGTAAGTTTTCTGCTTGAAGTTTGGGCTGTGGCAAATTTTTCACCGCAGCGCAAACTCCTAGCGGTAAATTCACTGTAAACCCGCCAGTGTGAATGTACCCTAAAAACACTACACTACACTAACACATAATGAAGGGTAAAACACTACATATACACCCCCTTACACTGTCCCCCTAATAAAAAATAAAAAATGTATTGTACGGCAGTGTTTCCAAAACAGAGCCTCCAGCTGTTGCAAAACAACAACTCCCAGCATTTACGGACAGCCACTGACTGTCCAGGCATGCTGGGAGTTTAGCAACAGCTGGAGGCACCCTGTTTGGGAATCACTGGCGTAGAATACCCCTATGTCCACCCCTGTGCAATCCCTAATTTAGTCCTCAAATGCGCATGGTGCTCTCTCACTTCGGAGCCCTGTCGTATTTCAAGGAAACAGTTTAGTGCCACATATGGGGTATCTCCGAACTCGGGAGAAATTGCGTTACTAATTTTGGGGGCTTTTTTTCCTTTTACCCCTTATGAAAAAGAAAAGTTGGGGTCTACACCAGCCTGTTAGTGTAAAAAAAAAATTTTTTTTGCACTAACATACTGGTGTTGTCCTTTACTTTTTATTTTCACGGGAGGTAAAAGGAAAAAAAGACACCCAAAATTTGTAACGCAATTTCTCCTGAGTACGGAGATACCCCATATGTGGCCGTAAAATGCTCTGCGGACGCACAACAAGGCTCAGGAGTGAGAGCACACCATGTACATTTGAGGCCTAAATTGGTGATTTGCACAGGGGTGGCTGATTTTACAGTGGTTCTGACATAAACACAAAACAATAAATACAGACATGTGACCCCATTTTGGAAACGACACCCCTCACGGAACGTAAGGAGGGGTATAGTGAGCCATAACACCCCACAGGTGTTTGACAAATTTTCATTAAAGTTGGATGGGAAAGTGAAAAAAAAAAAATTTTCACTAAAATGCTGGTGTCACCCTAAATTTTTCATTTTCACAAGGGAAAATAAAAAAAAAGCCCCCCAAAATTTGTAACCCCGTGTCCTTGTGTATGAACATACCCCATATGTGAATGTAAAGTGCTCTATGGGTGCACTACAATGCTCAGAAGAGAAGGAGCGCCATTGGGATTTTGAAGAGAAAATTTGTCCGGAATTGAAGGCCACTTGTGTTTACAAAGCCCCCATGGTACCAGAACAATGGACCCCCCCCCCATATGTGACCCCATTTTGGAAACTACACCCCTCATGTAATGTAATAAGGGGCGCAGTGAGCATTTACGCCCCACAGGTGTCTGACAGATTTTTGGAACAGTGATCCGTGAAAATGAAAAATGTAATTTTCCATTTGCACAGCCCACTGTCCCAAAGATCTGTCAAACGCCAGTGGGGTGTAAATGCTCACTGCACCACTTATTAAATTCTGTGAGGGGTGTAGTTTCCAAAATGGGGTCACATGTGGGGGGGGTCCACTGTTCTGGCACCACGGGGGGGCTTTGTAAATGCACATGGCCCCTGACTACCATTCCAAACGAATTCTCTTTCCAAAAGCTCAATGGTGCGCCTCCTCTTCTGAGCATTGTAGTTCGCACGTAGTGCACTTCAGGTCCACTTATGGGGTACCTCCATACTCAGAAGAGATGGGGTTACAAATTTTGGGGGGTATTTTCTGCTATTAACCCTTGCAAAAATGTGAAATTTGGGGGGAAACACACATTTTAGTGAAAAAAAATATATATTTTTTTACATATGCAAAAGTCGTGAAACCCGTGTGGGGTATTAAGGCTCACTTTATTCCTTGTTGCATTCCTCAAGGGGTCTAGTTTCCAAAATGGTATGCCATGTGTTTTTTTTTTTGCTGTTCTGGCACCATAGGGGCTTCCTAAATGCGACATGCCCCCCGAGCAAAATTTTGCTCTCAAAAAGTCAAATATCACTCCTTCTCTTCGAAGCATTGTAGTTCGCCCGTAATGCACTTCATGCCAACTTATGGGGTACCTCCATACTCAGAAGAGATGGGGTTACAAATTTTGGGGGTATTTTCTGCTATTAACCCTTGAAAAAATGTGAAATTTGGGGGGAAACACACATTTTAGTGAAAAAAAATTTTTTTTTTACATATGCAATAGTTGTGAAACACATGTGGGGTATTAAGGCTCACTGTATTCCTTGTTACGTTCCCCAAGGGGTCTAGTTTCCAAAATGGTATGCCATGTGGGTTATTTTTGCTGTTCTGGCACCATAGGGGCTTCCTAAATGCAACATGCCCCCCAAAAACCATTTCAGAAAAACGTACTCTCCAAAATCCCCTTGTCGCTCCTTCGCTTCTGAGCCCTCTACTGCGCCCGCCGAACACTTTACATAGACATATGAGGTATGTGCTTACTCGAGAGAAATTGGGCTACAAATATAAGTATACATTTTCTCCTTTTACCCCTTGTAAAAATTCAAAAATTGGGTTTACAAGAACATGCGAGTGTAAAAAATATTGTGAATTTTCTCCTTCACTTTGCTGCTATTCCTGTGAAACACCTAAAGGGTTAAAACACTTACTGATTGTCATTTTGAATACGTTGGGGGGTGTAGTTTTTATAATGGGGTCAGTTTTGGGGTATTTCTAATGGGAAGACCCTTCAAATCCACTTCAAACCTGAACTGGTCTTGAAAAAAAGCAAGGTTAAAAATTTTGTGAAAAATTGGAAAATTGCTGCTGAACTTTGAAGCTCTCTGGTGTCTTCCAAAAGTAAAAACACGTCAATTTTATGATGCAAACATAAAGTAGACATATTGGAAATGTGAATAAAATAAAAAAATATTTTGAATATCCATTTTCCTTACAAGCAGAGAGCTTCAAAGTTAGAAAAATGCAAAATTTTCAAATTTTTCATCAAATTTTGGGATTTTTAACCAAGAGAGAATGCAAGTTACCACAAAATTTTACCACTATGTTAAAGTAGAATATGTCACGAAAAAACAATCTCGGAATCAGATTGATAACTAAAAGCATTCCAGAGTTATTAATGTTTAAAGTGACAGTGGTCAGATGTGCAAAAAACGCTCTGGTCCTAAGGTGTAAAATGGCCTGGTCCTTAAGGGGTTAAACAGATTTGTAAATTATGTCTATTTAAAAATCTTATTCTTTCCAGTACTTTTCAACTGCTGTATAATACAAATACTTTTTTCTTTTTGAATTTATTTTCTGTCTGACCACAGTGCTCTCTGCTGACACCTCTGTCCGTGTCAGGAATTGTTAAGAGCAAGATAGGTTTTCAATGGGGATTTTCTCCTGCTCTGGACAGTTCCTGACATGGACAGAGAACAGAAGGACAAAAAAATGGGGTGCTCTCTCGTATGCTGTCGTTAGGCGAAAACGGGGGACCCACCACCTCACCTAATGTGCTGTACCGACCTGCTGAGAGGATGCAACAGTGCAAGCCCAACATTGTTGGGAGGTGTGGGTGGGGATCAGGGGATGCAGTGTGCAGCTCTATCTCCCCTATCTGTGTCCCTCAGGGTATGAAATAATGGAGCAAGGATAGGTAGATAAAGGTGGGGAATTTTGTAGAGCGCTCCTGCTGTCAAAGGATGGACTCAAAACGCCACGGTTGCACAGGACCATTTATTGAAATATTTTTGGACAATGCGCTTCGGGCGCTCACATGCGCCTTCATCGGGTCCACAAAAAGATAAGTTTGCTGTGTCCTGAGGGGCTGACTGTGCTTGAGTGGCTATGATAGCACAATCGGCACCTCAGGACACAGCACACTTATCTTTTTGTGGACCTGATAAAGGCGCCTGTGAGCGCCAAAACGCGTTGTCCGAAAATATTTCAATAAATTGTCCTGTGCAACCGGGGCGTTTTGAGTCCATCCTTTGACAGCAGGAGTGCTCTACAAAATTCCCCACCTTTATCTACCTATTCTTCTGACATGGACAGAGGTGTCAACAGAGAGCACTGTGGTTCGACAGAAAATAAATTAAAAAAGAAAAGAACTTCCTGTGGAGCATACAGCAGCTAAGTACTGGAAAGATGACATTTTTTAAATGGAAGCAATTTATAAATCGGTTAAACTTTCTGACACCAGTTGATTTAAAGTTGATTAAAAAATAACATTTCCTCTAGTGTACCCTTTTAAATTCTTTTAAAGACTTCTTATTACTAGGCTCAAGTTCTCCAATACCTTTATTATACTGCAGTGCCAAACTGCTTTCCAAACTGACAAGTGTGGTTTTTAATCTGTTCCATGTAGACCAGAATTGTTTATTTACAAAAAAAAAAATATATATATATATATATATATATATATATATATATATATATATATATATATATATATATATATATATATATATATATATATTAAATATAATTGTGTTAACATTATGTTGTATAATTGGCAAATGTTCTCAGGAACTTAACTCTTAGTACAGTCATTAGTCCACCTGACTTCAAGAATCCTTGTAAGCTATAAACAGGTATCTGCTAACAAAGTCCACCAGCTTTCTAAGTTGACTGTAAAAAAAAAAAAAATATCCCCCCCTCTCTCTTCCTCCCCTTCTCTTTGTCTTTGTTTTATTCATAGGCTTGTAACAGCTTTCTTCTTCAATCAAGCTGGAAAGAAGAGATATGGGTCTACCTTGAATCCCATAAGGTTGAAAACTCAGGAACTGTTCTTTCTATGTTTTACTTAAAGGGGTTATCCAGGAAAAAAACTTTTTTTTATATATATCAACTGGCTCCAGAAAGTTAAACAGATTAGTAAATTACTTCTATTAAAAAATATTAATCCTTTCAGTACTTATGAGTAGAGATGAGCGAATTGAAGTTGACGAACCCAAATTCGTTACGAATTTCATGAAAAATTAGATTTGCAACGAATACGAATATCGCCGCGATTCTATCGCGCAAATCGCTTCATTAAACTCCATTTTACAGCGTTCCAGGCTATTGGGGTCCTAAGATGGCGGATCCACATGTGAGTACATGGGGCAGGGGATTATGGGAGGGCGGGAAACAGCGGCAGGAATGATGGTAGGCGGGCTGACCCTGAATCACATGTGAGATGCAGCCTATCAGTGTTCACTGACCCCTGTGATGTCACAGGCCCTATATAATCGGCGGCCATCTTGCCTCTCTTCATTTCATCTATGCACTCAGATGGAGAGGACGGGACTGCATGTGTGTGAATAGCTCATACCACAGCGTTACACTGCAACTGCTAGTCACATCAGCATTAGGGAAAGGCAGGAGTGCAGAGTGATGTGCTGTTACACTGAGAAGGATCATTGATTGCTAAACCTCCTATTCACGTTATTGAGCATTGCAGCAGAGAGGGGCAGATAGCTGTCAGCTGCCTCATACAGATCTCCAAGCTTCCTGAACTTTCTGAAGCACCTTATCTCCTAATTTTTCAGCCCAATTGAGTTTATTTTTATTTGCTCCACAAATCTTCTGCTGCTCAGAATTGTGTGACATTGAGTGCAATTTAGGGTTTAATCCCTGGATTTTTTTTTTTTTTGTGGTGCTGCACTGTTGGGTCCTGCTGCTGTTCAGAAATACGTGATTGTTCCGTGGACTGTAGTGCATTTGTACCATATTGTACCTGTCAATCTGTCAAGGGGCTGGCTACATACTGTGCAAGTCCAAACAATACTATTCACCGGCTGTTTTTCTTTTTTTTAACAGTTTTTTCTGCGTATAGTTATGCATATATAACTGCCCTCATCAGTGCATACCGCATAGGTACATCCAAGTATTGTACCATCTAGTACCTGTTAAGCTGTCAAGGGGCTCCCTACCGTCAAAGTCCAAACAATAGTGTCCACCGGCTGGTGTTTTACAAAAATACAGAGCTTTTTCTGCTAATAGTTAGGCATATTACTGCCCTCATCAGTGCATACCGCATAGGTACAGCCAAGTATTGTACCATTTAGAACCTGTTAATCTGTCAAGGTGCTCCAAACCTTCAAAGTCCAAACAATAGCAACCACTGGCTGGTGTTTTACAAAAATACAGAGTTTTTTCTGCTAATAGTTAGGCATATTACTGCCCTCATCAGTGCATACCGCATACGTACATCCAAGTATTGCACCATTTACTACCTGTTAATCTGTCAGGGTGCTCCAAACCGTCAAAGTCCAAACAATAGTATCCACCGGCTGGTGTTTTACAAAAATACAGAGGTTTTTCTGCTAACAGTTAGGCATATTACTGCCCTCATCAGTGCATACCGCATAGGCACATCCAAGTATTGTACCATTTAGTACCTGTTAAGCTGTCAAGGGGCTCCATACTGTCAAAGTCCAAACAATAGTATCCACCGGCTGGTGTTTTACAAAAATACAGAGGTTTTTTCTGCTAATAGTCAGGCATATTACTGCCCTCATCAGTGCATACCGCATAGGTACATCCAAGTATTGTACCATCTAGTACCTGTTAATCTGTCAAGGGCCTACATACTGTTCAAGGACAGTAATCACCTGCTGCTGTTCTAGACAAATACTGTTTAAAGAGTAGTGTAGCATATTGTAATACCATCATAAACGCACAAAGGATGTCAGGCAGAGAAGTGCCAGGACGTACACAGAGGAGTGGCAGAGGCCTAAATTCTTCAGGCAGAGTTGGCAGCAGACTTGGGGCACGTGGCAGCAGGAGTTGCAGCGAGAGGCCTGAGCTCCCGTTATCAGCCAGCGGTCATGTCTCCACCAGCAACACATCTGCAGTCGTGGATTGGTTAACACGCTCATCCACATCATCACAAGTGACATCTGACACCCCCAGTCAACAGTCGGTGGGTTCCTCAGACACAACCCTCGGTTGGCATGGCCCGGGAGCAGTCTGTGTCCTCCCATTGCCTTTGTCCTATGCTGTTCCCTCTCCTGAAGAAGTATCTTATGCTGTGGGTTCAGCTCCACTATTTACTGAGGACGATCTAATAGAGGACAGTCAGCAGCTACTGGACAGCCGAGAAGGAGAGGAGACATGCGCTGTTTGCTCCGCTAGGCGGCCAAGTAGTGATGCGGAGAGTGACATCGGAGGCGGTGTTGCAAGTGTTCAGGGTCCTGAAGCAGACACTGTTGGGGAACCTGAGGAGGACATCAGTGACGTGCACACAACTGTTGATGAGGATGAAGCCGATCACAATTGGGAGCCGGGTGCAGAAGGTCTTCATCATCATCAGGAGAAGAGAGTTGCAGGTTGCCCTTGAGGCAGCAAGGCGGTAGCACTGTTGGCAGTCAGCGTGGTGGCAGTAGTGGAAATTCAGGAGCCAAACGTGCCCGGGGGAGACCGCCTGCTTCGCGGCAGCCTACCTTTCCGGGAGGTAATGGAACAAGGGTTCCTGGAGACGGCGCCAGGAGCAGTCAATTAGTGCGGACTGCAGGTGGGAAAATCAGCTACTCGGTGCTGTGGAAGTTTTTCATAAGGCATCCGGAGGAGGTTCACGTAGCTACATGCAAGATCTGTCTGCAGAAGGTGAAGCGTGGCCAGGGTCCCAATGTCGGCACCACGGCCCTGCGTCAACACACGCTTCGCCACCATAAAGTGGCCTGGGAGAACCGTGGCGCCGATGTAGTGGTCCAGCCTGCTGCATCACCCAGTAGCCATCCACTCCCTCCTTCATCCAGCCAAGGCTCCACCACCTCAGCCGAAGGGAGCTGTGTGTCAAACCCTCCTTCTGTCGCTCCTGCTTCTCCCACTTTTAGTCAGCCATTCCGCCAACAATCCATCGGCGAAGCCATGTCCAAGAGACAACAGTATGCGCCCACTCATCCAATGGCGCAGAAGTTGAATGTGCTCCGGTCCAAGTTGCTGGTCTTGCCGTCCCTCCCTTTTCAAGTGGTCGACTCTGCACCTTTCAGAGAATTGATGGCTTGTGCCGAGCAGAGGTGGAGAGTCCCAAGCCGTCATTTCTTTGCGAAGAAGGCAGTACCAATACTGCATAAGTTTGTCCAAGAGAAGGTGGGCCAGTCCTTGAGCCTGTCGGTGCATGCAAAAGTGCACGGCAACGCCGACATGTGGAGCTGTAACTACGGGCAGGGACAATACTTGTCTTTTACGGCTCACTCGGTAAATGTGGTTCCTGCACAGCCACAACAGCAACTTGGACAGGTCACACCGCTTCCTCCTCCACGCTCTCACTCCCAGGCAGTTGGTCCTGTTACAGTGTGTGGCGCTGCCTCCTCATCCTTCACCGTGTCCTCGGCCTCCACTGCACGTCCAAATCTCGGTGGCCCTTCATCGTACCATGTGTGTAGGGCACGGCGGTGTCAAGCTGTTCTTCACATGTTTTGCCTTGGCGAACGGAGTCACACAGGGGAGGAACTGCTAAAGTTAATTCGGAAAGAAATTCGAGTATGACTTACTCCACGAACATCGTGTCCGCGCTGCGAAATGGAATTGTGAAACATGCGCTCTGCATGGCACACGTGTTGAATCTGGTTGTCAAGCGCTTCCTCAAGTCTTCACCCCATTTGCAAAACATCCTGAAAATGGCAAGGAAACTGTGCATGCACTTCAGCCACTCGTACACCGCCAAGCACACCTTCCTTGAGCATGCAGCGTCAGAACGGTATCCCACAATATAGTCTTATTTGTGAAGTTGCCACACGTTGGAATTTCACCCTCCATATGTTGGACAGACTATACGAACAAAGAAAAGCCATCACCGATTTCTTGATGATCCAATCAGATAGGAGTACTCCCCTGTGTAACTTCAATGTGAACCAGTGGCAGCTCATACGTGACACCTGCCGTTTGCTGAGGCAATGGGGAGGAAGACACATTATTTGTGAGTCGCCTGGATTACGCCATGAACGACGTAATTCCACTCCTACATTTCCTACAACAGATGATTGAAACCATGGCTGGTCACGGCAGTGGAGACGTTGCACCTACATCTCAAGGCTAAATGAGCCCTTTGGGGGCTGAACTGGAGGAGGAGGAGGATGAGGGGCAGAGCGGAGCACAGTTTAGGTTGGATGAGATAGCCGGTGTTTCTAGTCTTCGGACAGGAGAGGAGGATTAGGAGCAGCCAGAGGAGCTGGAGGGTTATGAGGAAGTTGAGACAGAGGACCCAGACACACAGTGGCAGTATACAGTGGCGATGGAGGCAGGTAGTCCCTCCGAGTCACTGACGCAAATGGCACGATGCATGCTCAGTTGCTTGCGTAGTGACCCCCGAATTGTCAAAATTCGTCAGCGGGATGACTTCTGGATCTCCTTCTTATTAGACCCTCGCTACCGTCCCAAAATGGGGGCTTTTTTTACACCCACTGAGAGGGAGGACAAACTCACCTTCTACAGAGAGATTCTACGTAGTCAGTTGGCTGATGCCTATCGGCCACATGGTCCATCCACTCGCAGGTCTGACTCGGGGGGGCCCTCTGCGCTCACCTTCCACTGCCATGGCTGCTGGGGAGGGGAGGGGTGGGAGGAGCAGTACCAGCTCAATCAGCAGCAGCCTGAGTCTACAGTCGCTGATGAGTAGCTTTCTTCACCCGCATAGTGAAGCAACTCATCAGCAGCAGGTAGACATGGAGCAGGACCTGAACCAGCAGGTGGTGGCATACCTTGACATGGCCATGCCAACAACCATTGAACATCCGCTGGACTTCTGGGCAGCCAAACTTGATTTATGGCCACAACTAGCTGAGTTTTCCCTGGAAAAGCTGTCCTGCCCGGCCAGTAGTGTGCCATCAGAGCATGTGTTTAGTGCGGCCGGGGCCATAGTCACCCCGAGGCGAACTCGTCTGTCCACCAAAAATGTGGAGAGACTGACGTTTTGTCAAGATGAATCAGGGATGGATCAGCCAGGATTTCCAGCCACCAATGCCAGATGCCTCAGAGTAGATTGGCCAAGCTGCTACACCAACACTTCCCACTTATGGTTGGTTATGAATCCCTCTTGGGTTATCAATTAGGGTTATGAAACCCTCTTTGGTACTGCGATTGCCTGCTCCTGGCTCATCCTGTGTCTTTCAGGAACTACTTGCCTCACTGATGCTTCTGGCCTTGGGCCTTTAATTTGTGGATGTTTATCAGTAGCTAAATATATGCTTAATGCAAATGTCAACATTGATCTGTAAATGTAAGGGGTTATGAAAGCCTCTTGGGTACTGCGATTGCCTGCTCCATACTCATTCTGTGTCTTTCAGGAACTACTAGCCTCCCTGCCCTCAGGCCTTCGGCCTTCCATTTTTGGATGTTTAGCAGTAGCTAAATACATGCTTAATGCAAATTTCAACATTCATCTTTAATTGTAAGGGGTTGGTTATGAAACCCTCTTGGGTACTGCGATTGCCTGCTCCTGGCTCATCCTGTCTCTTTCAGGAACTACTTGCCTCACTGATGCTTCTGGCCTTGGGCCTTTAATTTTTGGATGTTTAGCAGTAGCTAAATATATGCTTAATGCAAATGTCAACATTGATCTTTAAATGTAAGGGGTTATGAAACCCTCTTGGGTACTGCGAATGCCTGCTCCATACTCATTCTGTATCTTTCAGGAACTACTTGCCTCCCTGCCCTCAGGCCTTGGACCTTCAATTTTTGGATGTTTAGCAATAGCTAAATACATGCTTAATGCAAATTTCAACATTGATCTTTAAATGTAAGGGGATGGTTATGAAACCCTCTTGGGTACTGCGAATGATTGCTCCTGACTCATTCTGTGTCTTTCGGGAACTACTTTCCTCCCTGATGCCTCAGGCCTTGGGCCTTCAAATTTGGGATGTTTTGCAGTAGCTAAATACATGCTTAATGCAAATTTCAACATTGATCTTTAAATGTAAGAGTCTGGTTATGAAACCTTTTGGGTACTGCGAATGACTGCTCCATACTCATTCTGTGTCTTTCAGGAAATAGTTGCCTCCCTGATGCCTCAGGCCTTAATTTTTTTGGAAGTTTAGCAGTAGCTAATACATGCTTAATGCTAATTTCAACAATGATCTTTAAATTCTCGGCGCTCTGCTAGGGCCTTCTCCTACCCCGCCGGGGCCGATCCGAGGACCTCACTAAACCATCCAATCGGTAGTAGAGACATGCGGTGTGTACAAAGGGCAGGGACTTAATGAACCCGAGCTTATGACCGGCGCTTAGTTGTGATTCTTCTTTCCTGGCAAATAATTGCAATCCCTGATCCCTGTCGCGAAGGGGGTTCAGCGGGTTACCCTCACCTGTCAGTGAAAGATAGACACACGCTGGTCCATTCAGTGTAGCGCACGTGCAGCCCCGGACATCTGAGGGCATAACACACCTGTTATTGCTCGATCTCGCAAGTGATCGTGCAATGTAAGGGGTTATTAAAGCCTCTTGGGTACTGCTGATGCCTACTCCTGACTGCTCCTGTGTCTTTCAGGAACTACTTGACTTCATGATGCTTCTGGGCTTGGGCCTTTAATTTTAGGATTTTTGAAATAAATACATACATGCTTAATTTAAATTTCAACATTCATGGTGCAATATATGGGGTCATTAAACACTCTTTGGTAGTGATAATTATCACAGTAATAAACTTGAATTTTCCACAATAATAACCATTACACCATTGAACGATTGTTGCGTGTGATTTTTTAAATAAAATAATAATTTTCAAAATAAATACGCAGAGGGATGAACTCTGCTTCTTTATTTCATAAAAAATTATTTTATAGAAGAATGTCTTTTGGTGGTCCACCATCCTGCATTATAGAGTCTTCTAGACTCTTGGATATGCGCTTGTTCTTAAACAAAGGTACAAAAACCAAAAATGGCCGGTCAGGGCTATGGAGATGTTGCGCCTACATCTTACGGCCACATGAGCTCTGTGGGTGCTTTTGAGATTAGGTCCTTTGTACCCACACAGCGGGGTCCGGGACACAATTTTTTATTTAAATTTCAAATAAAAAAATCACACATTTCAATGGTCTCCTCATGCTGCAGCCAACTCCAGGCTGCGTCATTCTGGTAATATATAGAGAGCACTCGCTGTCCTAAATTTCCGTTAACATTTTTCGTCAAAAATGTTTGTCTTTTTTATTAGGGATTGTGAAGCTTTGGTGCGTACTCATGTATCAGCCAACTCCAGCCTGTGTCATTCAGGCAATATATGGTTTACTGATGGCGCTGCTGGGCCTGGGTCTGGGAATTTCAAATTTCCCCATAGATAGCACCCGCTATCCATAAGTCTTCTTCATAAATTTCTACAATTGTTGTGTTTTTTTGGAGGGATTGTGAAGCCCTAGTGTGTACTCAGCCAACTCCAGGGTGTTTCATTCATGCAACATATAGGTAGCACCCGCTGTCCTAAATATTAAAATGGTTGTTTTTTTCTTTGGGATTCTGAAGCCCTGGTGTGTACTCAATGCTGCTTTCTGCTATACTCTGTCAGCCCGTTGGTCCTGCGACAGTGTGCTACTCCGCCTCCACATCCTCCACTGTGTCTTAAGCCTCCACTGCCCGGACAAGTCTCAGTGGCCCTTCAGCATACCATGTGTGCAGGTCATGGCCGTGTCACGCTGTTCTTCACATGGTTTGCCTTGGCGGGAAGTCTTGGAAACAATGGCCGGTCAGGGCAATGGAGACGTTTCGCCTAAATCTCACGGCCACATGAGCCCTGTGGGGGCTTGTTGGATTTGGTCCTTGGTACCCACATGCTGGGGTCTGGGACATGCAAAGGTTGTTTTAAATTTCAAATAAAAAAATGATGGCGCTGCTGGGCCTGGGTCTGGGAATTTCAAATTTTCTCATGGGTAGCACCCGCTATCCAAAATCTTTTTTTCTAAAATTGTGGTGTTTTTTTGGGGGGGATTGTGAAGCCCTGGTGTGAACTCATGAATCGGCAAACTCCAGGCTGTGTCATTCAGGCAATATATGGGTTACTGATGCCGCTGTGGGGCCTGGGTCTGTTAATTTCAAATTTTCTCATGGGTAGCACCCGCTATCCAAAATCTTTTTCTAAAATTTCAAAAATTGTGGTGTTTTTGGGGGGGGGGTTGTGAAGCCCTGGTGTGAACTCGTGCATCAGCCAACTCCAGGCTGTGTCATTCAGGCAATATATGGGTTACTGATGCTTCTGTGGGGCCTGGGACTGTTAATTTCAAATTTTCTCATGGGTAGCACCCGCTATCCAAAATCTTTTTCAAAAATTTCTAAAATTGTGGTGTTTTTTGGGGGGGGGATTGTAAAGCCCTGGTGTGAACTCGTGCATCAGCCAACTCCAGGCTGTCATTCAGGCAATATATGGGTAACTGATGCTGCTGTGGGGCCTGGGTCTGGTAATTTCAAATATTTTCATAGGTAGCACCCGCTATCCAAAATCTTTTTCAAAAATTTCTAAAATTGTGGTGTTTTTGGGGGGGAATTGTGAAGCCCTGCTGTGTACTCGTGAATCAGCCAACTCCAGGCTGTGTCATTCAGGAAATATATGCTTTACTGATGTTGCTGTGGGGGCTTGTTGGATTTGGTCTTTCGTACCCACACGATGGGGTCGGCGACACTCAAAGTTTGTTTTAATTTTCAAAGAAAAAAATGATGGCGCTGCTGGGCCTGGGTCTGGTAATTTCAAATGTTCTCATGGGTAGCACCCGCTATCCAAAATCTTTTTCTAAAATTTCTAAAATTGTGGTGTTTTTTGGGGGGGATTGTGAAGCCCTGGTGTGTACTTGTGCATCAGCCAACTCCAGGCTGCGTCATTCAGGCAATATATGGGTTACTGATGCCACTGTGGGGCCTGAGTCTGGTAATTTCACATTTTCTCATAGGTAGCACCCGCTATCCAAAATCTTTTTCAAAAATTTCTAAAATTGTGGTGATTTTTTGGGGGGGATTGTGAAGCTCTGGTGTGTACTCGTGCATCAGCCAACTCCAGGCTGCGTCATTCAGGCAATATATGGGTTACTGATGCCGCTGTGGGGCCTGGGTCTGGTAATTTCACATTTTCTCATAGGTAGCACCCGCTATCCAAAATCTTTTTCAAAAATTTCTAAAATTGTGGTGATTTTTTGGGGGGGATTGTGAAGCCCTGGTGTGAACTCGTGCATCAGCCAACTCCAGGCTGTGTCATTCAGGCAATATATGGGTTACTGATGCCGCTGTGGGGCCTGGGTCTGGTAATTTCAAATTTTCTCATAGGCAGCACCCGCTATCCAAAATCTTTTCCAAAAATTTCTAAAATTGTGGTGTTTTTTGGGGGGATTGTGAAGCCCTGGTGTGTACTCGTACATCAACCAACTACAGGTTGTGTCATTCAGGCAATATATGGGTTACTGATGCCGCTGCTGGGCCTGGGTCTGGTAATTTCCAATTTTCTCATAGATAGCACCCGCTATCCAAAATCTTCGGTTTAAATTCTTAATTCATCTTTTAATCTTAGGGATTGTGAAGGCCTAGTGCCTACTCATGCTACTGGCAATTCCGGGCTGTGCCATTCATCCACTATATGGTCTCCTCATGCTGCCAACACCTCCATGCTGTGTCATTCAGCCACTATATGGTGTCCTCATGCTGCCAACACCTCCACACTGTGCCATTAAGCCACTATATGGTGTCCTCTTGCTGCCAACACCTCCACGCTGTGTCATTCAGCCAATATATGGTGTCCTCATGCTTCAGCCTCATCCAAGCTGTGTCATTCAGCCACTATATGGTGTCCTCATGCTGCCAACACCTCCAAGCTGTGCCATTCAGCCACTATATGGTCTCCTCATGCTGCCAACACCTCCACGCTGTGTCATTCAGCCACTATATGGTGTCCTCATGCTTCAGCTTCATCCAAGCTGTGTTATTCAGCCACTATATGGTGTCCTCATGCTGCCAACACCTCCACACTGTGCCATTCAGCCACTATATGGTGTCCTCATGCTGCCAACACCTCCATTCTGTGTCATACAGCCACTATATGGTGTCCTCATGCTTCAGCCTCATCCAAGCTGTGTCATTCAGGCACTATATGGTGTCCTCATGCTGCCAACACCTCCACGCTGTGTCATTCAGCCACTATATGGTATCCTCATGCTTCAGCTTCATCCAAGCTGTGTCATTCAGCCACTATATGGTGTCCTCATGCTGCCAACACCTCCACACTGTGCCATTCAACCACTATATGGTGTCCTCATGCTGCCAACACCTCCACACTGTGCCATTCAGCCACTATATGGTGTCCTCCTGCTGCCAACACCTCCATTCTGTGTCATTCAGCCACAATATGGTGTCCTCATGCTTCAGCCTCATCCAAGCTGTGTCATTCAGCCACTATATGGTGTCCTCATGCTGCCAACACCTCCACGCTGTGCCATTTAGCCACTAAATGGTCTCCTCATGCTGCCAACACCTCCACGCTGTGTCATTCAGCCACTTAATGATGTCCTCATGCTTCAGCTTCATCCAAGCTGTATCATTCAGCCACTATATGGTGTCCTCATGCTGCCAACACCTCCACACTGTGCCATTCAGCCACTATATGGTGTCCTCATGCTGCCAACACCTTCATTCTGTGTCATTCAGCCAGTATATGGTGTCCTCATGCTTCAGCCTCATCCAAGCTGTGCCATTCAGCCACTATACGGTGTCCTCATGCTGCCAACACCTCCATTCTATATCATTCAGCCACTATATGGTGTCCTCATGCTTCAGCCTCATCCAAGCTGTGTCATTCAGGCACTATATGGTGTCCTCATGCTGCCAACACCTCCACGCTGTGCCATTCAGCCACTATATGGTTTCCTCATGCTGCCAACAAACACCTCCACGCTGTGTCATTCAGCCACTATATTTTATCCTCATGCTTCAGCTTCATCCAAGCTGTGTCATTCAGCCACTATATGGTGTCCTCATGCTGCCAACACCTCCACACTGTGCCATTCAGCCACTATATGGTGTCCTCCTGCTGCCAACACCTCCACACTGTGCCATTCAGCCACTATATGGTGTCCTCCTGCTGCCAACACCTCCATTCTGTGTCATTCAGCCACAATATGGTGTCTTCATGCTTCAGCCTTATCCAAGCTGTGTCATTCAGCCACTATATGGTGTCCTCATGCTGCCAACACCTCCACGCTGTGCCATTTAGCCACTAAATGGTCTCCTCATGCTGCCAACACCTCCACGCTGTGTCATTTTGCCAGTATATGGTGTCCTCATGCTTCAGCCTCATCCAAGCTGTGCCATTCAGCCACTATATGGTGTCCTCATGCTGCCAACACCTCCACGCTGTGCCATTCAGCCACTATATGGTGTCCTCATGCTGCCAACACCTCCATTCTGTGTCATTCAGCCACTATATGGTGTCCTCATGCTTCAGCCTCATCCAAGCTGTCATTCAGCCACTATATTGTGTCCTCATGCTGCCAACACCTCCATGCTGTGCCATTCAGCCACTAAATGGTCTCCTCATGCTGCCAACACCTCCACGCTATGTTATTCAGTCACTATATGGTCTCCTGACACTGATGCCACCACCAGGCTCTGTCATTGTGCTGCTGTGCGGCAGTGATTCTAAAAGCGATGCCGGTAATCTGCATGTTATTCTGAATAACAGTATTATTTCACTACCCCAGCACATTCCATATGCGTTTTAGAACACAGCAAAGGGTTCTATACCCCTATAGAGGCTGTATGTAGGCTAGAAATATCCTTTTTTAATATAGATTTGCCGCAAAAAAAATTCTCTGAGGACACGTGTCTTGGGAACCACCCAGTTTAGAAGAGGTTTGCTATGGGGATTTGCTTCTGAACTGGGCGGTTCCCGAAACACGTGTCATTAGAGAGCACTTAGACAGAAAAGAACAACCTTAACTTCAGAAGCTCATAAGTACTGAAAGGATTAAGATTTTTTAATGGAAGTAATTTACAAATCTGTTTAACTTTCTGGAGCCAGTTGATATATAAAAAAAAGTTTTTTCCTGGAATACCCCTTTAATATGTACGGTTAGTGATAGCTAAAGCTCCTACTCAGGGTGAACCGTATGATTGTAGGTTTACTTGACTAGTAAGGTTCCATTAATTACTGTTTGCTTTAACTATTCCCGCTCCCCTAACAGACGAAATTTACCTGACGGTAATGGCTTGTTCTTATAGAACTAAGTTTCTAGGTTATGTGTTATGACGTAATACTTACTTTACTTTCTCTGGACGTGATGCATGGATAGGATGCATTTTCACAATATTATTTCTTTTCAGAAAACCTGTAAATTCTTCTTGCCGCACTCTCACAGGGGGGCTCTACACTGCAGATGACCCATGTGATCAACCATGGTACTTAAAATATTGACATTAAATGTTAATGGCCTGAATAGCTTTTTTAAAGGAAGTCTTTTTTGGAGGGAGTGTGGGAAATTGAATTGTGACATTATTTGTGCACAAGAGACCCACCTGCTTGATTTGGATAAGTCGAGGGTTAAACATAGAAGATTTATCTTCTTTTCCCCTAATTCCCATAAGAAAAAAGGGGAATGCTATTAGGGATTCCATAGCTGTTCATCTGGTGAATGTCTTATATGATGTCCACTGCCGATACATTATCTTAAATTGTGACATTAATAGAAGTACACAATTGTCTCCATATGTGCTCCAATTAAGAAACAGGGAAAATTATTGTCTCATTTCTTAAAGCTCACATCCCAAAATAAATATGGTGCCCTAATAATTGTGGGAGATTTCAATAAAGTACTTTCCCCTCAATTAGTTAAGAACCCACATAAACCATCTGACAGAAACTCAAATATTTATAACGTACTATTTAAAGAGAACTTATATGACTCTTGGAGAATCCTAAATGCGGACAAGAGAGATAGCACTTTTTTTTCTCATTCACATCAGATGTACTCTCGCATTGACATGATTGTAACTGACAAATGGCTTCTCCAACAGTCTCAATCTTTATCTATTGGCATAATTAGCTGGTCTGGTCATGCGCCCGTAATGACAACCATGCCCAATCAGGAAAAAATTAGATTCTCCAAGATAACGGAATTAACCCTTACAATAACAATTACTAAATAACTAGAAGATGACCATAAACTATCCAGAAACCCCTCTGTACTAAAATAACTTAAATTGCTTTGTTTCCAACTTTACCAACTACTCCACTACAAATTTGTCATCTTTTCCTTTAAAAAACCGAACACCTAATTTTACTGGCAAGGCAATAGAGCGGGTAAAATGTTAGCTAATTGATTTAAATCTAGAACCATAAAAAAAAACTAAATTCCTTTTATATATAACACCAAGGGTGAAAAAATAATGAACCCAAAATTAATAGCCAATGTCCTTGCTGAGTATCACAAAAAATTATATAATTTGAGTTCGGATGCCAGGTGCCCCTAATTGATTCCTTTTTTGAAAAATGGAATCTCCCTTCTCTAGACCCTGAGACACTAAATCTTCTAAATGGACCAATCACGGAATTAGAACTTTTCTCATTTATGGCCTCTTTAAGCCAAGCAAATCCCCAGGCCCTGACGGGTTTACCGGAGAATATTACAAAAAATGTCATCATATTCTTTCCGCTCATCTCCTTTC
Source organism: Hyla sarda (assembly GCF_029499605.1). Lineage (NCBI taxonomy): Eukaryota > Metazoa > Chordata > Amphibia > Anura > Hylidae > Hyla > Hyla sarda. The sequence goes on along the minus strand of NC_079190.1, from coordinate 143,940,213 downwards.
TACTTTCAATGAAATTCAAGGAAAACTTCCTCCCGAAAGGCTTCAGGCAATCATCATCACCCTACTGAAACCTGGCAAGCACCCTAATAAAGCGGAAAATGTTCGGACAATTTCACTTTTGAAGGTCGATTTAAAATGATATAAAAAAATGTTTGCAAACCGGATTACCAATATTCTCCCATTATTTTTTAAGAATGGTTAAGTAGGATTCATACCACAAAGACAAACAGCTGACGGAACGAGATGCTTTATAAATTTGATACACCACGTGGAGTCCTGTCGGGTGCCTTCATTACTGCTGACTCTTGATGCGGAGAACGCATTTGACAGGATCCATTGGGGCTACCTAGATATGGTTCTATCTAAAAAAAAAAAAAATTCTGATAGAATTAAAAATGTAATCCTGGAGTTGTTTACTTGTCCCTCAGCTTCGGTATTCACATCTGGGTTTATGTCTCATAAATTTGCTATATTCAACGGCACGTGACAAGGGTGTCCCCTCTCCCCTCTTATTTTCGCTCTGGCAATGGAACCCTTGCAGAAAAGATTCAATCAAATTACTCGATTTCTGGTATAGCTCTAGGGGGGGAATGACCACTGTATTGATCTATTTGCGGATGATGTCGTTATAATCTGCAGGGAACCCTTAATATCAGTCCCAAATATTATCAGGGACTTACAGTCTTTTGGTAATATTTCATATTATAAGATCAATGCATACAAATCAAAAATACAAAATTTGGGCCTGTCCGATAAAATAGTTAATGCCCTTAAAATCACAATACCCATTTCTGTGGGTTAAAAATTCTATCTCCTACTTAGGAACAATACTGACATATCCTACTTCAAAATTATTTGATGTTAATTATACTACCCTTCTTAAAGAATTGAAAAGGACCGCATCCCACCTTGTACGGTTGGGAGTTTCCTGGCTGGGGAGGGTTGCAGCCATCAAGATGATGGTCCATCCTAAAATTCTGTATACATTCAGAAATGTCCCAATACATTTACTTTATACTTATATACAAAAAACTTCAATCTCTAATTACAAACTATTTTTGGAATAATAAACGGCCAAAAATGAAAGCTTCATGTATTTATCCACATTTGAGGGAGGGAGGGGTTGGCTGTCCTTCCATTCTACAATATTATAGAGCCGTTATTTTAGACCAGCTTAAATCATTATGGAACCTTGATATGTCGAAACTGTGCGTATCTATTGAGATCCATTCACTCCGCAACGTTCATATTGACCATATTCTTATGGCTGTGTTTACCTTTAAATCCAAATTATTCAACTCGCACCCTACCATTGATGCCATATTTTCAGTGTGGACTAGATACATTTTACCCAATAACTTATTCCACTTAGCTCTTTATTCCACCCCAATAGAAGTATTGGCTGCACACATACCTGACCTCTCAATTTCGCATTGGCCAGAAAGAGGTATCTGAAATTTTGCTGATACATGGGATGGGATATCCTGCATACCTTTTGGGGAAAGTCACTCCAAATTCTTAATCAGTAACCAAGAATTCTATAAATATCTCCAAATAAGACATGACGTCCCTTAAACCACCTTACTCTCTTGTCAATTCTTGTCAATTACAGATGTGTCTTACCTGGCCTAGCCTTATTTCTAACAACTCTGTAGTAAATGACCCATGCAAGGCTGAGTGGGAGAGTGACCTAGGCATCTACTTCACGGATAATCAATGGAGCTAAACTCGATATAAATATTGACTAAATTCTCTAAATGTATTGCTTATCTGGAAATGTCTAAAAAAATATTATACCGTTGGTACCTCATACCTTCACGTTTAGCAAAATTCACACCCTCATCTGGTGACTGCTGGAGATGTTCAAGCCCAGGTACCTTTTTACATATTTGTCCATGTCTTCTCCCATTTTGGAGACGGCATGGCAGGTTTATATCACAATTGTGTGGGTTCACTGTTATACTAGATACAGCTTTAGCTCTCCTTAAGGGGTACTCCGCCCCTAGACATCTTATCCCCTATCCAAAGGATAGGGGATAAGATGTCAGATCGCCGGGGTCCTGCTGCTGGGCACCCAGGGATTGTTGCTACAGCACCCCGCTATCATTACTGCGCAGAGCGAGATCGCTCTGCATGTAATGACAGGCAATACAGGGGCTGTAGCATCGTTATGTCATGGCTCCGCCCCTCATGCTGTCATGGCCCGCCCCGTCAATACAAGTCTATGGAAGGGGGCGTGGCGGTCATCACGCCCCCTGCCATAGACTTGCATTAAAGGGACGGGCCGTGATGTCATGAGGGGCGAAGCCATGACGTCACGCTGCTCCGGCCCCTGTATCGCCCGTCATTACGCACAGAGCGAGCTCGCTCTGTGCAGTAATGATGGCGGGGTGCCCAGCAGCAGCGGGACCGCGGTGATCTAACATCTTATCCCCTATCCTTTGAATAGGGGATAAGATGCCAGGGGCGGCTTACCCCTTTAATATTGATATTAATATATATTCCCATTTCCACAAGACTATTATTTTACATATCATTATAGTTGCCCGATACAACATTGTTAAACGGTGGGGCTCGACTCACATACCTTCCATTACAGAAATCAATTTTAAATGTTGGCATGAGTATAAAGTGGCTTCTGCATTAGACAAAGAATTTGAGTTTCTAGGTGGGATGTTTGGTTACATAGCCCACACAATATTGTCCAACTATGAAAAATTAACGGGCTAGGTGAAAATAAGTCATCTATGTCCTAGGTTGTTCCATCCTATTGTAAGATGCTCCTATCTTTATAATTATCATTCTTTTGGTTTTTCATCATTATTTTTTACTTTATTTCTTTTTGTGTCCTTACATACAGAACATGTATAAGTGCTATGTTCATTTATTGTTAGCATATTGTTTTATATGTTTTGTATGTTTGCTTTTCTTTATTGTATCTTTTTTTAATGGGGTGATGGAGAAAATGTCAAATCCTTTTTGTATACTTTTGATAAAAGAAATTGTCTCACATATGCCCAATGTTGTTATATTTTGTAATTAATGATTTGAAAAATCTAATAAAAAGACTTGTTATAAAAAATATATATATATTCAACCCCTTAAGGACTCAGCGTTTTTCCGTTTTTGCATTTAAATTTTTTCCTCATTACCTTCTAAAAACCATTTCAATTTCAATTTTGCACATAAAATTTCATATGATGGCTCATTATTTTTGCACCACCAATTCTACTTTGCAGTGACACTAGTCATTTTACCAAAAAATCCACGGTGAAACAGAAAAAAAATTCATTGTGCGACAAAATTTAAGAAAAAACGTAATTTTGTAACTTTTGGGGGCTTCTGTTTCTACGCAGTCCATTTTTTGGTAAAAATGACACCTTATCTTTATTCTGTTGATCCATACAATTAAAATGATACCCTACTTATATAGGTTTGATTTTGTCGCACTTCTGAAAAAAATCATAACTACATGCAGGAAAATGTATATGTTTAAAATTGTCATATTCTGACCCCTATAACTTTTTTATTTTTCTGCGTATGGGCCGGTATGAGGGCTCATTTTTTGTGCAATGCTCTGAAGTTTTTATTGGTACCATTTTTGCATTGATCAGACTTTTTGATCGCTTTTTATAAAAAATTTTATGATATAAAAAGTGACCAAATAAACGCTACGTTGGACTTTGGAATTTTTTTGCGCTTACGCAATTGACTGTGTGGTTTAATTAACTGTATATTTTTATAGTTCGGACATTTATGCACGTGGCAATACCACATATGTTAATTTTTATGTTTATTTACACAGTCTTTTTTGCAGTGTTCTAGCTCCCATAGGGGGCTAAAACTCTGTACACACTGATCTCTTATACTGATCCATGCAAAGCCATAGCTTTGCATGGATCAGCGAGATAGGGGCTCGATTGCTCAAGCCTGTAGCTCAGGCTTGGAGCAATCAAACCCAGATAGGATGCGGCGGAGACAGGTAAGGGGACCTCCTCTCGCGTCCTAGCTGATCGGGACATCGCAATTTTGTCCCGATCAGCCCAACTGAGCTGCCGGAAAGCGTTTACTTTCACTTTCAGACACGGCGGTCAACTTTGATCGGCGCGCCTGAAGGGTTAATAGCATGCGGCACAATGATCGGTGCCGTGCGTTGTTATCCCAGGGTCCTGGCTATGACTAGCAGCCGGGACCGACCCGGGGTGATGCGGGGTCACGGCCTGAGCCCGTTTTAAACACCGGGACCGTGCTCAGGGTGTACAGGTACGCTCTGAGTCCTTAAGAGGTTAAACATAATTTTACATTTAATATATGATATTAACATATATGATACTTATGTGAATTCAAATAGAGAAAAAAACAGACATTGTCGCACATCTACAACATGCACAACGATCTAAGGCCTGTTAGTTAATTTAATACATTTTGTTGAGAAGCCTTAGATCACTGTGCATGTTGTATATGTGCGACCATGTCTTCTTTTTTCTCTATTTGGATTCACATTGGCCCTGATTTACAATTGTAAACCCGACATGTTTTGTAGAGTTGTGCACCAGATTCTGGCAGATTGCACCAGAAATTCTGTCTGCATCAGAATTGAAAAAACCTGACTAACTCTCCATTTTAATTACAAACCTCAAAAAAGAGGTGTGGTCATCAGGGAAAGGGAGTGTGCCACTGAAAAGGGGCATGTCCCTGACATTTTCACACAAAAAAAAAAACATAATTACTAAGGTTTCCACAGAAAATGTGGTGGACCTGTTAGATTAATAAATGTTGCTGAGAAGCAACGGATGAGCATGGCGACAGGAAGCTGAGCTCAGCCCCTTACCTCCACTCGCGCTCTCCGCTGAAGCCTGACTGAACCTGGGTGAGAGCTGGGATGCCGGGCTGATGTGATTCCACCCCCCCCCCCCTCCCACATGCTGATGCACAGCCAGCTCTAACCTGCTTTCCCAAATCAGGGAGAGCCGCCGTGTGAGTGAGAGCAGAGGATATGACGTGGGGGTCGCAGTCCGGTCCGGAGGAGTCAGAGGCTGTTGTGGTGAGAGTTGGAGATCGGAAGCAGTGAGAGGCGGCGGTCCAGGGAGAGAAGCCAGATCAAGTGTATTGATGGACTCACACTCTGCCCCTGTTGTACACTTATGAGGCTGGATGCGATTCAGTGCTGCTGAGGTGGCAGCTAGCAGGTGGTCCACGACCTGAAAGGCGTGTGATTGCTCTGCCTGGGCAACTCTGATGGAGAGATAAAGAGAAGATGGAGAAGGGGGCTCTCTGCCGGCTGAGAACGCATCTGGAGGGGTGAGACTGTTCCTTTTTCTACCCTTGAATTTGGAGCTCACATACAGAGCTTAGGAGATCAGACCTGGAACCATTAATATAAATGAAATGTGCATGTTGCTCTGCAGATTTACAACCCCCGAACTAACATCCTAATCTAAATAATAGTGTTTCTCGCGAATATTCGCAATTCGAATTTTATTCGCGAATATCGCATATTCGCGAATTTGCGAATATTCGCGAATATAGCGCTATATATTCGTAATTACGAATATTCGTTTTTTTTTTGTTTTTTTTTCACAGTACACATCACAGTGATCATCCCTCTCTGCTTCCAGCTTGTGTGGTGTAAGAAGGCTCTAATACTACTGTGTGAGACTGGTGTGTGAATATTCGCATATGCGAACATTTGCATATGCGAATTTTCGCACATGCTAATTTTTGTATATACAAATTTTCGCATATGTTAATTTTCGCACACGCGAATATGCGCATATGCGAAAATAAAATGAGAATATTACGAATATGCGAATATTTGCGAATATGACGAATATTCGTCCATATATTCGCGAATATTCGCGAATTCGAATATGGCTTATGCCGCTCAACACTACTAAATAACTGAAAAGTCTGCAAGAGGTATAGAATTGCATGAAATATCTCAATTTGCATTATTAATTCCCTCGCAGATTTTTTAACCTGGAATACTGAAGCAGATTTGGGATGGATAAGACTTGATCTCTTTTTTCCTGAATTATTAACGTCTGGGGAAGGTGTCAGTTGCATTTAAAATTTAGAACCCTCTAATTAACATAATAATATACCTGTTCAAAAGCACTAAAGGTGATTGGGGGTATGGATGGGGCAATACTTGGACTATAACGGGCTAAGCTATATTTATTGTAAAAGTGTAATGGTCACGGTTTTGTGGGAGACCTAAGTATTAATAAGTGTTTTTGGGATACACCAGCCAAAATGGCCCCTAAAAGGAAATCAAATAGCCCGGTAAAAGAGAATAAACATATGGGGAGGATGGACAGGTATATGGCATCACCTGTATTAACTCACAAATATAAGCAAGGAAAACAAGATATTGTGGTAGAAGAGGAGGAGGAAGGCTCTACAGTAACAATGTATTAGAGGCAATAGGAAAATGTAATTCATCCATTGAGGGGTTAGCAGGGCAAATGGGAAGTATAAGAGTGGATGTATCATTAATTAGAGAGGACATGAGAAAATTACGAGAAAGATGCAAAGAGATGGAGGAAAGAGTATCAGATTTACAGGATGAAACACAGGTTTTTTTTTTTTTTAAAAGTGGAAAGAGTTCAGGAGGAGAATAAATTATTGTTGTAAAAAGTAACAGAGATGGAAGATAGATCCAGGAGAGGAAACCTGAGATTCATAGGATTCCGAGAGGGTACAGAGGGAAAGGACCCGGTTCGCTTTATACAAAACTGGATAACGGAGGAATGTGGGAAGGAAAAATTGTCCACCACTTTCGGGATTGAGAGAGCGCACTGGGTCCCGATGCGTTCACCATCACCAGGCAGTAACCCCAGAACTACATTAGCAAGGCTATCAAATGAAGGAGACAATTAAAAAATATTGCGGGCACTGAGAGAAAAAAAAGGGGGCTGTGTATAGTATTAAGATAATGGTATTCCCTGATTAGTCATTTGAAACACAGAAAAATGTATGGCCTATATAGAGGTAAAGAAGAGGTTGCATTTTAATGGAGTGAAGTTTTCTTTAATATTTCCAGCTAAATTACTTGGTGGTATTCAGGGAGTCAACCCTGTTTTTTCAAAACCCAGAGGAAACAGTTAGCTGGATGGATAGTCAAGGATTAAAAAAAAGGATAATTAGGAAGATTACAGGGGGATGGAGAGTTTAAGAAGGAAAAAGAAAGGAAAAAAGAAAGAAAAATAGGGGTGAAAAAGTGGGAGAGAATGGGGGGAACATGCTAGGTAAGGGATTTGTTGGTTATTGGGACAAATCAACTAGGGGTAGGGGGAGAGGGGAGGATTGGGAAGTTCTACCATGTTGTTTAATTATAGTTTGTTTAATTGAAACACATTTAGTGAAAGAAACAGCGCATAGAATTAGAAAAAAAAGGCTTACTGTAATGATACACAAAAAAGTTAGTTGGGAGGTATATGATTATTGATAGACACTGAAGGGAGATTTATTATACTATATGGGAAACTGGAAAAATTTATATGCACTTTGGCATTTGTATACATACCTCCACTGTACACATCCGATGTTTTAAAAATCATACTTAAATTCTGGCAGGGGCTTAAAGAATGCCCCCTCTTTATTCAAGGGGAAGTGAACTGTGTAATGAATGAAAATACAGATAGGTTGAGACTGTCAAATACAAAGAAAAACTGGTATGGACAAACCCCGCTGAAAAAATTCTGTGATGAAGTAGGATTGATGGATATCTGGAGATCCCGCAAACCAGGAAAAAAATATATTCATGCTGGAATAAGAATTGTAAGACAATGTCTCGTATAGATTTATGCCTAGGGGATGAGCGAGGGAGTATAAGGGTTAAGGGGATGAACTATTGTACTCATTGTATTTCTGACCATTCTCCGCAATGTATTAAGCTTGACACAGGTTTGGAAAATGTGGGGGGTATACAGAGAGTAAATGCTTACTGGTTTGAACAGATAGATAATGAGTTAATAAAACAACATTTTTGGAGAATTTTTTCATTGGAACTGGGACACTGCTTCAGATCAAACAATGAAAGCATTTCTATGGGGGGGGGGGGATTAATATGGGCTATAGATTTTAAAAAAAGAAAGAATATAATAGGATGGAAAAAAATTTAACCGAAGCAGATAACTTAGTGGAGGAAAAATAATGGAAAACTCAGAAAAAAATTTAAAGGATTAAAAAGAAAAATTAGAAGCATATTTAATCGAGAAAAGCAGAAAAAAGGAAAGTTTTAAGGGACAGCAGAACTTATATGGAAATGGAAAAACCTAATAAAAGATTGATGGCTCTTATTAAGAACCAACAGGAAAAGAGAGCAATCAGGCTATCAAAAGTAGGAAAGGGGGGTTGTTGAACAAACCCGATAGTATAATTAAAGAATTTGATAAATATTTTGAGCTATTATATAAATCAGAGATTCATATTAATGAGTAGGAAATGAATAACTATTTGAAGGGAATAGTGTTACCAAGGATGCCAGAGGAAGAATTAGAGGAAGTTGAATGGACCATTATCTGTGGGGGAAGTATTTAAAGCCCTGGGGTCGATAAAGGGCGCAACATGACCCCAGGAGGGGACGGGCTCCCCTTTGAGATCTACTGAAGATATGGTGATATCCTGGTGCATGCTTTGGTAAGAGTGATAAATAGTTCCCTTAAAAGTGGATATTTGCCATTATCAATGTGTGAAGCGAGTATAATACTGTTGCTAAAATCAGACAAGAAGGAGATAGAAAAAGTATCATATAGACCTATATAACTGTTAAACACAGATATCAAAATTATAGCTAAAGCCCTTGCTAATCAATTACAAACAATTATAATGAAAGTAATAGATAAAGATCAATGTGGATTTATACCCAGAAGAACAACAAAGAAAAATATCGACAGAATACTCACGAATATACAGTTAAGTGATAGAGAGGGAGCCCACTCCATCCTGTCTTTGGACGCAGTTAAAGCGTTTGACAGGGTGGAGTGGGTTTTCCTGTGGGATGTTTTGGGAAAGTATGGGTTAGGGGGTGAACTGATAAATATGATTAAATTACTGTATTCAGGGGCTAGGACAAAGATAATTATAGATGATAGGAGCTCGAGAGGTTTTGAACAGTCAAGAGGAACAAGGGTTGTTGTCACGATGCCGGCTGGCAGGTAGTGGACCCTCTGTGCCAGAGAGGGATTGGCGTGGACCGTGCTAGTGGACCGGTTCTAAGCCACTACTGGTTTTCACCAGAGCCCGCCGCAAAGCGGGATGGTCTTGCTGCGGCGGTAGTGACCAGGTCGTATCCACTAGCAACGGCTCACCTCTCTGGCTGCTGAAGATAGGCGCGGTACAAGGGAGTAGGCAGAAGCAAGGTCGGACGTAGCAGAAGGTCGGGGCAGGCAGCAAGGATCGTAGTCAGGGGCAACGGCAGAAGGTCTGGAAACACTGGCAAGGAACACACAAGGAACGCTTTCACTGGCACTAAGGCAACAAGATCCGGCAAGGGAGTGCAAGGGAAGTGAGGTAATATAGGGAAGTGCACAGGTGAAAACCCTAATTGGAACCACTGCGCCAATCAGCGGCGCAGTGGCCCTTTAAATCGCAGAGACCCGGCGCGCGCGCGCCCTAGGGAGCGGGGCCGCGCGCGCCGGGACAGAACAGACGGGGAGCGAGTCAGGTAGGGGAGCCGGGGTGCGCATCGCGAGCGGGCGCTACCCGCATCGCGAATCGCATCCCGGCTGGCAGCAGGATCGCAGCGCCCCGGGTCAGAGGACGTGACCGGAGCGCTGCAGCGGAGGGAGTGAAGCGAGCGCTCCGGGGAGGAGCGGGGACCCGGAGCGCTCGGCGTAACAGTACCCCCCCCCTTGGGTCTCCCCCTCTTCTTGGAGCCTGAGAACCTGAGGAGCAGACTTTTGTCAAGGATGTTGTCCTCAGGTTCCCAGGATCTCTCTTCAGGACCACAACCCTCCCAGTCTACTAAAAAAAAATTTTTCCCTCTGACCTTTTTGGCAGCCAAAATTTCCTTGACCGAGAAGACGTCCGAGGAGCCGGAAACAGGAGTGGGAGGAACAGATTTGGGAGAAAAACGGTTGAGGATGAGTGGTTTGAGAAGAGAGACGTGAAAGGCATTAGGGATACGAAGAGAAGGAGGAAGAAGAAGTTTATAAGAGACAGGATTAATTTGACACAAAATTTTGAAAGGACCAAGATAGCGTGGTCCCAACTTGTAGCTAGGGACACGGAAGCGGACATATTTAGCGGAGAGCCATACCTTGTCTCCAGGGGAAAAAACGGGGGGAGCTCTTCTTTTCTTATCCGCGAACCTCTTCATGCGTGAAGAAGCCTGTAAGAGAGAATTTTGGGTCTCTCTCCATATAATGGAAAGGTCACGAGAAATTTCATCCACAGCGGGCAGACCAGAGGGCAAGGGGGTAGGGAGGGGGGGAAGAGGGTGACGACCGTACACCACGAAAAATGGGGATTTGGAGGAAGATTCAGAGACCCTGAAGTTATACGAGAATTCGGCCCATGGAAGGAGATCTGCCCAGTCATCCTGGCGGGAGGAAACAAAATGTCGCAAATAATCACCCAGGATCTGGTTAATTCTTTCTACTTGTCCATTGGACTGGGGATGATATGCAGAGGAAAAATTTAATTTAATCTTGAGTTGTTTACAGAGAGCTCTCCAGAATTTAGACACGAATTGGACCCCTCTATCCGAGACAATCTGCGTAGGCAACCCGTGAAGACGAAAAATGTGTACAAAAAATTGTTTAGCCAACTGAGGCGCAGAAGGAAGACCAGGAAGAGGGATGAAATGTGCCATTTTGGAGAATCGATCAACGACCACCCAAATAACGGTGTTGCCACGGGAAGGGGGTAAATCAGTAATAAAATCCATACCAATCAGAGACCAAGGCTGTTCGGGGACAGGCAGAGGATGAAGAAAACCAGCGGGCTTCTGGCGAGGAGTCTTATCCCGGGCACAGATAGTGCAGGCTCGCACAAAGTCCCCAACATCCGTCTCCAGAGTCGGCCACCAATAGAAGCGGGAGATGAGTTGCACAGATTTCTTGATGCCCGCATGACCTGCGAGATGGGAGGAGTGACCCCATTTGAGGATTCCGAGGCGTTGGCGTGGAGAAACAAAGGTCTTTCCTGGAGGAGTCTGCCTGATGGAGGCAGGAGAAGTGGAGATCAGGCAGTCAGGTGGAATGATGTGTTGCGGAGGGAGATCAACTTCTGAGGCATCCGAGGAACGAGAGAGAGCATCGGCCCTAATGTTCTTATCGGCAGGACGAAAGTGAATCTCAAAATTAAATCGGGCAAAGAACAGAGACCACCGGGCCTGGCGAGGATTCAGCCGTTGGGCCGACTGGAGGTAGGAGAGGTTCTTGTGGTCGGTGTAGATAATAACAGGAAATCTTGATCCCTCCAGCAGATGCCTCCATTCCTCAAGTGCTAATTTAATGGCTAGAAGCTCTCGATCCCCGATGGAGTAGTTCCTCTCCGCTGGAGAGAAGGTCCTAGAGAAAAAACCACAAGTGACAGCATGCCCGGAAGAATTTTTTTGTAGAAGAACAGCTCCAGCTCCTACTGAGGAGGCATCAACCTCCAATTGGAAGGGTTTGGAAGGGTCAGGTCTGGAGAGCACGGGAGCCGAAGAAAAGGCAGACTTGAGTCGTTTAAAGGAGTCTTCTGCTTGAGGAGGCCAGGACTTGGGATCAGCATTTTTTTTGGTTAAAGCCACGATAGGAGCCACAATGGTAGAAAAATGTGGAATAAATTGCCTGTAATAATTGGCGAACCCCAAAAAGCGTTGGATAGCACGGAGTCCGGAGGGGCGTGGCCAATTTAAGACGGCAGAGAGTTTGTCTGGATCCATCTGTAGTCCCTGGCCAGAGACCAAATATCCTAGAAAAGGAAGAGATTGGCATTCAAACAGACATTTCTCAATTTTGGCATAGAGTTGGTTGTCACGAAGTCTCTGAAGAACCATACGGACATGCTGGCGGTGTTCTTCTAGATTGGCAGAAAAAATTAGGATATCGTCCAGATATACCACAACACAGGAGTATAACAGATCACGAAAAATTTCATTGACAAAGTCTTGGAAGACGGCAGGGGCATTGCACAGTCCAAAGGGCATGACCAGATACTCAAAGTGTCCATCTCTGGTGTTAAATGCCGTTTTCCACTCGTCCCCCTCTCTGATGCGGATGAGGTTATAGGCGCCTCTTAAGTCCAATTTAGTGAAGATGTGGGCACCTTGGAGGCGATCAAAGAGTTCAGAGATGAGGGGTAAGGGGTAGCGGTTCTTAACCGTGATTTTATTAAGACCGCGGTAGTCAATGCAAGGACGTAGGGAGCCATCTTTTTTGGACACAAAGAAAAATCCGGCTCCGGCAGGAGAGGAGGATTTACGGATAAAGCCCTTTTTTAGATTCTCCTGGACGTATTCGGACATGGCAAGAGTCTCTGGGGCAGAGAGAGGATAAATTCTGCCCCGGGGTGGAGTAGTACCCGGGAGGAGGTCGATAGGGCAATCATAAGGCCTGTGAGGAGGTAGAGTCTCAGCTTGTTTTTTGCAGAAAACATCCGCGAAGTCCATATAGGCCTTAGGGAGACCGGTTACTGGAGGAACCACAGAGTTACGGCAAGGGTTACTGGGAACCGGTTTTAGACAGTTCTTGGAACAAGAGGACCCCCAACTCTTGATCTCCCCAGTGGACCAATCCAGGGTTGGGGAATGAAGTTGAAGCCAGGGAAGTCCAAGGAGAATCTCCGAGGTGCAATTGGGAAGGACCAAAAGTTCAATCCTCTCATGATGAGATCCGATGCTCATAAGAAGGGGCTCCGTGCGGAAACGTATGGTACAGTCCAATCTTTCATTATTTACACAATTGATGTAGAGGGGTCTGGCGAGACTGGTCACTGGGATGTTGAACCTGTTGACGAGAGAGGCCAAAATAAAATTTCCTGCAGATCCAGAGTCCAAGAAGGCCACTGTAGAGAAGGAGAAGGCAGAGGCAGACATCCGCACAGGCACAGTAAGACGTGGAGAAGCAGAGTAGACATCAAGGACTGTCTCACCTTTGTGCGGAGTCAGCGTACGTCTTTCCAGGCGGGGAGGACGGATAGGACAATCCCTCAGGAAGTGTTCGGTACTAGCACAGTACAGGCAGAGGTTCTCCATACGGCGTCGTGTCCTCTCTTGAGGTGTCAGGCGAGACCGGTCGACCTGCATAGCCTCCACGGCGGGAGGCACAGGAACAGATTGCAGGGGACCAGAGGAGAGAGGAGCCGAGGAGACGAAACGCCTCGTGCGAACAGAGTCCATATCTTGGCGGAGTTCCTGACGCCTTTCAGAAAAACGCATGTCAATGCGAGTGGCTAGGTGAATAAGTTCATGTAGATTAGCAGGAATTTCTCGTGCGGCCAGAACATCTTTAATGTTGCTGGATAGGCCTTTTTTGAAGGTCGCGCAGAGGGCCTCATTATTCCAGGACAATTCTGAAGCAAGTGTACGGAATTGTACGGCATACTCGCCAACGGAAGAATTACCCTGGACCAGGTTCAACAGGGCAGTCTCAGCAGAAGAGGCTCGGGCAGGTTCCTCAAAGACACTTCGGATTTCCGAGAAGAAGGAGTGTACAGAGGCAGTGACGGGGTCATTGCGGTCCCAGAGCGGTGTGGCCCATGACAGGGCTTTTCCGGACAGAAGACTGACTACGAAAGCCACCTTAGACCTTTCAGTGGGAAACAGGTCCGACATCATCTCCAGATGCAGGGAACATTGGGAAAGAAAGCCACGGCAAAACTTAGAGTCCCCATCAAATTTATCCGGCAAGGATAAGCGTATCCCAGGAGCGGCCACTCGCTGCGGAGGAGGTGCAGGAGCTGGCGGAGGAGATGACTGCTGAAGCTGTGGTAGCAACTGTTGTAGCATAACGGTCAGTTGAGACAGCTGTTGGCCTTGTTGCGCTATCTGTTGTGACTGCTGGGCGACCACCGTGGTGAGGTCAGCGACAACTGGCAGAGGAACTTCAGCGGGATCCATGGCCGGATCTACTGTCACGATGCCGGCTGGCAGGTAGTGGACCCTCTGTGCCAGAGAGGGATTGGCGTGGACCGTGCTAGTGGACCGGTTCTAAGCCACTACTGGTTTTCACCAGAGCCCGCCGCAAAGCGGGATGGTCTTGCTGCAGCGGTAGTGACCAGGTCGTATCCACTAGCAACGGCTCACCTCTCTGGCTGCTGAAGATAGGCGCGGTACAAGGGAGTAGGCAGAAGCAAGGTCGGACGTAGCAGAAGGTCGGGGCAGGCAGCAAGGATCGTAGTCTGGGGCAACGGCAGAAGGTCTGGAAACACTGGCAAGGAACACACAAGGAACGCTTTCACTGGCACTAAGGCAACAAGATCCGGCAAGGGAGTGCAAGGGAAGTGAGGTAATATAGGGAAGTGCACAGGTGAAAACCCTAATTGGAACCACTGCGCCAATCAGCGGCGCAGTGGCCCTTTAAATCGCAGAGACCCGGCGCGCGCGCGCCCTAGGGAGCGGGGCCGCGCGCGCCGGGACAGAACAGACGGGGAGCGAGTCAGGTAGGGGAGCCGGGGTGCGCATCGCGAGCGGGCGCTACCCGCATCGCGAATCGCATCCCGGCTGGCAGCAGGATCGCAGCGCCCCGGGTCAGAGGACGTGACCGGAGCGCTGCAGCGGAGGGAGTGAAGCGAGCGCTCCGGGGAGGAGCGGGGACCCGGAGCGCTCGGCGTAACAGTTGTCCCCTCTCTCCCCTGCTATTTGCAATGGTTATAGAGCTATTGGCTAGTCTTATTAGGAAAGACCCAGAGATATCAGGGTTTGGAGCAGGGAAGAGAGGGGACAAGATTACAATGTACGCAGATGATATTCAGATTTTCTTGGAAGACCCTAAGAAATCGTTATCAAGGGTAATGGGAATAATAAGCAAATATGGGAGTTTTTCGAGATTAATGATTAATTGGTCAAAGTAAGTTATTAGTGTTGGGCGCGAATATTCGCATATGCAAATATGCGCATATGCAGAATATATAGCGAATTTGCGAATATATTCGCTATATATTTGAAATTACGAATATTCACTTTTTTCTGAATATTTGCATATGTGCATATTCGCATGTGTGAATATTCGCATGTGCGAATATTCGCATGTGTGAATATTGCCATATTCCTTCTTTTCACTTGTGGGCCAATTACAATAGTGCAAATACGCTTGTCAGAGGTTATCAACAACTTCCCTAGCAACCAATAGTAAAGTTGCCAACCCCCTCACTGTTTTCTTGATCGAATATGCGAATATTTGCATATGCGAATATAACGAATACTCGAAATTCGGGACTATAAACCAAATATTTGTATATATATTCGCGAAATATCGTGAATTCGAATATGGGCAATGCCGCTCATCACTAGTTATTATGCCGTTAAGAGAAAAGAATATAGGACAGACATATGGATTAAAAGTGATATAACAAAAGGAGAAAAGTTTAAATATTTGGGCATATATCTGTCCAACGAGATAGGGGAATACCATCAGAGAAACACTATAAAGGTGATTAAGCATATGGAAAGGAAAGTGAATATATGGGTGAATTGAACTTATCTAAAGCAAACAGAATAACACTGATTAAGTCAGTATTGATGCCAAAGATTCTGTATGTATGTCAGGATCCGGACTGGTGGCTGGTGAGGACACTGGAGGTTGGATCCTCTGTACCAGAGAGGCGATGGGGGATCGGTTCTAAATAGTTACTGGTGTTCACCAGAGCCAGCAGCAAAGCGGGATGGACTTGCTGCGGCGGGAACTACCAGGTCGTGTCCCTCAGTAGCGACTCGACCTCTCTGGCAGCTGAGACTGGCACGGTACGCAAGGACTAGACAGAGGCAAGGTCAGACGTAGCAGAAGGTCAGGGCAGGCGGCAAGGTTCGTAGTCAGGGGCAACGGCAGAAGATCTGGGTACACAGGCAAGGGAACACATTAAACGCTTTCTCAGGGCACAAGGCAACAAGATCCGGTGAGGACGGGAAGGGGAAGTGGGTTTTTAAAGCAATGGAGGTGATTGCACTTGATTGGGCCAGGCACCAATTAATGGTGCACTGGCCCTTTAAATTTCAAAGAGCTGGCGTGCGCGCCCTAGAGAGCGGGGCCGCGCGCGCCGGGACGGGACAGAAGGAGGACGGGGCAGGTAAGCAGAACGGGATGCGACCCGTGGGCAGGCACGTCCCACCGCACGGATCGCATCCCCGCCGGGGGACTCAGAGCAGCGCTCCCGGTCAGCGAGTCTGCTAACAGAAGATGAACGCCGTGAAGATGAACGGCGTTAAAGTACCCCCCCTTGGGTCTCCCCCTCATTTTAGAACCCAAACATTTATAAATGAGTTCCTTGTCCAAGATATTGGCTTCAGGTTCCCAAGACCTCTCTTCAGGGCCACAATTCTCCCAATCAACAAGAATTTTTTTTTACCTCGGATGACCTTGGAGGCGAGGATCTCTTTCACCGAGAAGACATCAGAGTACCCAGTGACAGGAGCAGGAGCGGTGACCTTGGGGGAATAACGGTTCAGTACGAGAGATTTAAGAAGAGAAACATGGAAAAAGTTAGGAATGTGAAGAGAAGAAGGAAGATGGAGCTTGTAGGAAACGGAATTGATTTGATTCTTGATCTTAAAAGGCCGAGGTAACGAGGACCAAGCTTGTAGCTAGGGACCCGGAACCGAATGTATTTGGCAGAGAGCCATACTTTGTCACCAGGGGCAAAGACAGGAGGAGTTCTTCTCTTCTTATCTGCATGTTTCTTCATGCGAGACGAGGTCAGTGAGAGCAACTTTGAGTCTCTCTCCAGATAGATGAGAAGACCTGAGTTAACTCATCTACTGCAGGAACTCCAGATGAAGTGGGAATGGGGAGGGGGGGCGGCCGTACACTACAAAGAATGGTAATTTGGCGGAAGACTCAGAATTCTTGAAATTGTACGAGAATTCGGCCCAGGGCAGCAGGCCAACCCAATCATCTTGGCGGGAGGAGACAAAATGTTGCAGGTAGTCACCAAGAATTTGGTTCACTCTCTCCACTTGTCCATTGGATTGAGGGTGATAGGCGGACGAGAAATTCAATTTGATCTTTAATTGAGTGCAGAGTGCTCTCCAAAATTTTGAGATAAATTGAACGACGATATGCGTGGGAAGCCCGTGGACACGAAAAATGTGAAGAAAAAATTGCTTCGCCAACTGTGGCGCAGAAGGAAGGCCCGGAAGCGGGACAAAATGAGCCATTCTGGAAAAACGATCAACGACCACCCAAATGACGGAGTTGCCATGAGATGAAGGAAGGTCCGTGATGAAGTCCATGGCTATGTGGGACCATGGCTGTTCAGGCACCGGCAGGGGGTGGAGAAAACCTGCAGGCTTCTGGCGTGGAATTTTATCATGTGCACATACAGTACAGGCCCGTACGAAATCAGTCATATCTTTTTCCAGGGAAGACCACCAGTAGTGTCTAGAAATTAACTGTATGGATTTTTTAATTCCGGCGTGACCAGCCAGATGGGAGGAATGACCCCATTTGAGAGTCTGGAGGCGAAGACGTGGAGGAACATAAGTTTTTCCTGGAGGAACTGGCACCAGAGAAGCAGGAGCAGAAGAGATCAGGCACTCAGGAGGTATGATGTGCTGAGGAAGGGTCTCGGCTTCGGAGGCATCTGTGGAAGGTGATAAGGCATCTGCCCTGATATTCTTGTTTGCAGGATGAAAATGAATCTGAAAATTGAAGCGGGCAAAGAACAACGACCACCTGGCCTGGCGAGGATTTAAACGCTGGGCGGACTGGAGATAGGATAGATTTTTATGATCTGTATAGATGGTGATAGGATGAAGGAACCCTTCCAGGAGATGTCTCCACTTTTCAAGTGCCAACTTGATGGCCAACAGTTCACGGTCTCCTATAGAATAGTTCTATATTCAAAACCTTCCAAAATTTGCTAAATTGCGGTTTTCGTTTCAATTTTCCCACATAAATAATATTTGTTTGGTTGCGCCGTACATTTTATGGTAAAATAAGTGATGTCATTACAAAGTACAATTGGTGACGCAAAAAACAAGCCCTCATATGGGTCTGTGGATGAAAATATAAGAGTTATGATTTTTAAAAGGCGAGGAGGAAAAAACGAAAATGCAAAAATAAAATTGGTCTGATCCTTAAGGCCAAAATGGGCTTGGTCCTTTAGGGGTTAAGGAAATGTTCAGTACTGGCAAAGTACAAGCACAGATTTCCATTTCTGCGGCGAGTCCTCTCTTCTTGGGTCAGGCGAGACCGGTCCACTTGCATAGCCTCCTCGGCGGGAGGCAAAGAGGTAGGTTGCCGAGAACTCTGGAAGAGAGGTGCCGAGCGAGGAAACCGCCTCGTGTGAACAAGATCCTTTTCTTGGCGGATCTCCTGGTGTCTTTCCATGTCTATGCGGGTGGCCAACTGGATGAGTTCAGGCAAGGTAGCAGGAATTTCTAGTGCGGCCAGAATATCTTTCATGTGGCTGGATAAACCTTTCTTGAAGGTCGCGCAGAGGGCCTCTTTGTTCCAAGCTAGCTCAGAGGCGAGGCAGTGGAACTGGATACCATATTCGCCCACTGAAGAGCTCCCTTGGACGAGATTCAGAAGAGCCATCTCGGCAGAGGAGGCACGGGCTGGTTCCTCGAAGACGCTGCGTACTTCGGAGAAAAAGGACTGGACGAAAGCAGTGCCAGGATCGTTGCGGTCCCACAGCGGTGTGGCCCAGGACAAGGCCTTTCCAGATAACAAACTGGCCACGAAAGCCACCTTCAACCGTTCTGTGGGGAACTGGTCCGACATCATTTCAAGGTGCAGGGAACATTGGGACAGGAGTCACATCTTAGAGTCCCCGTCAAATTTCTCCGGAAGAGACAAGTGGACTCTAGAGGAAGTTGTAGCAACTAGGAGGGGAGGAGAAGCTGGAGCTGGCGGAGGAGATGGTTGATGCTGGGCAGGCAGAAGCTGCTGGAGCATGGCGGTAAACTGTGTCAGCTGTTGTCCTTGTTGGGCGATCTGCTGGGACTGCTGGGCAACAATGGTAGTGAGATCAGCAAGACTTGGCAGCGGCACCTCTGCGGGATCCATGGCCGGATCTACTATCAGGATCCGGACTGGCGGCTGGTGAGGACACTGGAGGTGGATCCTCTGGACCAGAGAGGCGATGGCGCGAGTCGTACTGGGGGATCGATTCTAAGTAGTTACTGGTGTTCACCAGAGCCCGCCACAAAGCGGGATGGACTTGCTGCGGCGGTAACTACCAGGTCGTGTCCCTCAGTAGCGAATCGACCTCTCTGGCAGCTGAGACTGGCACAATACACAAGGACTAGAAAAAGGCGAGGTCAGACGTAGCAGAAGTTCAGGGCAGGCGACAAGGTTCGTAGTCAGGTGCTTGCACTTGATTGGGCCAGGCACCAATTAATGGTGCACTTGCCCTTTAAATTACAAAGAGGCGGCGCGCGAGCGCCCTAGAGAGCGGGGCTGCGTGCGCCGGGATGGGACAGAAGGAGGAGGGGCAGGTAAGCAGAACGGTATGCAACCCGCGGGCAGGCACGTCCCGCCGCGCGGATCGCATCCCCGCCGGGGGACTCAGAGCAGCGCTCCCGGTCAGCGAGTCTGACCGTGGAGCTGCTAACAGAAGATGAACGCCGCGAGCGATCCGGGGGAGGAGCAGGACCCGGAGCGCTCAGCGTTACAATGTATTTGGGTCAGGTCCAACATGGTGTGAGAATAAATAGTTTAGAAAAATTAACTCAATATTTAACTCATTAATTTGGGGCAGAAAAAGAGTAAGAATTAAACTGGAGTACCTATATCAAACCAAGGGAAAGTGTGGAATAGCGTTTCCAGATATATCCAGGTATTTTTTGGCAGGACAGATGTACTTTTTGATAGAATGGAAGAAATTGGCATCCCGAACAGCTCTGGGACACGAGAAGGGTCTCCTACCTTGCCTCCTGGTGTCCGATCACCGAATGACTGCTCAGTGCCTGAGATCCAGGTATGAGCAGTCAAGCAGCAGAATCATTGATCACTTGTTTCCTATGAGAAACCATTGATCAATGTAAAAGATCAGTGTGTGCAGTGTTATAGCACCCTATGGGAGCTATAACATTGCAAAAAAAAAGTGAAAAAAAAGTGAATAAAGATCATTTAACCCCTCCCCTAATAAAAGTTTGAATCACCCCCCTTTTCCCATTTATAAAAAAAAAAACTGTGTAAATAAAAATAAAACATTCCAGAGTCCAAAATAGTGTATTTTTGGTAACTTTTTCAATCATGAAAAAATGAAAAAAAAAAGCGATCAACAAGTCCAATCAATACAAAAATTATACCGCTAAAAACTTCAGATCACGGCGCAAAAAATGAGCCCTCATACTGCCCCATATGCGGAAAAATAAAAAAGTTATAGGGGTCAGAAGATGACAATTTTAAACATATAAATTTTCCTGAATGTAGTTATGATTTTTTCCAGAAGTACGACAAAATCAAACCTATAAAAGTAGGGTATCATTTTAATTGTATGGACCTACAGAATAAAGTAAATGTGTCATTTTTACCAAAAAATGTACGGCGTAGAAACAGAGGCCCCCAAAAGTTACAAAATGGCGTTTTTTCTTCAATTTTGTCGCACAATGATTTTTTTTTCCGTTTCGCTGTAGATTATTGGGTAAAATGACTGATGTCATTACAAAGTAGAATTGGTGGCGCAAAAAATAAGCCATCATATGAATTTTTAGGTGCAAAATTGAAATATGAATTTGAGTAGAATACAGACATAGCGCACATCTACAATCTTGTATAATGATCTGATTGCTTCTCAGCACAATATCAAAAACTAACAGGTTGTTAGTATACATTTTTGATCAAAAAGTACAAGCCCACTCGCCACGTCAAGGCCATCTATTTAGAGTGGGTCCCTAACGTCCCTAGCATAAAATGGCGTAGCACCGGGCGGCGACCCCCACAGCCGCGACACAGGTGCCCACGGGGGGGGGAAGCGACCCACTAGCAGAGCGGCCCCAATGCCTCTCAAACCAGTCTATGGGCCGCACCCGCCCGCAGACACAGCGCCACGGCAGCAACGGACGCCGCCCCGCACCACAGCAAAATTGAAATAGTTATGATTTTTTAAAGGAGGAAAAAATGAAAGTGCAAAAATGGAAAAATCCCTGGTCCTTAAGGGGGTTAACCCCTTAATGGGGTACTCCAGTGAAAATCTTTTTTCTTTTAAATCAACTGGTGGCAGAAAGTTAAACATATTTGTAAATTACTTCTATTAAAAAATCTTAATCCTTCCAGTACTTATTAGCTGCTGAATACTACTGAGGAAATTCCTTTCTTTTTGGAACACTGATGACATCACGAGCACCGTGCTCTCTGCTGACATCTCTGTCCATTTTAGCAACCATGCATAGCAAATGTGTGCTAAGGGCAGCATGGTGGCTCAGTGGTTAGCACTGCAGCCTTGCAGTGCTGGGGACTTGGGTTCAAATCTCTCTAAGGACAACAATAAATAAAGCGTTATTATTATTATAATAATGTCAGCAGAGGGAACTGTGCTCATGATGTCATCAGAGAGCAATCCAAAAAGAAAAGAATTTCCTCTGTAGTATTCAGCAGCTAATAAGTACAGGAAGGATTAAGATTTTTTTTATAGAAGTAATATACAAATATGTTCAACTTTCTGCCACCAGTTGATTTAAAAGGAGTACCCCTTTAAGGACCAGACCCATTTTGGCCTTAAGGACCAGACCAATTTTATTTTAGCATTTTCGTTTTTTCCTCCTCGCCTTCCCCATTCACAGACCCATATAAAGGCTTGTTTTTTGCGTCACCTGTTGTACTTTGTAATTTTATTATCACTTATTTTACCATTAAATGTACGGCATAACCAAATAAATATTATTTATGTGGAAAAATTGAAAAGAAAACCGCAATTTAGCAAATTTTGGAAAGTTTTGTTTTTATACTGTACACTTTCCGGTAAAAATGACATGTTTTCTTTATTCTGTGGGTCAATACAATTAAAATGATACCCATGTTATATGCTTTTCTATAATTATTCCGCTTAAAAAAAATCTCAAACCATTTTAACAAAATTAGTATATTTGAAATTGCCCAATTTTGACCTCATTTTTCCATATATGGGGCGGTATGAGGGTTCATTTTTTGTGCCATGATCTGTAGTTTTTATCAGTACCACTTTTGCTTAGGTTTTACTTGTAATACATTTTTTATAACATTTCTTTTTTGGAATAAAATGTGACAAAAAAGCAGCAATTTTGGCCTTTTTTTTTTTTTTTTTTTACATTTACGCCGCTCACTGTACGGGATACTTAACAATATATTTTAATAGTTCAGACTTATACCCACGCGACAATACCAAATATGTGTATTCATTTTTTTTACGCTTTTTTGGGGGTAAAATGGGAAAACGGACGTTTTACTTTCTTATTGGGGGAGGGCATTTTTCAAATTTTTTTACTTTTTTATATTACATTTTTTTTTCTTTACACTTAAATAGTTCCCTTAGGGGACTATTTATAGCAATCATTTGATTGCTAATACTGTTCAGTGCTATGCATAGGACATAGCACTGATTAGTATTATCGGTGATCTTCTGCTCTGGTCTGCTCAATCTCAGACCAGAGCAGAAGACCCCGGGAGACAGCCGGAGCCAGGTGAGGGGACCTCCGGCTGCCATGCTGGATGATCGGATCCCCGCGGCAGCGCTGCGGGTGATCCGATCATCTATTTAAAGTACCGCACTGCCGCAGATTTGATCTGTATTGATCACGACATCTGAGGGGTTAATGGCGGACATCTGTGCGATCGCGGGTGTCCGCCATTACCAACGGGTCCCTGGCTGGTTCCAGTACTTGCGGTGCTCGCGGTTCCGGTGCTCGTGGTCATGGCGGCGCATAAATTAATGTCATGGTGCGTTAAGTACCACGGCACCATGACGTACATTTACCTCCATTGTCATTAAGGGGTTAACATTGTGTACAACAACAAAAAACGTGGTCTCAAATGGCTGGAGGTGCTCAACCCCAAATGCGGTTGTGCATTTATACTGGGGGAGCAGATCCTGCCCTTTAAGTCCATTGCTAGGGGCGATCCCCAGCATAAAAATGCATACAATGGACGATGCCTGCAGTGGACTACAAGTGCCACAATAGAATCCTACACCAGATAGTCGGTGTGGATGTGTAACAATTAGAATAATACAATACAGGAATTTAGGTGCACTACTGATGTTAAAATTGAGACATTCGCCAGTATATACTTATATGAAGGACATACCAGAGCCCGCACACCAATGCCAAGGTTTCTCAAATGGCACGGGACCTAGCACTAAACCTACCTGTGCGTGATAAGCAAACCAGGGGCCAGTGGGCAATTATGGCAGTATTAGGCAGACTCACAGCCTCCTCCCAGGTACCCTCCAGCGTGGCTAAGCACACATACAGTGGGAGGAGGGAGAAAGACTGCAAGCCCCACCCAAGTTGGCTAATATAGGTGCATGGCCTCACAGGTGCTACCTTAATGCTGCCTGGAAGATGTTCAAGGTGCATCACATATGGAGTTTACATACCTCCAAGTATAAAATTTAAACAACAACAAAAAACGTGTTCTCAAATGGCTGGAGGTGCTCAACCCCAAATGAGGTTGTGCATTTACACTGGGGGAGCAGATCCTGCCCCTGTAGTCTGTTGCTAGGGGCGATCCCCAGCATAAAAATGCATACAATGGAGGACAATGGTACAGACTCTATTACATACTGTTTTTTCTAGAAAAAAATAGGAATAATGAAGGATAGTAGATGTAGTAGGTGTAAAAAAGAAAAAGCAGGACATCTACATATTTTTTGGAGTTGTCCTGAGACTGTGGAATATTGGAAGGTGATATTTGATAAAATCAGAGACCTGACTGCAGTGTGTATAGAATTTTCACCCAGGACCGCAATTCTGGGAGATGTTACGAGAATAAAAACTAGTGGAGAAATGAAAAAAAAAAAGATGCTTGAGAATGTTGTTTTATGCCCGTTTGTTATTAGTCAAAAATTGGATATCCCCTACCTGTCCCAGTAGTATTGAATGGTTTGGTAGTATGCGGAGAATGGAAGAATATATTTTGTGGGGAATTTTGTGTCGTTGTATTAGGGTACAGGGTGTTAGGGGGTCGGATTACTAGAGGGGCATAGTAAGGGAAATCTTTGATAAAATACTGCTGGTTTCGACCCCCTGTCACCCTGCTACCTATGTTGATGGTAGATTGTGGGTGAGGGAGGGGGGGATTGGGGTTTTTAATGTAACAATGTAGATGTAGATGGATATAAGCTGACTCACTAAGAACTGTGACACTGTAAAGTTTGTATTATAAATGTTTTGTAATTTCAATAAATTCACAAAAAAAAATGTTGCTGAGAAGCCTTAGATCCCTGTGCATGTTGTAGATGTGCGACCATGTCTGTTTTTTTTCTCTATTTGAATAAATAATTTGTACTTTTTAGCCATTATGTCCACTTAGTAATAGCTTTATTCAAACTTTTTTCCTCTAGGGTAATATTGGGAAGCTTGTATTAGAGAGCTGCAAGACTTTTCACACTGTTTACCTATTTGCACATTGTGTTTCAGGGACACATACCACCTTCAACCTGCAGAAGTGTGACTTACCTGTGTCCAACACTTTTCAAGTATAGTATATAAATTATGAATTAAGTATATACTTTGTGTAAACCAATGTAAGTAAGCAATACTTAATGTATCAGAGCAAGCCTCTTGATGGGTTCCCAGGTATGAAGGAAATAATTTTGATATACTAGGTACTGCATATACTCTGCTGAATGACCACTCAGCTGTAGGAAGTTGTGAAGCAGGGTAATCACCCTTAATCATCAACCTTTGTGGTTAACTATGTATTAGACACATTTCTCTTGTGAATAACTTACATTAACTGTATATTGTACTGATCTGTCAATCACTTCAATATAAGCTTTAATTATATAGCACTTTCAATGCCTTGTTAGAACTGGAAGAAATTAAATATTTCTTGTATTCTCCTGTCCCAATAGAAAATAACTGCAAGAAAATTATGTTGTTATGAAGTAGTTCTGAGCACTCAAAAAATGATTCTCCAGCAAATGTGAATCAAAAGGTTTAATCAGTTTTATAAGACCATGAATGTAACTGGTAGAAACATTCCACAGATTTGAATTGAAATATTCAGTGTAGACAAACATACAGCAGCTATTCATAGATCAGCACTCAATTATCTCCAATCCACAATCAAACCCTCCTATCTTCTCTGTCATTTCCTTGCTCCTTGCACTTAGACACTTTTCAGCTCTTAAGGATGAGCCCTTTGTCGATTGGTTCCTTTGTGACATTTCTCAGCTTGTTTCAACCAGGCACAGAAAAAGCAAGCATTATTTATTGAAATATGTGTTTAAGTATTAAAGACCTTTAAATAATGAAAAGCTGTAAACTCACATAAAAATATAGGAAGGTTTATTAAATTCTCCATTGATCTTAAATCATGTTTACAATAAAAATATTAAATAGAATGAGAATTAAATCATATATTACAGATTCTTTGCACTCCAATATATTACTGTCAGGTTAATCTAGGACATAGAACACAGGAAAGAGAAAATAAGGATTAATCTTATCATTCATTTGGGTTCTATTACCCAACCATTATGACTAGAGATGAGCAAATTTTTGAAAAATTTGATTCGGCTGATTCGCCGAATTTTTGGAAAGAATTTGATTTGACCCGAATACATTTGCGGCAAATCAATATAATAAAGTGTGTGTGTGTGTGTGTGTGTGTGTGTGTTTAACTTTTTTCAAATTTTTTTTCTTTAGTTTTAAATTTTTTTTAGGTAATACTACTATGCCCAGCATGGAACAGACTGTTCCATTATGGGAGTAGTAGTACCTGTACTAATAGTCAGATCGCCCTGGGTGTCACTTTTGACACCCGTTGCGATCCTCTTGTATAATGTACGGAAGCAGGTGGCTGGCCACTCTTCTACGTGATAATTACAATGACATCATCTTTCCATCTGCCTCCACAAATTACAATTTGAAGTATCTTTCATTTGTGATAGAAGACCTCTGTACATTTATGGATTTTTGGTAAATTAAGGAAATTTACCAAAAATCCATAAATGTACAGAGGTCTTCTATCAGAAATGAAAGATACTTCAAATTGTAATTTGTGGAGGCAGATGGAAAGATGATGTCATTGTAATTATACAGTATGAACTGGTTTGAATTGACAAATTACTGAAAAACTCTTCTTGCAATTCCAATGTCTCTGCTCTGTATATGAAAAATCTTATCTTTTTTTAAGTAGGGGATGATGGGAGTTGCAATTCCTGAATTCCAGTACAGTGGTTGCAGTGGGACCGGCAGGGAGTCTATGGCCATCCTGTGGCCGTATGAATGGAAGAAATAAAGTTTTGAAATATACAGTAGCTGTTCTAATTAGAGCAAATGAAGGTTAATCTAATAATATATATTATTTATTTATTTTTGCTCACATAGCAGACAGATGAATGAAGAACAGGAAATAGGAGGGAAAGACCTTAATTGAATAATAAAACCACAGCCAATTAAGGTTAAACCACTTGACCTACATTCCTTTGATGCTCTACTACCTATTTGACCTTAATTGAATGTGGAATGTCCAGCGCTGGGTGTGTACTTAAAAGCTTGCTTTATTTCTTGACATGGAGTCACAAGTACAGGTAAAGGAACGTCTTTACCTGCACTTGTGACTCCATGTCAAGAAATAAAACGAGCTTTTAAAGAGGCACTGTCATTGTTAAAAACTTTTCATATATTGCAGGACTCATTATAATATGACATTTCACAATATACACCTGTTAAAAAAATAATTACATTTTCTCCTGAAATTCAAGCTCAAAATAGCCACCACTAGGGGTCACCTGTCTTTTAGCCAGACAGACTAGTCTAGATTTTACAGCATTCTGGATACCTGCCGTAAAGCATACCGGTATCCAGTATAAGAGATTTCTATTGAGTGTATGCAAAACTACAGATAAAGGATGTGTGGATATGCTGGGAGCTGTAGTTCCAAAACAGCTGGAAGTAACACTGCTCTAACACAGATATTTACAAACGTTGCAGCTTCAGTTGTTACTAAACTGCAACTCCCAGCATGCTGAAATAGTCAAAGCTTTCTTGGACTCCTGAATGACAAAGAAGTTGATCAGACTTTCAGGAGTCTGTGAAAGATGAATGACACACATAGTGACAGCTATGCTGATTAGCATCCAGCTTTACTAGGAGAAGATAAAACAGATAAAACATGTATTCAAAAAAATGCTGTACTTTTATCTAAAAAATCCTTGCACTAATTTTGTAAAGATCTTTTCTTATATTTATACATTTTATCCTGTTATGAATTCACCATAATGTCTTCTGATTACTGCAGGCAAGCTCCAAGTATCTTTCTCTGTGTAACATGACACAGCATAAAACCAGAGAGGAAAGGGTTACAGAGTAGAGAGTACTGATTGGCTAACTGCACAGGCTTGCTCTTGTGAGGGAGACAGACTGATACGTCTCCCCCCCCCCCCCCCCCCAGCCTGCACAATGAAAAAGTAACTCACCAGCAGATAAATTCTTATATCTCTGGATAGATATATACATAAAAGATACATAAAAATTATATGCACATGATCAGGATTGGGTCCTGAGTAACATATCACTTTTTTTTTTTTTTTTGCACTATGACAGGTACGCTTTAAGTGCACACTCAGCGCTGGACATTCTCTTCTTTTGGATCATTGCCGTGAAGCCGGGGCGGGACCGGCGGGTCCGATTGCGCAGGTGGATTGCATTGGTTGTTGGTCAGAAGCGTACAGCTTCCTTTGTTTGCATTAATTGAATGTGGTCTCATTATTCAATTAACCTTAATTGGCTCTAATTTGAGCAGCTAATGTATTAAACTTTATTTCTTCCATTCATGCGGCCCCAGGATGGCCATAGACTCCCTGCCAGTCCCACTGCAACCACTGTACTGGAATTCAGGAATTACAACTCCTTTCATCCCCTACATAAAAAATAAAAACATTTTCACATACAGAGCAGAGACATTGGAATTGCAAGATGAGTTTTCAGTAATTTGTCAATTAAAACCAGCTCAAACTGTATAATTACAATGACATTGTCTTTCCCAATTACATTAAATACATACATACATTATTGTCCCGGCCATCTGCCTTTGCAAATAACAATTTGAAGTATCTTTAATTTCAGATAATTTAAAATCAGAAGAAAAAATTATGGATTTTTGGTAAATTTAGAAAATTGTCACCCTTTTTTCCCCCTACTGTTTTATACATGTTACTGATGTCCCTGTCCTAAGCTTGTCTCTGACCCCTGAACAGGTGTAAGAAGTGACACCTGTTGCGTCGGTCTATTAATTCAGGTATTACAGCTCCCAGCACGAAGCAGAGTGTGCTTCATGTTAGGAGTAGTAGTACTTGCAGTAAAGGAAGGATCACAGCGAGTGTCACTCCAGACGCCTGCTGTGATCCTCCTGTATAGATGTGGGTGACCGGCCGCTCTTCTCTGGTGCCCTGCACTGCCATATATATACCTATTATTCATATTTCCCGCAGAGAGTTGTGATTGGCTGGAACTATCTGGCCAATCACAGCTCTCTACGGGAAATATTAATCTGTGATGTGAAGAACTTTACATCGTGGAACATAGTGCAGGATCGCGTAGAAGAGCGGCCGTGCCACTGCTTCTATACATTATATGGGAGGATCGAAATTGGTGTCAGAAGGGACACCCGGGGTGATCTGTCTATTAGTACAGGCACTACTACTCCCATAATGGAACAGTCTGTTCCATGCTGGAAGTAGTAGTACTGCCTAAAAAAATTTTTAAAATAAAGGAAAAAAAGTGAAAAAAGTAAAAAAATAAAATAAAACACACACACACTTTATTAAACACATTATTAAAAAAAACATTACTAATAAAAATTTTAACAAAATTAATTCTAAAAATATATTATTTTTACATTTAAATGGCCCCTTTTAACATTTTTATTATTGTCGGCTACATTTTTAGGTCCCTGTACGCCTAGATAAATTGGTCCCTGTTTTAAAATGAATAAAAATTTTGTTACAGAAAATAAAATGTTTTTAAATTCGTTTTTTTACTGCAAAAACTCAGGGGAATCCTAGCCTTAGAGTAATAACAAAATGGAGTGAATGAAGAAATTCATTATTTCAAAATGAGTGGAAATTCGGATTCGGTCCGAATCGAATTTTTCATGAAATTCGGAATGAATTCGGATTCGTCCGATTTGATTCGCTCATCTCTAATTGTGACACTTTAGCACTGTAGGGAAAGAAAAAGAGTAAGTAAAATGGAATTACTGGCAAGGTATGTCCCATCTAAAGACTATAACAATAATGTCTAAGGACTGGGGTAGGTAGTTGCATTGCAAATATAATCTAGAGATGCTAATGCTGTCTTTGCTACGTCTTTGCTACACATGAGGGCATAGTCCATAGGCTATGATCACAAGGTGGAATGTCGGCAGGAAAAATCTCAGAGCGTCGGTAGGACTGCTTGGAAATGTGCCATCTCATAGACAGCAATGTCTATTCTTTCTGCAGAAGCTGGAATCGGAATTTCCCAACCTTTTTTGGCTCAGGGCACCCCTCAAAAAAAACAAACTACAAAAAAAATTTGCGGGGCACCTCTACCAATGAATATTCGATGCACAACAAAAAAAAATGGCTAAAAAGAAGCAATACACATCACCTACATATTTGTTAGCTGTGTAGATTACAATGCTGCTATATGCAAGACTCACAGGTGATGTCTTCGCTGATCTGAGTCGTTCACTTTTCTTTTTCTTCTCCATCTTGCCCAGGCTGTCATGATGGTGTCTTCTAGTCACAACTCTTCACAACAGAACCTTAAAAAAAAAAAACATATTAGGCTCCGTACTTTTCCGGAATCATCCTATCTTTTTTCTCACAAATACCTTCAATCTCACACACACACTGCCTCCAGCAGCCTCACAAACACAAATACCTCCAGTGCCTCCAGCAGCCTCACACACACACAAATACCTCCAGTGCCTCCAGCAGCCTCACACAGACAGTGCTTCCAACAGCCTCACACACACACACAGTGCCTCAAGCAGCCTCACACATGCACATAATGCCCCTGGCAGCCTCACACACACCATGCCCCCAGAAGCCTCACACACACACACCGTGGCTCCAGCAGCCTCACACATGCACACACACAGTGCCCCCAGCAGCCTCACATACACAGTGCCTCCAGCAGCCTCACACACATAGTGCCTCCAGCAGCCTCACACATGCACACAGTGCCTCCAACAGCCTCACACACACACACATAGTGCCTTCAGCAGCGTCACACACAAAGCCCCCAGCAGCCTCACACACACAGTGCCTCAAGCAGCCTCACACACACAATGCCCCCAGTATCCTCAAACACACAAACAATGCCTCCAGCAGCCCCACACATTCACACAGTGCCTCCAGCAGCCTCACACACACACACACAATGCCCCCAGCAGCCTTAAACACACACACACACAATGCCCCCAGCAGCCTCACACACAGTGCCTCCAGCAGCCTCACACATGCACACAGTGCCTCCAGCAGCCTCACACACACACACACACACACAATGGCCCCAGCAGCCTCACACACACAGTGCCTCCAACAGCCTCACACACACAGTGCCTCCAACAGCCTCACACATGCACACAGTGCCTCCAGCAGCCTCACACACACAATGCCCCCAGAAGCCTCACACACAGTGCCTCCAGCAGCCTCACACACAATGCCCCCAGCAGCCTCACACACACAGTGCCTCCAACAGCCTCACACATGCACACAGTGCCTCCAGGAGCCTCAAACATGCACACAGTGCTTCCAGCAGCCTCACACACAATACCTCCAGCCTCCCCCAAATGCCTCCAATATCTCTCCCACACCTACACACACATAATACTTCCAGCCCCCTCTCTCCAGCCTCTCCCACACACAAATACCTCCAACCTCTCAAATGCCTCCAGCCTTTCCCCCACCCCATTGCCTCCAGCCTCTCACCCACCCCTATTGCCTACAGACACCCACCCACCACTATTTCTTCCAGACCCCCAGCCTCCCACACAAATGCCTCTAACCACCCACCCACATAGTTTCCAGCCTTCTGCCTCCCAGTGCCATTGCCTTCCTTCCCCACACCATTGCTTCCATTCACCCCCAATCCACCCTGTCACTGCTTTCATTCACCCCCCCAGGCACCCACTGCTTCCATGCACCCCACAGCCACCCATCCACCCCTGCCAGTGCTTCAATTCACCCCAACGCTCCCGCTTCCATTTACCCCCCTACTTACATTCAAACCCCTTCACCCCCTTCCCTTGTGCCTGTTTTCATAAAAAATCCTGCTTCCATTAAACCCCCTTGCCCCTGCTTCCATTCAACCCCCTTGCCCCTGCTTCAATTCAACCCCCATGCTTCCATTCAAACCCCCCGCTTTCATTCAAACCCCCCTGCTTTCATTCAAATCCCCCTGCTTCTGCCCCTGCTTTAATTTATCTCCCTGCTTCTGCCACTGCTTTCATTCAAACCCCCCTGCTTCTGCCCCTGCTTTCATTCAACCCCCCTGCTTCTGCCCCTGCTTTCATTCAAACCCCCTGCTTTTATTCAAAACCCCCCTGCTTCTGCCCCACTTTCATTCAACCCCATGCTTCTGCCCCTGCTTTCATTCAACTTCTGCCCCTGCTTTCATTCAACCCCGCCCCTGCTTCTCCCCTGCTTTCATTTAACACCCCCCCCCGCTTTCATTCAAACCCTCCTGCTTTCATTCAAACCCCCCTTTTGCCTCTGCTTTCATTCAAACCCTCCTTCCGCCCCTGCTTTCATTCAAACCCCCCTTCCACCCCTGCTTTCATTCAAACCCCCCTTCTGCCCCTGATTTCATTCAAACCCCCCCTTCTGCCCCTGCTTTTATTCAAACCCCCCTTCTGCCCCTGTTTTAATTTAAACCCACCTTCTGTCCCTGCTTTCATTCAAAACCCCCTTCTGCCCCTGTTTTCATTCAGACCCCTCCCCCAGTTCTGCCCCTGCTTTTTTATCAGCCCCTGCTTTCATTCAAACCCCCTCCCTGCTTCTGCCTCTGCTTTCAAACACCCCCTCCCCCCTGCTTCTGTCCCTGCCCCTGCTTACATTCAATCCCCTTCTCTTGTGCCGTTTCAGGAAAAATCTCTGCTCCCCAACCCATCACCTGTGAGCTGGACTGTGTGCTGTAAGGAACACGGGAAGCCGGGGAAGCGCGGTTGCTGCAGTGACGTGGATGCTTCACCGCCCGGCGTCCCGATGCAGAATCCACCAGGAGGGAAAATCAAATACATTTTTTTTAAAGTTTCTTCTCCGGAGCCCGCGGCACCCCAGGCACTTCCAAATGGCACCACAGTGTGCCAGGCACCCGGTTGGGAATCACTGGTGTAGCAGGATCTCATTGAAATCAATATGCATGCAGAATTCTTTTGTGTGGACATAGCCTAATACTTGACAATGGTGCATCCTAGAGCAGTTACCAGTGTATGAAGCAGACTGGGGACTCAAGCCAACTCCACACCCAGCAGCACTCGGCTGCTCTCATCAGGCAAGGGCCGCCACTATAAGCCTGCTCAAAGCGATCTCAGGTGCTGGCTATGTTAACAGTTAGATGCTCCCTTTGTGTTGTGCTATGATATGGAGAACATAGGCATCTCTTTGCTGTCCTATTGCATAGATAATTTTTTTGTGTAGGATCTGGCTTTGCCAGACATTGTGACTTGCATCTCTCTTGGCCTTTTTAAACAACACTTGGCACCTTTTTTTTTATCACTTTTTATGGGTAAAAATATGAGCCTCTCCCCCACTATATTGCACCATAATCAGTAGATCAATTCTGTTTTTCATGTTGGGAGTTTTTACCTATCTTGGTCTTCTGTTAGACAGTTTACCTGTATAGCAGATTATCTTTGCATTACAGTACAATTAGTTTCACAAAAATCAGGCCTTCTTATGGCTCTGTAGATAAAAGTTTAGGGCTCTTAGAAGACAAGGAGAGAAAAAAATATGCAAAAACAAAAATAGGCTCTGTCATTAAGGGGTTCATTCATTTTGGTATAATACTTTTTGAGGTTCTGTTCTTTTTTTTCTTTTTTGTAGATGAATAAAGGTATTACAATCTTCATGGATTTCTGAATCGTTCTCTTGACAAAAAGACAGTAGAGTTTGTGTTTCCTCTCAGTTTTGAAATTCACATAAAAACAACAGCAACATTTTTTTGTTCTCTCCTATGAAAATCTGAGACCACCCTGAGAAGATGGAGAAAAGTTTTAAAACAATAATTGTCATCCGTAATTCCTAAATATGGTTCTCATGGAGAGGCCCTAAAACTTCGCTTAGCAAATACAGGTGAACCTGAAAAAATTTGAATATCGTGCAAAAGTCCATTGCATTTCATTAATGCAATTTAAAAGAAAAGGAAGCATGAAGTGCTCCAAAATCTCCTGGCAGATGGATGCGCTAACCCTGGACCTAATGAAGCACAGTGGACCAACACCAGCATATGACATGGCTCCCCAAATCATAGTAATTGGGGGGGCGGGCTTTGGTGTTTTCATGAGCTGTAAGCCATATCATCACAATTATTACATTAACTTGAATTATCTTGCTTTGCATGTAATGAGTCTCTCTCATGTAGTAGTTTCACATTTTAAGTTGAATTACTGAAATAAATGAACTTTGCACGATATTCAAATTTTTCGAGTTTCACCTGTATAATAGTAATTAAATAAGACACTTTAACAGAAATGTATTTTAGCTTTTTATTTCTCAATAATTTATTTATTTATTTTTTATTATATTATTATGGGTACTGCCATCTTGCCTGAGCTGTTAGCTTTAATCCCTTAAGGATGCAGTGTTTTTCTGTTTTTGCATTTTCATTTTTTCCTGATCACCTTCTAAAAATCATAACGCTTAAAATTTTGCACCTAAAATTCCATATTTTGGCTTATTTTTTGTGCCACCAATTCTACTTTGTAAAGACATCAGTCATTTTACCCAAAAATCTATGACGAAGAGGAAAGAAAATTCATTGTGCGACAAAATTGACTGATTGGGCTTCCGTTTCTATGCAGTGCATTTTTGGGTAAAAACTTTTTTTGCAGTGTTATAGCCCCCCCCCCCCTAGAGGCTATTACACTGAACATACCGATCTCATACACAGATCATTGCCGTGCATTGACATGGCAAAGATCAGTGTTATCGGTGGTCGATTACTCAAGCCTGGACTTCAGGCTTGGAGCAATCAATCGCCGATCGGATGCGACAGAGGCAGGTAAGGGGATCTAAACTCGCATTCTAGCTGATCGGGACATCGCGATTTCACCACGATGCTCCCGATCAGCCAGACTGAGCTGCCGTGAAGCTTTTACTTTCATTTTAGACACAGCGATCAACTTTGAATGCCGCATCTAAAGGGTTAATAGCGTTTGGCACAATGATTGGTGCCCCATGCTATTAGCCCGGGGTCTCGGCTGTCATTAGCCACTGGGACCGACCCGGTATGTCATGGGGTCATGGCGTGACCCCGCGTTATATACCGGGATCAGGTGCAGGGCATACAGGTACGCCCTGTATCCTTAAGCGGTTAAAGGAGAAATGCAGCACAAAACTTTTACGTTTCCCCGTGTCCGGGCTGCAAAAAAAAAACTTTAACTCACCTTCCTACGTTCCCCCGTTGCGCAGGTATCGGCGTCCTGTTCCTCCAGTGCTGCTCGGCTCCCTACTTCTTAGGCTCGGAACATCACACTGTGGTTAGCATATCGCCGGCCACAGCAATGTCCCGCCTCAGGTGGTGACAGGCTGAGCGCACTGTCATGTAAGGAGCTGCTGGGGTTATCCAGGAATAGAAAAACACAGCTAATTTCTTTCCAGAACAGCTTCCTGGCTGTCTCCAGGTTGGGTGTGGTTTTATAACTTGGCTCCATTCACTTCAATGGAACTGAGTTGCAGAAACACACCCAACCTGGAGACAGACGGGGAGCTGTTTTTGAAAGAAAGCAGGTCAGTTTTTCTATTCGGGTGTTAGAAAAAGCAGGTCGTTTTTTCTAACACCCCTTTAACAGCATTAAAAGATATGCTTTACAGCAAGTCGCATAGACATAGGCATGATAGACTAAATTTGACCCTACTAATTCACAGTATGAAAGAATAGAATCTTTGCAAACAAGTAGAAATTACAAAATTTCAAATCACCCAAAGTGCACCTTCTTCGGACGTGCTCCACACTCTCCAGGCTATAGGTAAATTTCAGCCCATGTCCGGGCTTCCGTCAGCGCATAGACCTTCCTCTCACGAAGGGGAACAGGCTGGAGCTTGCGTCGATACCTTACAACGTTTCAGAGGACACGCCCCCTTTCTCAAGTATCCCTAGCATGCTCACCACCACCACGTTACATAGGTATGTCAATCTCGCGAGACTTTATCTCTACAAACGAGAGCCAAAGATTAAAATCATATATTAAAAAAATGACATCAGTAAAACATCAGACAGCATACAAGATGACTTCTCACAGGTAAACTCCATAATTACATAATTCATTAAGACCATTCGGATACAGTGAATTGAGTGTCTCGATCCAATAGACTTCGCGTTGTAGCAATCTTTTCTTTATTTCACTTTCACTTTTACCTTTTAGATGTTGCTAACCTCTGACAACTGTATTTGCATCCTTCTCCTTGGCCCACAAGCTTAAAGAAGGGAGGGATCAGGGACCTCTGGAAGTACCGATATTTGCATATTTTTCGCATAAAGTTCGCATTCACATATTTGCCTTCTTTGGACCACAAGCTGAAAGCAGGGAGGGATGATCATTGTGATGTGTACTGTGAAAAAAGAATATTCGTCATAGCGAATATAATTCGCGGTATTCAAAATATTTGCAAAATCTTGAAGAGCCGATATTCACGCAAAAAAATCGCTATTCAAATATTCGCGCTCAACACTACTTCTAACAGAAGGCTCAAATGTAGTGTGAACACAGCCTTAGTGAAACCCAGTGAGAGTTTTGTGGTTGTTTTGTCTAAAATTACAAATATGCATTAAATATGAAGTGTATGTTACAGAAGTATTCAGCAATGCTTGCATATACAGTATATTTATTTGTGCTGACTACCTTATTTATCACAAAATGTAATCTTCTTTATGGGCAATCTGCAAGACCTTGTCAGGGGGCTTCTATGTGTAAGCTGAGGAATTTGAAATAAACGTAATTGATTTTATTTCATGGACAAAGATTATGTTTTGCTGATCAAGGCTAAAGAATCCTTGTTTTATCTATTTTGTCCTGAAGACATTTTCACTTGAGAACCACAGCAATGAAATTTTAACCATCGTAAAAATGTACACTAAAGATAATAGAAAGAAGTAGTAGTGATAAAATACAGTCAGGCACTCAGTATGGGGACACAGACAATTGAGCGCACCTAGTTTTAAAGTGATCTTTTCATACGGTGTACAAAAAATGCTATTTTTTTAATTACTTTATTTGATTGTAGTCCCTACAGCAAAAGAAAATAAAAATGTAATTAAGTACTGTGCTCAACTGATAGGAAGGGTTAACGGGGATCACTATATTTTCTTGCTATATTTTCCCAAATACCTGTTGTATGTTGCTACCAGGTTTCAGAAAGCATAGATCTCATCCAGGGAAAGCTGGATGAAATATAGGAAATCCAGAAAGTGTTAAAATCTCTGTCTGAATATAGCAAGCTGGTAAGGACATTGGTAAGTCCTCTTATCAGGCCAGGATTTGTATGAAGGGCAGGTTTGGCAGTGGGGCCTTTCATCCCCTTCCTGCACCACTCCAGGGTTTCAGACTAATCCATGACATCACAGGTGTTGAAGACAGCTCATCATTAAGCCTAGGTGAAAGTAAGTCTGCAAGTGAAACTGTGAGGAACCTGCACCACTGATTAGAGTTTTAATCAGGAGGTTTGTAGCCTCAAAAGAGGACATTATAACCTATTTGAGTAACATATTTGTTGACTGTTGTTTTGAGTGGCTGGTAGTAAGCCATATGTATAGAGAGTAAAGTTTTATATCTTAAGTTAGTACTAGACAAGCATTTATGTGTGAGTCTGAAGGTTGTATTTATTATATTGCTGGACAAAAAAATACAGGAAAAACCCTGTTCAAACATTACTTCAGTGTCCCTGTCTCTGACTGCTATTTTGCTGCTATTTGACTGGTTCTACAGAGTTAATCTCCCACATAAAAATTAGTTGCCTGCTTTGGTTCTTCTTGTGTCTCTCTTTAATAGCTCATACATTGAGCTCACCAGTGTCCAAAATGTAAGTCAATAATAGAAGCAAATCCAGCAGACTTCTGAGACACTTGTGATGATGCACATCAAGCTTTTATACCCAGTAAACAATAGGGAATGTGGTCTAGTGCCCATGTGTACCAAGCACTAGATGTGATAATTAAAAGAAAATTAAAACTAAAAAGAGGAAATCATCAAACAGTCAGAATTAAAAGTGGTGACCCAAATATAACATTTACCCTTCCACACAAAATAGCTGCTTATGGAAACTCTCAATTTGTAGTCCAAAGAAATGTCAATTTGAGTGAAGGAGGCCACAAATGAAGGTTTATTAGTAGAGATGAGTAGAACTCGAATTCATTTAGAAATTTGCTAAAAGGTTTGGCTACAACTCGAACTTCGGGTGGTTTTCCTTTGGCAGAACCTGCTATAGTAACATGAGCCACTTAGCAGAAAGGAGAAGGAGGAATGGTATCCCATAATGCTTTTGAAACAGCTTTCCTAGCCAATCAGGAGGCAGTATGGGGGTGATGTCAAAGCCACTATAAAAGCCTAAGCTCATAGCTTCAGCGGCCATTTAGAGATATTAGGAGTTAGGTTTGTGAGGGACACTTAGCAGTGCACAATTTTAACAGCTTGTAAAAAGCCACTGATTTTTTCAATTCCCAGGCACAAAACCTATTGCTGTTCCCAAAAAAAGGATATTTGGACCACTAATTTTTATAGCGCCCTTGGTTCTAAGGCACTGTACATATGACACAGGCTAAATACATAGCACAAACACAAGTACAATAAATGTGAGACAGAGTAAATAGCAGACTGACAGGGAGAGGGTCCTACCTGCAAAGCCTTACAATCTACAAGGAGGGAGGGAAGTAAAACAGTAGCTGAGGGAGACAGTTGTTTGTGTATGAGAAGTTAGGAAAGTAGCCATTCATAGTGGGGTGGCAGCAGGTTTATTGTAGGTCAAAGGCTTGCTTGTAGAGATGAGTCTAGCGAGCTATATAGTTGGTTAGGGTAGCGAGTTCCAGTGTACGGGGGAAGATTGGTAGATGTCTTAGAGACAGTTGTATGAGATGCGAATGAGGAGACAGCACTAGTGGAGGTCTTGAGAGGATCGGAGATTATGTGAGGGGCTGTATAGGGAGATCAGTTTAAAAATGTACCAAGGGGATAGTTCGTGGAAGGCCTTGTATGTCATGGTAAACAGTTTAAACTGAATTCAGGGCAAATAGTAGTCAGTAAAGGGATTGGCAGAGGGAGAGGCAGATTACACAAATACAATCTGGTTGATTTTACAGTGTTATTCAGAGTTTTAGACCTATTAGTGTTATTGACACGTTTTATGGCTATTGGTGAAGTACAGGATCGAAGAGATCTAGTTGGGTCAGAACTGAAAACTTTTCAGCAAACCAACAAAAGTGACCTTTTAAAAAGTTCACCTATCTCTGATCACTAAAAGGTGATGGTATCATTGTACAAATCTACAATTAACAGGGACCTTCATAAACACATAAGAAACATCAAATCTTACTTTCTACAAAACATATAAAAATCCTTCCACCTCTGAAACAAGATTATTTATACAGATATCTGAACAAAGCATAAATGAGGATAAATCTGAATCAGACAACTCCACCTTGAATGGAACCAATTTTTACATATGTGAACTATACCTTTAAAGGGGTACTCTGCCCTTAGACATCTTATCTCCTATCCTAAGCATAGGAGATAAGATGTCTGACTGCAGGAGGTCTGGCCATAGACATGAATGGAGGGAGCGTGACATGGCATCACGAGCATGGCCGCCCGAAGCAGGCATTCTGAGTAAAAATGTTCAGAGCGCCGTGGTCCTGGCCCGGGGATCCCAGGGATCCCAGCAACCGAACTCCCTGTGATCCCCTTAGGATAGGGGATAAGATGTATCGGGGCAGAGCACGCCTTTAAGGGAGTTGTCATAGTTTGCAAATGGATTCATCTTGTTTAGATTATAACAATATAAAATTACTCATCTAATATATTAATACCAACCAGCAGCCATCATTATCTTTTTCTGCCATTACTGGAAAGGATTAAGAAGATTTAAAACAACATAAAAAAAGAGCCAACTACTATCTATTATGTGCTTATGGCTAGGTTCACACAATGGGGAAAAAAAACACAGTAACATTTTAATTAAAATTAGCTATAAAAACTGATGCATTGTTTATCTTATAATGTGTTCCCTTAAAAGCTATGAAAAGGCGACCATCTTTGCACACATTGTATAAAAACACAACAGTACTTGCAACATTGGCAACTTTCATCTAAAACATTATTCATTTAAAAAGAATATCATTTTTACCTATTTATGGAAGTTTTTTTTTTTTTTTACAGTGTGATAACCAAGCCTAAAACTAATAGATTCTCATTTAACACAGTTTTTTTTTCTTCTAAGAGCCGAGGAACATGCTTTCGAATCACCCAAAGTGCAAGAAAAAGTGCAAAACATGTTACACTAAAAAAAAGTGCACAAAGGATGTGGTCTATCGCAAGCCCTTCTCCTACAGGAGAACCTTACCCTTCGCCTCCAGACCAAAATTTACCTGCAAGGTTCCAGGTTCTATGTCCCTTTTCTCAGAAGCTACTAAGGGACTACAAATGCTCCCGGCATCCCCCTTGGTGTTAGCTAAGGTATCTGCCCGCAGAGCAGTAAACGGTAGGTGCCCTGCCCATGCAGGGGTACCCAGGGTTTTTGCAGGGAGGTGCGGAACCTGATGTCCACACACACACCTCCACCAGACCGCCAGGAGGGATACTCAGAAGGGCTACCGCATGCTGACAAATCCTGTGGACACACGACATGCAAGAAGTGACACAGTGAACAAAAATAAATAAATAAGTGAATGTGTGCAGGTTTATTGCCCGGACATTTTACACAGTTTGCATTAAAAAATTATCTTGAGAACTCTATATGGAACCATCCTTGTGTAAGACTATAATGATGTATACAGTAGCAGCCTTACTTAACCTCCTGAGCGGTATTCCCGAGCGTGACTCGGGGTTAATTCTCCCTGCCAGGATCGGTAACCCCGAGTCACGCTCGGGGTAGAATTGCAGAGTTCCCGGCCGGGCTGCACGATATATCGCAAAAGCAATGCGAAATAGCGATGCGGCCCCCGGGAAAACATGCAATTATCTGCTCGGGTCGGCTCCCGTTGCGGGGGCCGGCCAGAGCAGGTAAAAAAAAATACTAAAAGTCAGTGTTTCCCTACCAGGGGGCCTCCAGCTGTTGCAAAACTACAACTCTCAGCATGCCCGAACAGCCAAAGGCTGTCCGGGCATGCTGGGAGTGGTAGTTTCACAACAGCTGGAGGCACCCTGTGAGAAAAACACTGAGCTAAATGTAAAAGGAAAAAGTAGTAAAATAAAAAAAACTTTTGCTCACCTAGTCCCGGTCCCTGAAGATGTCGTTCCCCTCCGTGCGCTCTGGTCCCTGCTCTATTCATCTTACAGGACCTTTCACTTTTCAGCCAATCACAGGCCACAGTGGTGTAAAGCCTGTGATTGGCTGAAGGGGAAAGGGCTTGTTCTGCAGCAAATACACTAGGTTTGAAATCTGCAGGCAAACCCAGTGTATGCTGCTGCAGGACAAGAATGTGACAAGGGGGGGGGGGGAGAATGTGACAAAGGGGGGAATGTGACAGAGGGGGGGATGTGACAAGGGGGGGGAATGTGACATGAAGGGGGGGGGAATGTGACAGGGGGGAATGTGACAAGGGGGGGGAATGTGACAAGGGGGGGGGAATGTGACATGAAGGGGGGGGGGAATGTGACATGAAGGGGGGGGAATTTGACAAGGGGGGGAATGTGACATGAAGGGGGGGATGTGACAGGGGGAGGGGAATGTAACATGAAGGGGGAGAATGTGACAAGGGGGGAATGTGACAAGGGGGGGAATGTGACAAGGGAGTGGGAATGTGACAAGGGAGGGGGAATGTGACAAGGGAGGGGGAATGTGACAAGGGGGGGGAATGTGACAAGGGAGGGGGAATGTGACAAGGGGGGGAATGTGACAAGGGGGGGAATGTGACAGGGGGATGTGACAAGGGAGAGGGGGAATGTGACAAGGGAGAGGGAATGTGACAAGGGAGGGGGAATGTGTCGGGGGAGATGTGAAATGGGCGGGGGGGGGGAGATGTGAAATTCAGTGCAAAAAATTGTACCGCTTTTGGTACAAATTTCCAGAAAGAATCATACCGCTAGGGAGGTTAAAAGAATTAGAGAGGGAGATAGAGAGAGAGAATAACAATGTTTTCTGTCTTCTAAAATAGTTCAATATTTGTGCATTGGTAGTATGTGGTATTGTAGCTTAGCTGCATGTCAAACTACAATAAAAGATTTCTAGACACTTTAAAGCCCAATATTTTAATATCACATATAACTAGCTACACCCTGTTCCAAATTCTTGTGCAAATGATATTGTTCTCATTTATCTAAATAATTGATGTAAATAACCGTCAGCATAATTCTCATGTTATCCACTATTAAGAGTACAATTCAAATTTTATTGAACAAACCTCCTAATGATAACAGTATTTTTTTAACCCCTTAACTTCTTAAGGATGCAGGGCGTACCTGTACGCCCAGCGCCCGGTATTTAAAACGGGGTCACGCCGGGACCCCACATCATACCGGGTCGGTCCTGGCTGCTAATGATAGCCAGGACCCTGGGCTAATAGCGCACAACACAGATCGTTGTGCCGCACGCTATTAACCCTTCAGACTTGGCGATCAAAGTTGATCGCCGCGTCCAAAACAAAAGTAAAAGCTTCCCAGCAGCTCAGTCAGGCTGATCGGGACTATAGCAATAAAACATTCTTTAAAAGTTAATAAAGGTCATTTAACCCCTTCTCTAATAAAAGTTTGAATCACCCCCCTTTTCCCATAAAAAAAAACTGTGTAAATAAAAGTAAACACATGTGGTATGCGTCAATGTCCGAACTATAAAAATATATAATTAATTAAACCGCATAGTCAATGGTGTACGCGCAAAAAAAATCCAAAGTCCAAAATAGCGTATTTTTGGTCACTTTTTATATCATGAAAAAATGAATAAAAAAGGATCAAAAAGTCCGATCAATACAAAAGTAGTACCGATAAAATCTTCAGAACACGACACAAAAAAAAGAGCCCTCATACTGGCCCGTATCCGGTAAAATAAAAAAGTCAGAAGAGGGGTTAGAAGAGGAGAATTTTTAGCGTATAAATTTTCCTGCATGTAGTTATGATTTTTTTCAGAAGTACGACAAAATCAAACCTATATAAGTAGGGTATCATTTTAACCATATGGACCTACAGAATAAAGATAAGGTGTAATTTTTACCAAAAAAATGCAATGTGGAAGCCCCAAAAGTTACAAAATTTAATTTTTTCCTCAATTTTGTCGCACAATTAATTTTTTTTTCCATTCCACCGTGGATTTTTTTGGTAAAATGACTAATGTCACTGCAAAGTAGAATTGGTGGTGCAAGAAATAAGCCATCATGTTGAATTTTATGTGCAAAATTGAAAGCGTCATGATTTTTAGAAGGTGATGAGGAAAAAATGAAAATGCAAAAACGGAAAAATGCTGAGTCCTTAAGGGTTTTTGCATTTTTGTTTTTTCCTCCTTACCTTTTAAAAATCATAACCCTTTCAATTTTCCACCTAAAAATCCATATAATGGCTTACATTTTGTGCCACCAATTCCACTTCACAGTGACATTATCGTCATTGTACCCAAAAATCCATGGCAAAGAGAAAAAAATTATTATTGTGCAACAAAATTGAAGAAAAAACTAAATTTTCGGGGCTTTAGTTTCTACGCAATGCATTTTTTCTGCAAAAATGACACCTTATCATTATTCTGTAGGTCCGTTCGGTTAAAATTATATTTGATTTTGTCGTACTTCTGGAAAAAATCATAACTACATGCAGGAAAATGAATTAGTCTAAAAATTTCCTTTTCTGACCCCTATAACTTTTTTATTGCACACACTGATTTCCTACACTGATCACTGCCATGCATTAACATGGCACTGATCAGTGTTATTGCCGCTCGAATGCTTGTGCCTGGATCTCAGGCACGGAGCAGTCATTCGGCGATCGTACATGCAGGAGGCAGGTAGGGATCCTCCTGGTGTCCTGCAAGCTGTTCAGGATGCCATGATTTCACAGCGTCGGTCCTGAACAGCCTGACTGAGCTGCCAGGGTGCATTCGGTTTCAATGAATTGGCACTCAACTTTGATAGCCGCATCTGAAAGGTTTATGCCAGGCATCACCGCGATGGCCGCCGGGACCGACCCAAAATGGCACGTGACCCCGCGTTATATCGCAAGAGCTGGCGCAGGACGTAAATATACATCCTGCGTCATTAAGAAGTTAAACATAAAAAACTTACAATGCACTGTTCCAAATTATTACGCACAGTAAGTTTCAAAACACTTTATAGGTTGTAAAGAACTGAAAATTATCATTTGTTGTGTTTGCAGAATATTTACTGATATCAAAAGCTATTTCAATCAAACTTTTAACAACATTTTAACTTTTTAAACATTTTAACAGGTCCAGTTCCATTTTATGGTATTTGATAGCAGCTTCACAAGTGTTGCATCCATTGAACT
Organism: Hyla sarda; assembly: GCF_029499605.1. Lineage (NCBI taxonomy): Eukaryota > Metazoa > Chordata > Amphibia > Anura > Hylidae > Hyla > Hyla sarda. Next base: position 143,896,066 of record NC_079190.1, on the reverse strand, counting down.
TTGAATTTTTGGACAGTTTCAGCTTTAATTTGTTTGCAAGATGTCAGAATAGCCTCCCAGAGCTGCTGTTTGGATGTAAACTGCCTTCCACCCTCATAGATCTGTTGCTTGAGGATGCTCCAAAGGGTCTCAATAGAATTGAGGTCAAGGGAGGATGGAGGCCACAACATGACTTTCTCTCATTTTATCCTACAGCAGCTATTGATGCAGAGGCATTCTTTGCAACATGATATGATTTTATTACGGAAAGCATAGTTCTTCCTTCTCTACCAGGGAAGAAAGTGGTCAGTTAGAAACTCCACATACTTTAAAGAGGTCATCTTTACACCTTCGAGGACCCTAAAGGGGCCGACCAGCTCTCTTCTCATGATTCTGGCCCAAAACATGACTCCACCACTGGAGTTCTGGAAGCAACTATATACAAGGCTTTAACCCCTTAAGGACATGTGCTGTAAATGTATGGCGCTGCATAGCACCTCTTAGCGCCCAGCGGCGTACATTTATTGCGCGGCTGTGATACAAGCACAGCCATGGACCTGCCGGTAAAGGTGGATATCAGCGATCACACTGATATCTGCCATTAACCCCTGAGGTGCCATGATCAATACAGATCACGGCACCTGCGGCAGTGCGGCACTTATAATGGCTGATCTGATCACCCTCGGCACTGCCACAGGGATTAGATCAGCCAAGATGGTGGATGGAGGTCCCCTCACCTGCCTCTGTCCGTCTCCCAGGGTCTTTTGCACTGATCTGCCTTAGCACTGAACAGTTTAGCAATCTAATGATTGCTATAAATAGTCCCCTATGGGGGACTAAAAAAATGTAAAATAAATGTAAAAAAAAAGTTTTAAAAAAAATTTGAAAAATCCCTCAGCCCAATAAAGTTTTTAATCACCCTTTTTCCCCATATTAACATAAAAGCGTTAAAAAAATTATAAATAAACATATTTGATATCCTTGCGTGCATAACTGTCCAAACTATAAAAATATAATGTTAATGATCTCCTACGGCGAACGGCGTAACCTTAAAAAAAAAAAGTTAAAAATTTCAGCTTTTTTGTCACATCAAACTGCAAATAAATTTAATAAAAAGGCGATCAAAAGTCACATATACGTAAATCTGGTACCAAAACAAACTACAGATCTTGATGCAAAAAAGCCCTCACAAATCCCTGAGTACAGTAAAATAAGAAAGTTAGAGGTGGTCAAAATAGGGCAATTTTAAACATACTGATTTTGTTAAAAAAAAGTTTGAGATTTTTTAAAAGCAGTACAATAATAGAAAAGTATGTAACCATGGGTATCATTTTAATCGTATTTAGAGAATAATGAAAACATGCATTTTTTTTACCGTAAGGTGTACAGCGAGAAAACGAAGCCCACCCAAATTAGCAAAATTATGATTTTCGGGTTTTTTGGGTTTACCATACATTTTAGGGTCAAATGAGTGATGTCATTACAAAGCATTTGATACTGTCCCTCATAGACGTCTGACAGGTAAGTTAAGGTCTTTGGGTTTGGAAATTTTAGTTTGTAACTGGATTGAACACTGGCTCATGGATCGTACCCAGAGAGTGGTGGTCAATGATTCGTACTCTGATTGGTCCCCGGTTATTAGTGGTGTACCCCAAGGTTCAGTACTGGGCCCGCTGTTGTTTAATTTATTTATCAATGATATAGAGGATGGTATTAACAGCTCTGTTTCTATCTTTGCAGATGACACCAAGCTTTGTAGCATGGTACAGTCTATAGAGGATGTGCATAAGTTACAAGATGACTTGGATAGACTAAGTGTCTGGGCATCCACTTGGCAAATGAGGTTCAATGTGGATAAATGTAAAGTTATGCATCTGGGTACTAATAACCTGCATGCATCGTATGTCTTAGGGGGGATTAAACTGTCAGAGTCAATGGTAGAGAAGGATCTGGGTGTACTTGTAGATCACAGACTACAGAATAGCATGCAATGTCAGGCTGCTGCTTCCAAAGCCGGCAGGATATTGTCATGTATCAAAAGAGGCATGGACTCAAGGGACAGGGACATAATACTCCCCCTTTATAAAGCATTGGTACGGCCTCACCTGGAATATGCTGTTCAGTTTTGGGCACCTGTCCATAAAAGGGACACTGCGGAGTTGGAAAGGGTGCAGAGACGCGCGACTAAACTAATATGGGGCATGGATCATCTTAGCTATGAGTAGCGATTAAAGGAGTTACAATTGTTTAGTCTTGAGAAGAGACGTTTAAGGGGGAATATGATAAACGTATATAAGTATATTAATGGCCCATACAAAAAATATGGAGAAAAAATGTTCCAGGTTAAACCCCCCCAAAGGACGAGGGGGCACTCCCTCCGTCTGGAGAAGAAAAAGTTTAGTCTAAAGGGGCGACACGCCTTCTTTACCGTGAGGACTGTGAATTTATGGAACGGTCTACCTCAGGAACTGGTCACAGCAGGAACAATTAACAGCTTTAAAACAGGATTAGATACATTCCTGGAACAAAATAACATTAATGCTTATGAAGAAATATAAAATCCCATCCCTTCCCCAATATCGCGCCACACCCCTACCCCTTAATTCCCTGGTTGAACTTGATGGACATATGTCTTTTTTCAACCGTACTAACTATGTAACTATGTAAAGTACAACTGGTCACGCAAAAACAAGCCCTCATATGGGTCTGGGATTGGACTCAGTTATGAATTTTAGAATGCGGAAGAGAAAAAAACAAAAAGGCAAAAAAAAATTGGCTGCATCCTTAAGGTGAAAATGGTTGTCTTTTATGAAATGTTTTCCGACCATAAAATATTATAGGCCAAAAGAGCATTGATAACGTGTTTTTTTCAAGTTACCATCCTTCAAATGAATACCTGATTTAAATATTCGGCACTGTATAAAGTTTTATTTTATTTTCCTGGCATTAGTTTTACAACATACTGACATTTTCAGGTTTTTGATGATGGAACATTTAAATTGGTTGCAAGACCCTGGAGGACTCTACACCTTGATGTCCATGGGGCTCCAGAGGCACCAGCAGCTTCATCAGATAATCCGATGCTTGATCCGATGCATGGATCTGGCAGACATCTTCCTCAATGTACCTTTATCTGCACGTAAACGTCTGTGCTCTGAATCAGCCACAGACCCCTAATAGTGCGATGATCATGCTTAAGTTTTCATGCAATTTCTAATGTTTTCAACCCTCTTACAAGGCATTGAACTATTTCACTCTTTTCAGCAGCAGCGAGATCCTTTTTCTTCCCCATATTGCTTGAAAATGGTGCTCTGCTTAATAATGTGGGACACCCACCTTAGGTAGTTTTTCCTTAAATTGGGCTTGCCTGGCAATCTAATTATCACAGGTGTCCGAGATTGTTTTCAGTGATGAAAAGAGCCCTAAGACACAATGCCATCAATGAGTTAAACTGAAAAAGAAAATATTTAATCTTTGTGACACAAATAGAATTTGCATAATTATTTGGAATGGGGTGAATAAACCAGTGAAAAGGAGTAGATATAAAAATCTCCGAATACATTAAAAGGTTAAATAGTATGATACCACAGTACATTTTATTAAAACATAAAAATAATCAACTATATACAAGGCTTTAAGGAGAAAATGTTGTCGTTTCTGAAATGTTTTCAGACCATAAAATATTATATGCCAAAAGAGCATTGATGAAGTGTTTTATTCAAGTGAACATCCTTCAGATGAATATTTTATTTAAATATTCGGCACTGTATAAAGTTTTATCTTATTTTCCTGGCATTAGTTTTACAACAAGCTGACATTTTCAGGCTTTTGATGATGGAACATTTAAATCCGCAATCAGATATCGTCACAATAGGCTGTAATGGCTCCAAGTGAAGGGGTTCTCTGTAGTCTTTTTTTTTTTTTTTGCTATGGCATCATAAATAACAAATGCAAAAATTGAGATTTATGCAGTAACCAGAAGTAATTCCAATCACTTGTGGTTTACATAGAAGACGATCACTGCAGCTTTTCGTGGTAGTGAATAAAGGGAATTTTTTTTATTCCATCAGACTGTATTTAGCAAAGTTTCAGCTGCTTCCCACAGCCATTTTCAAGCACTCTATAGTGATATGTCAAAGGCATTTATATTAATCATACATTTATTACCAATTCATATAATTAAGAATAATGTATTCCTAATTCACTTTTTTGCATAGACAGCAATTGCATGTTTAATGTATTCAAATAATTTATTCTTAATACAGTGTATTTGCATAAACAGCACACATGTTTAATGGCCTAAAAAAATATTTAGGAAAAAACTAATGAAACAGTAAAACATATACTGTCAGAAACAAAAACTTTTTATATGTTCTAAATCTTGGCAAAACATTAAAAAGCACCTGTCACTAAACAAAACTTTTAATATATTGTTCCTTATGCTGGAGAACTCTCACTTTATCCTGCTGGGAGCTCACACAATGGGGGAGATTTATCAAAACCTGTGCAAAGGAAAAGTTGCCCGGTTGCCCAAAGCAACCAATCAGATCGCTTCTTTCATTTTGCAGAGGCCTTGTTAAAAATGAAAGAAGTGATCTGATTGGTTGCTATGGGCAACTGGGCAACCTTTCCTCTAGACAGGTTTTGATAAATCTCCCCCAATGTGAGCAAGGGGAAAAATATGATAAAGAGCTTTTTAACCCCTTAACGACGCAGGACATATATTTACGTCCTGCGCCGGCTCCCGCAATATGTAGCGGGATCGCGCCGCGATCCCGCATCATATCGCGTCGGTCCCGGCGCTCATCAACGGCCGGGACCCGCGGCTAATACCACACATCGCCGATCGCGGCGATGTGCGGTATTAACCCTTTAGAAGCGGCGGCTTTGACCGCCGCTTCGAAAGTGAAAGTGACCCGGCTGCTCAGTCGGGCTGTTCGGTACCGTCGCGGTGAAATCGCAGCATCCCGAACAGCTTGCAGGACACGGGGAGGGCCCATACCTGCCTCCTCGGTGTCCGATCGGCGAATGACTGCTCCGTGCCTGAGATCCAGGCAGGAGCAGTCAAGCGCCGATAACACTGATCACAGGCGTGTTAATACACGCCTGTGATCTGTGTAAAAGATCGGTGTGTGCAGTGTTATAGGTCTCTATGGGACCTATAACACTGCAAAAAAAAAGTTAAAAAAAGTGTTAATAAAGGTCATTTAACCCCTTCCCTAATAAAAGTTTGAATCACCCCCCTTTTCCCATAAAAAAAATAAAAGTGTAAAAAAAAAATTTTTGGTCACTTTTTATACCATTAAAAAATGAATAAAAAGTGATCAAAAAGTCCGATCAAAACAAAAATCATACCGATAAAAACTTCAGATCACGGCGCAAAAAATTAGTCCTCATACCGCCCTGTACGTGGAAAAATAAAAAAGTTATAGGGGTCAGAAGATTACATTTTTAAACGTATAAATTTTCCTGCATGTAGTTATGATTTTTTCCAGAAGTACGACAATATCCAACCTATATAAGTAGGGTATTATTTTAATCGTATGAACCTAAAGAATAATGATAAGGTGTCATTTTTAACGAAATATGTTACATAAAGTTACAAAATGGCGTTTTTTCTTCGATTTTGTCGCACAATGATTTTTTTTTCCGTTTCGCCATGCATTTTTGGGTAAAATGACTAATGTCACTGCAAAGTAGAATTGGTGACGCAAAAAATAAGCCATAATATGGATTTTTAGGTGGAAAATTTAAAGGGTTATGATTTTTAAAAGGTAAGGAGGAAAAAATGAAAGTGCAAAAACTGAAAAACCCTGAGTCCTTAAGGGGTTAAAGCTCAATTTTTTTTAAGGGCAGGAGAGGTGTTAGGAGTAGTTAGGAAATATAAACTTAGTTAGTTTAGAAAATATGGTTTGATGACAGGTACTCTTTAACCTTTCTAATATACTACATAAGAAAATTTTAATTTATTTAAATAGATGGTCCTCATACCATCCAGAACATAATCCTGTCCCACTGCAGTACCATCTTTGTATCATCTTTGTCCAAGCTAAAGCACAGGCTGGGACAAAGTCCAGGAAGAGTGGGGGGGGGGGCTAGCACTTCTTTGTGATCACTCCTGTCCTATCAGACTACAGCATGAAAACAGAGATGATGGGTTACAGAGCAGATTGGATAAAGAGATCCAGCACGGGACAGCAGACTAAGGGAGGAAGTGAATGAGGGTGGACTTAGTGCTTGACTCAGACACACTCTTTCCTGAGCAGTGAATGTCAGAATGAGTAAGCAGCTAAACAGAGGGATTGTGAGCCAAGAATCTGCATGACCTGAACATATATAAGCATTATTTTTCCCTGTGACATGACAATGAATGTATTCATTAATGTCAGTAGTCCCATGCTCATATTTATGGGATTCATTGCAGAAATATCGTATTTATCGGGGTATACCACGCACCGGCCTATAACACGCACCCTCATTTTACCAAGGATATTTGGGTAAAAAAAGTTTTTTATCCAAATATCCATAGTAAAATGAGGGTGCGTGTGTGCGCATGTATACCCCGATACACCCCCAGGAAAGGCAGGGGGAGAGAGGCCGTCGCTGTCCGCTTCTCTCCCCCTGCCTTTCCTGGGGTCTAGAGCGCTGCTGCCGGCCCTTCTCTCCCCCTGGCTATCAGCGCCGCTGCCCGTTCTGTCCCCCTGACTATCGGCGCCGGCGTCGATAGCCAGGGGGAGAGAAGCGGCGCCGACAGCCAGGGGGAGAGAAGGGGCAGTGGCACCCATTGCCGGCGTCGCTGCCCCGTTGCCTCCCCCCATCCCTGGTGGCATAATTACCTGGGTCGGGTCCGCGCTGCTGCATAGCAACAACGCCGGGGACGCACGCCGGAGGCCTGCAGCAGCGCGGACCCAGGTAATTATGCCACCGGGGATGGGGGGAGGCAACGGGGCAGCGGCGCCGGCAATGGGTGCCGCTGCCTTTTCTCTCCCCCTGGCTGTCGGCGCCGCTTCTCTAGTCAGGGGGACAGAACGGGCAGCGGCGCCGATAGCCAGGGGGAGAGAAGGGCCGGCAGCAGCGCTCTAGACCCCAGGAAAGGCAGGGGGAGAGAAGCGGGCAGCGACGGCCTCTCTCCCCCTGCCTTTCCTGGGGATGTATCGGCGTATAACCCGCACATAGACTTTAGGCAAAAAATTTTAGCCTAAAAAGTGCGTGTTATACGCCGATAAATACGGTAGCTGGCATGGCTCAGGCTCACTGTTCACATCGGGTACTGCATGCGGGAAACAGGCGCTGCCTCCTATAATCCTATCACCCACCCAATATACCTGCATTAGTGTATTATGCTGCCATTGAGCAATTTAGAAAAATCTGACACATATGCATCTGTATTAATTATAATGTACCACAGCTTCTGGAAGGTAGGGAATGAGATGGAATAATAATATATTGGAAAACGCTCAGTTCTATGATCAGAACACTACAGCTGCTCCGTTGGTGGCTATAAAACGTAGTTTAAAACAAAGAGAACAAAATATTAGTTGGGTCATCAGTTTAGGCATACAGAAAATTGCTTACACCAGGTCAGAGGTTAAGTCAGGATAATTACCTAGTACTCATTTTTGCTGTTGTCTTAAATTCAGCATTGAGTCCATGGGGTCTCATGGTACCAAGTCTGAAAATCCACTTGCGTTCACATTTTTTCAATATTGTGATGCGGTCTCCACCCCTTTTAAGTGGCGGAATATGATCCAAGATCATAAACTTCAGATCTCTTTCCTTGTGGTTGGCTTCTGAAAAGTGCTTCAAAACTGGAAGGTCCAGTCTATTTTGCGTATTGTGTGGCGTTGCTGGTTGAGACGAGTCTTGAGGTCAAGGCTTGTCTCCCCAACATATAGCTTCATGCACGGACACCATAGTAAGTATACAACAAAATCTGAATTGCAGTTGAGGTATAACCTGTTCTCGTATTTTCCCTTGGTCTGCAGATGTGTAAATTTAGAGCCCTTTACCATGCAGTCACAGTTCACACAGTTATGACATGGAAAGCAGCCCTTGCTTTTAGTGGTTTAATACTTCTGTTGTACTTTAGGTAGGTCAGAGATATCAGTCTTTACTATTTTATCATTGAGATTGGGTGCCCTGCGGAATTACATCAGGGGAGGGTCCCTGAATTCCTCCACTTGGGCATGACAATCTCTTACTAAGTGCCAGTGTTTGCATATGACAGTAGAAATCTGGTTAGAAAACTCATGATATGTTGAGATGAAGGGAATGCATTTCCTCTTTGGTGTGTCATGTAAGGTTTGTGCGTCTTGACTGGCTGAAGATTGTTTTTGCAGTCTCTAGTTTCTAATACAAGTCTTGTGACCGTAAATTCCTTTCTCTAGGTAGCGTCTCTCGATGAAGTCCAAGGTCATTTTTGTAAGGGCCCTCAATAGTTTAGTATCACTGTCTGTGATATGCTCTGTCTTCAGCATCTTACTGTACAGAAGTGATCTTACCATGGCTCTTGGATGTCTAATGTCAAATCTCAGTAAAGTATTGCTGTCTGTGGGTTTATAGTATAGGTAGGTGGTAAGTCTTTCCCCACTTATTCCCACAGTCATGTCAAGAAATTTCACAGATGTAGTAGAAGATGTCAGAGTAAATTGTATGCCTGCCTCCATATTGTTGAGGAACTCGTGAAATTCTCTAAGCTCCTAATACGTTCCTGCCCATAGTAGGAAAATATCATCAATGTATCGCCACCACTTCAGCACATGGCGTAAGTGACACAATACATTAATGAATTCCTCCTCAAGGTGTGCCATGTAAATGTTAACGTATGTCAGCACCACATTGCTGCCCATCGCAGTCCCTCTCATTTGCATATAGTAAACTTCATTGAAGAGGAAGTAATTACATTCCAAAACAATTTTGAGCAGAGAGACAATTAAATACATTTTTTCTGGGGTAAAGCTAGACAAAATTAGAGCATTCTCCAGAGCTTGTATACCCCTCCTGTGGTTGAAGTATACAAACTGACTACATCTAGAAGCTGTAGGGTTCTGAACATAGAACTGAGCGTTATCCAATTTATTATTATTCCATCTCATTCCCTACCATCCAGAAGCTGTGGTTCATTATAATTAATGCAGATGCATATGTTTCAGATTTGTCTAAATTGCTCAGTGGGAGCAGAATACACTAATGCAGGCATAGTGGGTAGGTAATAGGATTATAGGAGGCAGCACTTGTCGATTTAACAGATGTCCGTCCACCTTGTTTGCCCGCATGCAGTACCTGATATTTATTTATTGGGTGCATGCATGTGAAAACCCGAAGCCCGCTTGACTGGGAACAGTGAGCCAGAGCCATGCTAGCTATTTCTGCAACAAATATGAGCACATGACTATTGACATCATGCATACATTCATCTCTTCAGATACGGTAATCTTGACATTCAAGTATGGGATGCCTTCCCACAATGAAGATGAAGCACATTCCACACTCCTTTACTACGCATGCACTATGAAGAATACTTTCCTCCCGAACACCAGTACTTTCAAATTGACTGAACAGCAGCGGCAAATCATGTGTCTGATAGGCGGATTTGGCGCAGCTGCGCACCTGCTGGTAATCCACGCTCAGTACAGTAACACACTTGTAAACAGCTTGCTTTGTTGGGTAAGTGCATCCTCTAATGTACAATATGTAAATATTCATGAAACAAAATGTTTTTAAGCATACCGGCACCTGTGAACACAGATACTGGGAAACACACCATTATGTGTAATAAAGCACAAGAATCACGAGACACGGATATGAAGTATCAATCACTATATGCAGTAATGCCTTAAGGAAAATATTGAACATGATTTTATTAGGTCTGTAATCTAACGTGATATTCACTGTATGTTAATGATGCAATTATGTAATTAACTGGTGGTCACATATAAAGCTGTACTGTGGGTCAGTCAGTTGAGCTTGAAAATGGCGACGAGAGAAACGTTGCTTCTTTGTAACACTGGAATGATGCAATAAATCTTCACCATTTTTTGCACTATTTTTGTGTGCTGCTGGTATCTTGGGTTTATACTTTTCAGACTATATACCTGCACCAAAGTCTTTTTGGTCTCTTTGCCTTGAGATTTAGTATGCAAATGTGTTTTTTTGAGCTGCTAAGAACACTAACTTTTTAGGGGGGATTTATGCCAATGCTATATGTGAGAACATAGCTATAGGTTAGGATTACACACAACTTTTGTTGTTGTTTTTTAGCCAGAAACATCATCACAAAAAATGCAGTTTTTGTGATATTTGTGCCTACAAATAGGTGTTTTTTTTTTCTTTGCCATTATAATCCACTGTGTTTTTCTCATTACATGCCATGGGGTTCTCTCATCAAAAAATTGCCAATATTAAAGACACATTGCATTTTTGCTGGTGTTCTACAAGTATAGTAAATAGCAGGAATGTTCTTTAAAGAAATAAAAATATTACATGTTTACATATTTTGTAACTCTTTCAGGGTGCTGTGGCATCTTTGTATACATCAATATTCAGTTACAAACCAGACAGAACGATAACCGTTATTAAAGAATTTGTGGAAATGTCTATATGGAGCAGCCCATGTAAAATGTGATGATTTATAGTGACTGCCAGCTTGGGCCTGCCCATGTGCAAGGGGTAAATGTAATTATTTTGCCTCCAAACTATATTATAAGGCTGTAGTATTTAACATTTAAAATATTTAACATGTTATCTCTATTAATTTAAACTTCAAAGTGTTCTATTCAGTTACTTATTCCACATTGGTACTGATTAAATATAGAAAATCAGTAGGGAAAAACATCTCGCATATCTACACCCACACTACAATTTAACATAGATTATATTCCAGCATCAACTTATTAGCACCAAGAGCAATATTTTCCTGGCATAAAATATCATATTGCAATTAATGGTTTGGGAAACAACAAAGCAATTTCTGTCTTCAAAACTGTAATATTAACACATTCTAAAACTTTGGGTATTTTCTAAATTTTATCAGTCTTTTACATACTAGGTTTTTAATTTGCATTTAATTAATTTACATAAAGGATTACTATACTTGATTGTAAGCCATTCAGAATGGAATCATAACAGTCTACAGGAATGACAGACACTACATTGCCTGTTATGATTCACTGACCCGAACATGAATGTTATCAAGAACTTATTATTCTATACTAAATACTATTACTATTTATTTTATAGAATTTTTTTACTAATTGCAAAACTCGTGCAACAACCGAGAACATAAGAGCATTTTGAATGTACTGAGTGCCTATACCAAGGGTAGGCAAACTTTTGGTAGTGCTGTAAAATTTTGACTTTGCAAAGATGGCTATATGAGTTTGGCTTATTATGGGTGTGGATTATTGTGTAGGTGTCACTTGTCACAGGGTAGGGTTTATTGTTTCCTGAATTATCGCTACATATTGTCCTCACTGTACGGATTTAACAGTTGCGACAATGCAGAGAGAGGGAAATGATCCGGACATCCATTAAAGTTTTTGTTAAGCATGAAAACCCAGTTCAGTTCAGACTAGACCTGCATGATGCACACCCCAAAATCAAGCCCCAGTATCACCATGCTGCATAATACAGACCCAAGTATAGCTCCCCTCCAAGCATAATACAGACATAATACAATTGCATCAAGTGATTCACCGGTTGAATCAATTACAAATGTCTTCTTTGAGTCGTTTACGTTTGCTTTTCTTCTCTATCTAGTCTAGACCTTCATGTAAACTTCTCCTGGGCCAAAACTCATCCCCACAAAATCTGATGGACACACATTTTAGGTTCTGTTCTTCAGTACCATCTCCACCTCTATACAAACTCACCTCAATACAGATACAGCCCGTATACAGCCCCCATATAGATATAGCCCCTAGATAGCAGTAGGCCCAATAGAGATACAGCCCCTATAGCATTTGAATCGAGCATTAGAAGTGCAAAACCAAAAGTCAGCATTATCTCAATAACATAATGAGCAAGCTGTGGAGTATAATATGAGTCAGATATGCCTGATTAATAACAATGATTTTGTTTACTCTGTTGTTTATGAATAGAATTACTTTAAAGGGGTCTGTTTTATTTTATTTTTTTTAAAGTGCTTAAGTTGGGCTGAAAATTAATAAAAAGCAGTACTCAGCTGCTGCCATCCTCCTTCACTGCAATGGTGGTCTCCACTGCTCAGCATTTTATTGGCTCCCCCCAACAAAAGGAGGTGCTTGCTCAGCCAATCACTGCTTGTGATAGGCCACCTTTAGGGCCAGTGATTGGCATATCCTTAGTCAGGCATAGGAAATAGGCATCATCAGAATGACAGCCAAATGCAACAAAATGAGTACTGTTTATTTTACTTTTTCAGCCCACCTTGGCCGATATTAAACATTAAAAAAACATTGCTGGGCAAAACCCTTCAAGAAGGTATTTTAATAAATCAGCAATTAAGTCATCAATGAACATTGAAATTTGTGTCTTTTATCTGTCTGCTATTATTCATGGATTATTAATCATTTTGTCACATATAGCACTGACCATTGGTAACTGATTAAAATCTTTGCAATCATTAAGATTAAAAGATGAATTTAGAAATTTAAACCAAAGATTTTGCATAGCGGGTGCTACCAATGATAAAATGTAAATTTCCCAGACCCAGGCCCAGCAGCGGCATCAGTAAACCATATATTGCGTGAATGACACAGCCTGTAGTTGGCTGATGCACGAGTACACAGCTTCACAATCCCCCCCAAAAAACACAACAATTGTAGAATTTTATGAAGAAGACTTTTGGATAGAGGGGGCTACCTATGAGAAAATTTGAAATTCCCAGACCCAGGCCCAGCAGCGCCATCAGTAAACCATATATTGCCTGAATGACACAGCCTGGAGTTGGCTGATGCATGAGTACACACAAGGGCTTCACAATCCCCCCCCCCCAAAAAAAAAGAAAAACAATTGTAGAAATTTATGAAGAAGACTTTTGGATAGAGGGGGCTACCTATGAGAAAATTTGAAATTCCCAGACCCAGGCCCAGCAGCATCATTAGTAAATCATATATTGCCTGAACGACACAGCCTGGAGTTGGCTGATGCACGAGTACACAGCAGGGCTTCACAATCCCCCCCCCCCCCCCCCCAAAAAAAAAACACAACAATTTTAGAAATTTTGGAAAAAGATTTTGGATAGCGGGTGCTACCTATGAGAAAATTTGAAATTCCCAGACCCAGGCCCAGCAGCGGCACCAGTAAACCATACATTGCCTGAATGACACAGCCTGGAGTTGGCTGATGCATGAGTACACACCAGGGCTTCACAATCCCCCCCCAAAAAACACAACAATTGTAGAAATTTATGAAGAAGACTTTTGGATAGCGGGTGCTACCTATGAGAAAATATGAAATTCCCAGACCCAGGCCCAGCAGCGCCATCAGTAAACCATATATTGCCTGAATGACACAGCCTGGAGTTGGCTGATGCATGAGTACACACCAGGGCTTCACAATCCCCCCCAAAAAACACAACAATTGTAGAAATTTATGAAGAAGACTTTTGGATAGCGGGTGCTACCTATGAGAAAATTTGAAATTCCCAGACCCAGGCCCAGAAGCGCCATCAGTAAACCATATATTGCCTGAATGAAAAAGCCTGGAGTTGGCTGATGCATGACTAGACTATTGAAATGTCTGATTTTTTACTTTGAAATTTAAATCAAAGTTTGAGTGTCCCGGACCCCAGTATGTGGGTACAAAGGACCAAATACAACAAGCCCCACAGGGCTCAGGTGGCCGTGAGATGTAGGCGCAACGTCTCCATTGCCCTGACTGGCCTTTTTTTTTTTAACCTTTGTTTAAGAACAAGCGCATATCCAAGAGTCCAGAACACTATATAATGCAGGACGGTGGGACACCAAAAGACAATTTTCTCTAAGGTAATGTTTTTTGAAATAAAGAAGTAGAGTTCATCCATCACCATATTATTCATGAAAATTTTAATTAAAAAATCACACACAACAAGCGTTCAATGGTGTAATGGTTATTATTCTGGAAAATTCAAGTTTATTACTGAGAAAATTATCAGAAAACTTCGAAAAAACAATACCCAAGAGGGTTTAATAACCCCATACATTGCCCCAAAAATGTTGAAATTTTAATTAAGCATGTATGTATCTATTTAAAAAATCATAAAATTAAGGCCCAAGCCCAGAAGCATCATGAAGGCAAGTAGATCCTGAAAGACACAGGATGAGTCAGGAGCAGGCATTGGCAGTACCCAAGAAGGTTTCATAACCCCTTACATTTAAAGATCAATGTTGAAATTTGCATTAAGCTTGTATTTAGCTACTGCTAAACATCCCAAAATTTAAGGCCCAAGGCCAGAAGCGTCAGTGAGGCAAGTAGTTCCTGAAAGACACAGGATGAGTCAGGAGCAGCCATTGGCAGTACCCAAGATGGTTTCAAAACCCCTTACATTTAAAGATCAATTTTGAAATTTGCATTAAGCTTGTATTTAGCTACTGCTAAACATCCAAAAATTAAAAGCCCAAGGCCAGAAGCGTCAGTGAGGCAAGTAGTTCCTGAAAGACACAGGATGAGTGAGGAGCAGGCATTCGCAGTACCCAAGACGGTTTCATAACCCTAATTGATAACCCAAGAGGGTTTCATAACCATAATTGGGAAGTGTTGGTGTAGCAGCATGGTCAATCTGCTCTGAGGCATCTGGCATTGGTGGCTGGAAATCCTGGTTGATCCATCCCTGATTCATCTTGACAAACGTCAGTCTCTCCACATTTTTTGTGGACAGACGAGTTCGCCTTGGGGTGACTATGGCCCTGGCCGCACTAAACACCTGCTCTGATGGCACACTACTGGCCAGACAGGACAGCTTTTCCAGGGCAAACTCTGCTAGTTGCGGCCATAAATCAAGTTTGGCTGCCCAGAAGTCCAACGGATCTTCAATGTTAGTTGGCATGGCCATGTCAAGGTATGCCAGCACCTGCTGGTTCAGGTCCTGCTCCATGTCTACCTGCTGCTGATGAGTTGCTTCACTATGCGGGTGAAGAAAGCTACTCTTCAGCGACTGTAGACTCAGGCTGCTGCTGATGGAGCTGATACTGCTCCTGCCACCCCTCCCCTCCCCAGCAGCCACGGCAGTGGAAGATGAGCGCAGAGGGCCCCCCAAGTCAGACCTGCGAGTGGATGGACCATGTCGCCGATAGGCATCGGCCAACCGACTACGTAGGATCTCTCTGTAGTAGGTCAGTTTGTCCTCCCTATCAGTGGTGTAAGAAAGGCCCCCATTCTGGGACGGTAGTGAGGGTCCAATAAGGTGGAGATCCAGAAGTCATCCCGCTGACCAATTTTGACAAGCAACTGAGCATGCATTGTGCCATTTGCGCCAGTGACTCGGAGGGACTACCTGCCTCCATCTCCGCTGCATAATGCCACGGTGTGTCTGGGTCCTCTGTCTTGCCTTCCTCATAACCCTCTAGCTCCTCTGGCTGCTCCTGCCCCTCATCCTCCTCCTCCAGTTCAGCCCCCACAGGGCTCATGAAGCCTTGAGATGTAGGCGCAACGTCTCCAGTGCCGTGACCAGCCATTGTTTCAATCATTTGTTGTAGGAAATGTAGGAGTGGAATTACGTCGTTCATGGCGTAATCCAGGCGACTTACAAATAATATGGCTTCCTCAAAGGGACTCAGCAAACGGCAGGTGTCACGTATGAGCTGCCACTGGTTCACATTGAAGTTACACAGGGGAGTACTCAAATCTGCTTGGATCATCAAGAAATCGGTGATGGCTTTTCTTTGTTCGTATAGTCTGTCCAACATATGGAGGGTGGAATTCCAACGTGTGGCAAGGTCACAAATAAGACTATGTTGTGGGATACCGTTCTGATGCTGCAATTCAAGAAGGGTGTGCTTTGCGGTGTACGAGTGGCTGAAGTGCTTGCACAGTTTCCTTGCCATTGTCATCGGGTGAAGAGTTGAGGAAGTGCTTGACAACCAGATTCAACATGTGTGCCATGCAGGGCCCATACTCGGATTTCTTTATGAATGAATTTTAGCAGTTCCTCCCCTGTGTGACTCCGTTCGCCAAGGCAAACCATCTGAAAAGCAGCGTGACACCACCGTGCCCTACACAAATGTTATGATGAAGGGCCACCGAGATTTCTACGTGCAGTGGAGGAGGAGCACATGGTGGAGGCTGAGGAGGCAGAGTCGCACACTGTCACAGGACCAACTGCCTGAGAGCGAGAGTGTGGAGGAGGAAGCAGTGTAACCTGTCCAAGTTGCTGTTGTGGCTGTGCAGGAACCACATTTACCCATTGGGCCGTAAAAGACAATTATTGTCCCTGCCTGTAATTACAGCTCCCCACGTCGGTGCTGCCGTGCACTTTTGAACACACCGACAGGCTCAAGGACTGGCCCACCTTCTCTTCTACAAACTTATGCAAGGCTGGTACAGCTTTCTTCGCAAAGAAATGACAGCTTGGGACTCTCCACCTCGGCTCGGCACAAGTCATCAATTCTCTGAAAAGGTGCAGAGTCCACCACTTGAAAAGGGAGGGACTGCAGCACCAGCACCTTGGACAGGAGCACATGCCACTTCTGCGCTGTTGGATGAGTGGGCGCATACTGTTGTCTCTTGGACATGGCTTCGCGGAAGGATTGTTGGCGGAATGGCTGACTAAAAGCGGGAGAAGGAGGGTTTGACACACAGCTCCCTTCGGCTGAGGTGGTGGAGCCTTGGCTGGATGAATGAGGGAGCGGATGGCCACTGGGTGATGCATCAGGCTGGACCACTACATCGGAGCCACGGTTCTCCCAGGCCGCTTTATGGTGGCAAAGCATCTGTTGACGCAGGGTAGTGGTGTCGACATTGGGACCCTGGCCACGCTTCAACTTCTGCCGACATATCTTGCATGTGGCTACGTGAAACTCCCACGGATGCCTAATGAAAAACTGCCCCACCGCCGAGTAGCTGATTTTCCCACCTACAGTCTGCACTAATTGACTGCTACTGGCGCAGTCTCCAGGAACCCCTTTCCACTACCTCCCGGAAAGGTAGGCTGCAGCGAAGCAGGTGGTCTCCCCCGGGCACGTTTGGTTCCTGAATTTCCACTTCTGCCACCACGCTGACTGTCAACCATGCTACCGCCTTGCTGCCTCAAGGGCAACCTGCAACTCTCTTCTCCTGATGATGATGGAACCCCTTCTGCACCCAGCTCCCAATTGCGATCGGCTTCATCATCATCAACAGGTGTGTGCACGTCACTGATGTCCTCCTCAGGTTCCCCAACAGTGTCTGCTTCAGGACCCTGAACCCTTGCGACACCGCCTCCCACGTCACTCTCCGCATCACTACTCGACCGCCTAGCGGAGCAAGCGGCGCATGCCTCCTCCCCTTCTTGGCTGGGCAGTAGCTGCTGACTGTCCTCTATTAGATCGTCCTCAGTGAATAGTGGAGCTGAACCCACAGCATAAGATACTTCTCTAAGAGAGGAAACAGCATAGGACAAAGGCAATGAGAGGACAGGGACTGCTCCTGGGCCATGCCAATGAAGCGTTGTGTCTAAGGAACCCACCAACTGTTGACTGGGGGTGTCAGATGTCACTGATGATGTGGATGAGTGTGTTAACCAATCAATGACGGCAGATGGGTTGCTGGTCGAGACACGACCACTGGCTGATAACGGGAGCTCAGGCCTCTCGCTGCGACTCCTGCTGCCACTCGCCCCTAGTCTACTGCCAACTCTGCCTGAAGTATTTAGTCCTCTGCCACTCCTCTGTGCATGTCCTGGCACTTCTCTGCCTGACTCTGCCTGACAAGTGCGTATATGAGGTTATTACAATACGCTACACTACTCTTTAAATAGTATTTGTCTAGAACAGCAGCAGCTGATTACTTATGGCTGTCCTTTCACAGTATGTAGGCCCTTGACAGATTAACAGGTACAAAATGGTACAATACTTGGATGCACGTATGCGATATGCACTGATGAGGGCAGAAATATGCGCAACTATACGCAGAAAAAAATCTGTATTTTTGTAAAACACCAGCCAGTGAATACTATTGTTTGGACTTTCACAGTATGTAGGCCCTTGACAGATTAACAGGTACAAAATGGTACAATACTTGGATGTGCGTATGCGGTATGCAATGATGAGGGCAGAAATATGCGCAACAATTTCGCAGAAAAAATCAGAATTTTTGTAAAACACCAGACGGTGAATACTATTGTTTGGACTTTCACAATATGTAGGCCCTTGACAGATTAGCAGGTACTAAATGGTACAATACTTGGATGTTCCTATGCTGTATGCACTGATGAGGGCAGAAATATGTGCAATATGCAGAAAAAATCTGTATTTTTGTAAAACACCAGCCGCTGAGTACTATTGTTTAGACTTTCACAGTATGTAGGCCCTTGACTGATTAAAAGGTACAAAATGGTACAATACTTGGATGTAAGTATGCAGTATGCACTGATGAGGGCAAAAATATGCGCAACTATACGCAGAAATAAATCTGTATTTTTGTAAAACACCAGCCGGCGAGTACTATTGTTTGGACTTTCACAGTATGTAGGCCCTTGACAGATTAACAGGAAGAAAATGGTACAATACTTGGATGTGCGTATGCGGTATGCACTGATGAGGGCAGAAATATGCGCAACAATGCACAGTACAAAATCTGCATTTTTGTAAAACACCAGCCGGTGAATACTATTGTTTGGCCTTTCACAGTATGTAGGCCCTTGACAGATTAACAGGTACAAAATGGTACAATACTTGGATGTTCCTATGCTGTATGCACTGATGAGGGCAGAAATATGTGCAACTATACACAGAAAAAAATATGTATTTTTGAAAAACACCAGTCGGTGAATACTATTGTTTGGACTTTCACAGTATGTAGGCCCTTGACATATTAACAGGTACAAAATGGTACACTACTTGGATGTACGAATGCGGTATGCACTGATGAGGGCAGAAATATGCGCTACAATACGCAGTAGAAATCTGTATTTTTGTAAAACACCAGCTGGTGAATACTATTGTTTGGACTTTCACAGTATGTAGGCCCTTGACAGATTAAAAGGTACAAAATGGTACACTACTTGGATGTATGTATGGGGTATGCACTGATGAGGGCAGAAATATGCGCAACAATACGCAGAAAAAATCTGTATTTTTGAAAAACACCAGCAGGTGATTACTTTTGCCAGGAGTCAGGACTTTCCCTGTATCTAGACTTGTTACAGATACAGAATAGTAGAATGCTTTGATGTAGGCATGTGTTATGCACATATGAGGGCAGACAAATGCACTACAGTCTGCTGGAAAATAACGTATTTGTGAACAGCAGCAGGACCCAACAATGCAGCACCACAAAAAAAAACAGGGATTAAATCCTAAATTGCACTCTGTCACACAATTCTGAGCAGCAGATGATTTGTGGAGCTGAAAAAAAAACACTGAATTGCGCTGAAACATGAGGAGATAAGATGGTTCAAAAAGTTCAGGCAGCTTGTTGATCTGTATGAGGCAGCAAACAGCTATCTGCCCCTCTCTGATGCAATGCTTAATAACTTGAATAGGAGGTTTAGATATCAAAGATCCTTCTCAGTGAGAACACCAAAGCACTGCACTCCTGTCTTTCCCCAATGGTGATGTGACTAGCAGTTGCAGTGGTATGCTGGGGTATAAGCAATTCACACACACG
This sequence comes from Hyla sarda, assembly GCF_029499605.1. Taxonomy (NCBI): domain Eukaryota; kingdom Metazoa; phylum Chordata; class Amphibia; order Anura; family Hylidae; genus Hyla; species Hyla sarda. The sequence goes on along the minus strand of NC_079190.1, from coordinate 143,876,326 downwards.
CAGTCCCGTCCTCTCTATCTCTGAGTGCATGGATTAAATGAAGAGAGGCAAGATGGCTGCCGATTATATAGGGCTGTGACATCCCAGGGGTCAATTAATGCTGATAGGCTGCATCTCACATGTGATTCAGGGTCATCCCTTCTACCTTCATTCCCGCCGCAGTTTCCCGCCCTCCCATAATCCCCTGCCACATGTATTGACAAGTGGATCCGCCATTTTAGGTCTCCAATAGCCTGGAACACTGTAAAATGGAGTTTAATGAAGCGATTTGAGCGATCGAATCGCGGCAATATTCGTATTCGTTGCAAATAGAATTTTTCATGAAATTCGTAATGAATTTGGGTTTGTCAGCTTCGATTCGCTCATCTCTAAATATATCTTCCAAATTGACCACGACAAAGATGTATAAGAGGTCACGAAAGATATCATTAACAAACTCCTGGAAGACTGCCAGAGCATTATATAGTCCGAATGGCATCACCAGATACTCAAAATGTCCTTCCCGAGTATTAAATGCAGTCTTCCATTTGTCACCTTCTCTTATGCGAATCAGGTTATAGGCACCTCGAAGGTCTAGTTTGGAGAAGATCCTCACCCCACGGAGACGGTCAAATAACTCCGAGATCAAGTGAAGAGGGTAGCAGTTCTTGACAGTGATTTTATTCAGTCTGCGATAGTCAATGCAGGGTCACAGAGAACCGTCTTTTTTCTCTACAAAGAAGAATCCAGCTCCGGCAGGGGAAGATGACTTCCTGATAAAGCCTTTTTGAAGATTTTCTTGAATATATTTAGACATGGCCTGAGATTCAGGAATAGACAGAGGGTAAATTCTTCCCAAGGAGGAGTGGTCCCGGGCAATAAGTTTATAGGACAATCATAGGGACGATGAGGTGGCAATACTTCAGCTTGTTTCTTACTTGAGACGTCAACATATTCTTGAAGAAACTAAGGCAAACCAGGCAGAGGAGTAGAAGGAGGCACCCACTTAGACGGACGAGTATGAATGCAGTGACTGTTCCAATAAGGTCCCAAATGTAGAACTTCTCCAGTTTTCCAATCCAGCTGTGGGGCATGGAGTTGTAACCAAGGAAGGCCATGCAGGAGAGGAGAGGTAGTGAGGAAGTACAAGGACAAGTTCTCCTTATGCAAGACTCTGACCTGCATTGATATCGGTTCTGTGCGGTATAGCACGGTACAGTCCAGATTTTCTCCGTTAACCGTAGAGATGTACAAGGGCTTCAAAACGCGAGACGCAGGCAGATGATACCTATGTACTATGGAGGCATCAATAAAATTTCCAGCGGAACCAGAATCCAGGAAGGCAAAAACGGAAATAATATATCTTTGGAGGGTAGAGAAAGCTGGACCGAAAAATTCAAGCGTGGAGAGGTGGTGTTCACACCTAGGGAGGCCTCTCCCACAAACCCTAGGTGGGAGCGTTTCCCTGTGACTGTGGATGTACAGGACAATCTTTGAGGAAATTATCTGCACTGGCGCAGTTGACATAGATTCTCAGCTTGTCGCCGAGTTCTTTCCTGCAGAGTCAGGCGAGACCGATCCACCTGCATAGCCTCCACTGTGGGAGGCAATGTAGAGGGTTGTGGTGGTTGCTGGAAGACTGGTGCCAGACGAGGAAAGCACCAAGTTCTTGCAGACTCCCTTTCTTGACGTTGTTCCTCACGTTGCTCAGAGAAATGGATATCAATCCGGCAATTCCCGGGCAGCTAGGACATCCTTAATATGGCTAGAGAGTCCTCTTTTGATAGAGGCGCAAAGAGCTTCATTATTCCAGGATAATTCTGAAGGCAGGGTACGGAATCGGATGGCATATTTGCCCATCGAGGAATTACCCTGAGAAAGGCTCAGCAAGGCCGTTTCAGCAGAAGAAGCTTGTGCAGGTTCTTCAAAAACACTTCCGAATTTCATCAGGAAAGCCTGAAGACTGGCTGTGGGTGGGTCACTGCGATCCAATAACGGAGTTGCCCAGGCCAGAGCCCTTCCAGTTAACAGACTGACAACAAAGGCCACCTTCGCTCGTTCCGTAGGGAACTGTTCTGCCATAAGCTCTATGTGCATGGATCATCCACGGCAGGACTTGTAATCCCCTTCATACTTCTCTGGAAGAGACAAACGGAGCTTGTATCCCGTGGTGACTGCTGGAGCGGGAGGCATTACCGTAGCAGGAGGAGGCTGTGGCTGCTGCGGTTGTTGCTTGGCAGTAAGCAGCTGCTGCATCATGGCGGATAACTGGTTTAACTACTGCACCTGCTGGGCCAACTGCTGCGACTGAAGAGCCACTATGGTGGCGAGATCCGGATTCTCGACATCTGCATGGACCCAAAAACAGGCTAGCCTGGCCACTACCTGGCTTATCAATTGTACAGTTGTATGTATCTTCTACCTTCCTTTCACCGTTCCCAATATGATGGCACAGTCTGATATATAAGTTGTGTATGTGAAATATAACTTATTAGTATTTCTGTCAAGGACTGTAGTTAGGTAGACAGTCTGACTCACTACAGTTCTCGCCAGAAATCCTCTGTGCTGCTGTGCTAATTCTGTAATAAATCTAAGAGGCCTCAGCCTCACCCAAGCAAGACGCAAAAAAGGTAAAGTGTGTGGCTTATAAATGGACTAGTTGCTATTTTGTACCTGCCTTACACCGCTCACTATATGATGTCACAGTCAGAGATATGAGTTATATACAGTATCTGAATGTGCCATCATGTAGTGAGCGGTGAAAGGCAGGTACTCAGGTGGAAAACTTTTTTTTTTTTTAAATCAACTGGTGCCAGAAAGTTAAACAGATATGTAAATTATTCAAACAGTGAGATAGGAAGGGGGGTAGAGCACACAAAAGGCAAACTACACCTGTCCTAGATGTCAGCACGGCCTCAGCAAACCAACTCTATGTCTCCTGCGGGGTGCACATACACAAAGTATGAAGTATCAATAGTAGCAAACAACAGAGCACATACGTGCATTCACCGCTCAGTGGAGATCGTTGCGTGTAGAAGTCCGGTAACGGGAAGCTGGATCACAGCATCAGCGCAGGTAGAATGGCACTCAGAGGCTACGCCGGCAGTTTCGCACGTAAGTGCGTGCTTCTTCCGGCCTCACACACTTGAGGCAGGAAGAAGCAGGCATGTACATGCAAAACTGCTGGCGTAGCCTCTGAGCGCCATTCTACCTGCTCTGATGCTGTGATCCAGCTTCCCGATACCGGACTTCTACACACAATGGTCTCCACTGAGCGGTGAGTGCACGTACGTGCTCTGTTGTTTGCTAGATATCTAAATTATTTCTATTAAAATTTTATAATCCTTCCAGTACTTATTAGCAGCTATTTACTACAGAACAAATTATTTTCTATTTGGGATTTCTTTTCTGTCAACACCACAGTGCTCTCTGCTGACACATCTGTCCATTTTAGGAACTGTCCAGAGCAGGAGAAAATCCCCATAGCAAACATATGCTGCTCTGGATATTTCCCAAAAGGAAAAGAGGTGTCAGCAGAGAGCACTTTGGTCGTGAAAGAAAAGAAATCCCAAACAGAAGAGACTTTCTTCTGTAGTATACAGCAGCTAATAGGTACTGGAAAGATGTACGTATGTGGTATGCACTGATGAGTGCAGAAATATGCGCAACAATATGCAGAAAAAAAATCTGTATTTTTCTAAAACACCAGCCAGTGAATACTATTGTTTGGACTTTGACAGTATGTAGCCCCTTGACAGATTAACAGGTGCAAAATGGTACAATACTTGGATGAACCTATGCGATATGCACTGATGAGGGCAGTAATATGCGCAACTATACGCAGAAAAAAACTCATTTTTTTTCTTGTTTTTTTTAAACACCAGCCGGTGAATACTATTGTCTGGACTTTGACAGTATGTAGCCCCTTCACAGATTAACAGGTACAAGATGGTACACTACTTGGATGTACGAATGCGGTATGCACTGATGAGGGCAAAAATATGCGCAACAATACACAGAAAAAAATCAGTATTTTTGTAAAACACCAGCCGGTGAGTACTATTGTTTGGACTTTCACAGTATGTAGGCCCTTGACAGATTAACAGGTACAAAATGGTACACTACTTGGATGTACATATGCGGTATGCACTGATGAGGGCAGTAATATGCGCAACTATACGCAGAAAAAAAAATTATTTTTTTTTAAACACCAGCCGTTCAATACTATTGTTTATACTTTGACAGTATGTAGTCCCTTGACAGATTAACAGTTGCAAAATGGTACAATACTTGGATGTACCTATGCGTTATGCACTGATGAGGGCAATAATATGCGCAACTATACGCAGAAAAAAATAAGTATTTTTTAAAAACACCAGCAGGTGATTACTTTTGCCAGGAGTCAGGACTTTCCCTGTATCTAGACTTGTTACAGATACAGAATAGTAGACTGCTTTGATGTAGGCATCTGTTATGCACATATGAGGGCAGACAAATGCACTACAGTCCGCTGAAAAATAACGTATTTGTGAAGAGCAGCAGGACCCAACAGTGCAGCACCACAAAAAAAATACAGGGATTAAACCCTAAATTGCACTCTGTCACACAATTCTGAGCAGCAGATGATTTGTCAAGCAAAAAAAACACTGAATTGCGCTGAAAAATGAGGAGATAAGGTTGATAAAGTTCAGGCAGCTTGGAGCTCTGTATGAGGCAGCTGACAGCTATCTGCCCCTCTCTGCTGCAATGCTCAATAACGTGAATTAGCTATCAATGATCCTTCTCAGAGTAACAGCACAGCACTCTGCACTCCTGCCTTTCCCTAATGCTGATGTGACTAGCAGTTGCAGTGTAACGCTGTGGTATGAGCTATTCACACACACGCAGTCCCGTCCTCTCCATCTGAGTGCATAGATTAAATGAAGAGAGGCAAGATGGCCGCCGATTATATAGGGGCTGTGACATCACAGGGGTCAGTGAACACTGATAGGCTGCATCTCACATGTGATTCAGGGTCATCCCGCCTACCTTCATTCCCGCCGCTGTTTCCCGCCCTCCCATAATCCCCTGCCCCATGTACTCACATGTGGATTCGCCATTTTAGGTCTCCAATATCCTGGAACGCTGTAAAATTACGTTTAATGAAGCGATTTACACGATCGAATCGCGGCGATATTCGCATTCGTTGCAAATCGAATATTTCATGAAATTCGTAACGAATTCGGGTTCGTCAGCTTCGATTCGCTTATCTCTAATCATTTTCATGCTGTCTGAACCACAAGTCATTTGGTCAGTCCCAGCTGTTTCCCCCCCCCCCCCCCCCCACCAGCATTGACTGATAGATCTCTTCCTGTTTAGGTATAGGGAGAGATCTCTTAACCTCTTCAGGACACACGGCGTATGGATACGCCCTGCATTTCGAGTCCTTAAGGACCGAGGGTCCGGTCCCACCGCTAGCCGGTTGGGGACCAGAGCCGGATGCCTGCTGAAATAATTCAGCAGGCACCCCGGCACATCGCCCAAGGGGGTCCCGAGACCCCCTATGTCGGCGATCGGAGAAAATCGCATGTCAATTCAGACATGCGATTTTCTCCAATTCCGGGCTGATCGGGTCTCTGGTGACCGGATCACCCGGAAAATAGGGCTGATCGGAGCTGTCAGCAACAGCCCCGATCAGCCTAAGGGATAGGAGTGAGGTCGCAAAGCTGCGATCTCCTCCTATCCCCTGTCATCAGTCAGAACGGAGTTTTGACCAATGGCAGCGCAGGACAGGGGGTTGCCATGGCAACCCCCGTTCTGCCCGCCCCTGGATGTCGAGGGGATCTGGGAAGAAGATGGAGGCCGTAACTGCAGGAGAAGATTATACCCAAACGGACAACTATGACCTGGGAGAGAAAATTTGTAGCTATGCAGTATATAAGTGACCAAGCACTATCGGTTGACCCAGGTACTAGTATTGGCTATAAGTGTGTGAACTCCAAACAGAGATAGCAAATAACAAGAAAGAGAAAATGGAGTCACTTATAAAACATATATCATTTTATTAATTCCATAGAATGTAAGTACATAAAAAATATTGATTAAAAGTGCTATTTTTCAAAGAGGAATGAGGCTAAAACGTGGTGTCACCGGCTCTGCAGTAAAAGCTGGGGTATATATAGTGTATATATTACTGGGTCCACCACAATGAGATAGAAATGGTAAAATAATCTTGCACACAAATTTGCACAAAGTGTTTAGCAGCATGTAAGAAACATGTATACAAATCTCACAGTGAGAGAAAAAATATTGCATGCCAAATAAAGTGCAGTGTGCATGTAAACAAACATAACATTGCAGGAATACAAATCAGTATAACAATATACCAGAGTACAGCAGCAATCAGCAGAGACCGGGACAGCACCACTCCAACGTACGTTTCGGTACGCAACCTTCGTCTGGGAGTGGCTCTATCCCAGTCCGACTGTCTATTTATATCCAAGAACACCAATCAGATTGTATTGTAAGACTGATAGTACAATCCTCACCTGTGGCTGTTACGATGCACGCGAACGCCGGCCCCGCCGCCGCCCGGAAACCGGAAGGAGCCGCGTCACATGACACGGCACTGCAAAAAATCACATGACCGTGCAATGACGTAGACGCGACTCACCCGGAACCCCGGCAGCGCAGAGACGGCGCACGCGCACCAGCGACAGGAGCGGTGTCTGTGATCAGCAGAACACTGATAGATTAAGCATATCCATACATATTTACAATAACATAACATAATATAAAATACGAGATTGCAATGAATGATAAAGAGTATACCAGGTGCCATATAATAAATTTAGATTTGAATTGAAATAGAAAGTGAATGCATAAATGGTATGTGGTTCAGTGTGTGTGTATAAGGAAGATAAGTATAGTGACCTATATGTAGGGAGTATATATAATTTATATAGGGCAATAAAGGAGATCTCCTAGGGTCAAGTGGGATTCTATATGGAATGAGGATATCTGAGTGTAATAAAAATTGTGTGCGAGCCAGGGGAAAGTGAAATGTAAAAAAGTGACAGGAAAAAAGTGTGGTGGAATAGGGAATAATATAAAAATGTAAAATTCTGTGAAGAATTGGGAAAAGAAAGATAATGAGTGAAGTAGAGTGATGAAAAGTATGAAAATATATGAAGATATAATATTGGAAGTAAAAAAAACATGAAAATAAATAACATGATAATATTTACTAAAAAGAGAAGCAGGAATGTGAAGCGTGAAAAAATGACAAATTAAAAATGCATACGTGAAAAAAGTGAAGAGGGAGGGGGGAGAAAAGATGGTGAAAAAAAACTAATTTGTGCCAGTGAAGTAACAGGTGTATATAGTACACATAATCCCCATATACCTCACCTGACCAAAGTATGTAAACCCGTATACTGTACCCAGCCCATACATTATAAAAAGATAAACTAATAGAAATAAATAAGCCAAAATTTATAAGACACCGACCCATATCCAAACATAAGGAGGAAAGAAATTAACATACTGGAATGGCATCTATGAATCCCAAGTCCAAAATCTTGAGTATGTAGACATCAATATAGAGAGCAATCTCCTATTTACATCTGTATCCTTTTAAATCGGAATTTTTGTAAAACACCAGCCGGTGAGTACTATTGTTTGGACTTTCACAGTATGTAGGCCCTTGACAGATTAACAGGTACAAAATGGTACACTACTTGGATGTACATATGAGGTATGCACTGATGAGGGCAGTAATATGCGCAACTATACGCAGAAAAAACTCAGTTGTTTTTAAAAACACCAGCCGGTTAATACTATTGTTTGGACTTTGACAGTATGTAGCCCCTTGACAGATTAACAGGTACAAAATGGTACAATACTTGGATGTACGTATGCGGTATGTACTGATGAGGGCAGTAATATGCGCAACTATATGCAGAAAAAATAAGTATTTTTTAAAAACACCAGCAGGTGATTACTTTTGCCAGGAGTCAGGACTTTCCCTGTATCTAGACTTGTTACCGATACAGAATAGTAGACTGCTTTGATGTAGGCATCTGTTATGCACATATGAGGGCAGACAAATGCACTACAGTCCGCTGAAAAATAATGTATTTGTGAACAGCAGCAGGACCCAACAGTGCAGCACCACAAAAAATATACAGGGATTAAACCCTAAATTGCACTCTGTCACACAATTCTGAGCAGCAGATGATTTGTCAAGCAAAAAAAACACTGAATTGCGCTGAAAAATGAGGAGATAAGATGGTTGATAAAGTTCAGGCAGCTTGGAGCTCTGTATGAGGCAGCTGACAGCTATCTGCCCCTCTCTGCTGCAATGCTCAATAATGTGAATAGGAGGTTTAGCAATCAATGATCCTTCTCAGTGTAACAGCACATCACTCTGCACTCCTGCCTTTCCCTAATGCTGATGTGAGTAGCAGTTGCAGTGTAACGCTGTGGTATAAGCTATTCACACACACGCAGTCCCGTCCTCTCCATCTGAGTGCATAGATGAAATGAAGAGAGGCAAGATGGCCACCGATTATATAGGGGCTGTGACATCACAGGGGTCAGTAAACACTGATAGGCTGCATCTCACATGTGATTCAGGGTCATCCCGCCTACCTTCATTCCCGCCGCCTTTTCCCGCCCTCCCATAATCCCCTGCCCCATGTACTCACATGTGGATTCGCCATTTTAGGTCTCCAATAGCCTGGAACGCTGTAAAATGAAGTTTAATGAAGGATTCACATGATCGAATCGCGGCGATATTCGCATTCGTTGCAAATCGAATATTTCATGAAATTGGTAACGAATACGGGTTCGTCAGCTTCGATTCGCTCATTTTCATGCTGTCTGAACCACAAGTCATTTGGTCAGTCCCAGCTGTCCCCCGCCCCCCCCCCCCCCCCCCCCACCAGCATTGACTGATAGATCTCTTCCTGTTTAGGTATAGGGAGAGATCTCTTAACCTCTTCAGGACACAGGGCGTTTGGATACGCCCTGCATTCCGAGTCCTTAAGGACCGAGGGCGTATCCATACACCCGTGGGAAATCCGGTCCCACCGCTAGCCGGTTGGTGACCGGAGCCGGATGCCCACCGCTAGCCGGTTGGGGACCGGAGCCGGATGCCTGCTGAAATAATTCAGCAGGCACCCCGACACATCGCCCAAGGGGGTCCTGAGACCCCCCATGTCGGCGATCAGAGAAAATCGCATGTCAATTCAGACATGCGATTTTCTCCAATTCCGGGCTGATCGGGTCTCTGGTGACCCGATCACCCGGAAAATAGGGCTGATCTGAGCTGTCAGCAACAGCCCCGATCAGCCTAAGGGATAGGAGTGAGGTCACAAAGCTGCGATCTCCTCCTATCCCCTGTCATCAGTCAGAACGGAATTCTGACCAATGGCAGCGCAGGACAGGGGGTTGACATGGCAACCCCCGTTCTGCCCGCCCCTGGATGTCGAGGGGATCTGGGAAGAAGATGGATGCCGTACCTGCAGGAGAAGATGCCTGGGGACCTGGGATCTTCACTGGAGCCTGCTGGATCAGGTAGGGAATCGACAGTGGGGGGGGGGGGGGGGGAATTGAAAGTGAAAGTAAAACGATCTTTACTGTGGCAAACACTAGGAAGGCCAAACTGCAACTCCCAGCATGCCCAGACAGCCAAAGGCTGTCTGGGCATGCTGGGAGTTGTAGTTTTGCAACATCTGGAGGGTCACAGTTTGGAGACAACTGTTAGAGTGGTGCCCAAACAGTAGCCCTCCAGATGTTGCCAAACTACAACTCTCAGCATGCCTCGACTGCCCAGGCATGCTGGGAGTTGTAGTTCTGTAACATCTGTCCCTTCAGATTTAGCAATTTTCATGAAATTTTTTAAAATTGCTGCTCTACTTTGAAGCCCTCTAATTTTTTCAAAAAGCAAAAATATGTCCATTTTATGATGCCAACATAAAGTGGACATATTGTATTTGTGAAGAAAAATAAAATTTATTTGGAATATCCATTTTCTTTACAAGTAGAGAGCTTTAAAGTTAGAAAAATGCAAAATGTTAAAAATTTTCACGAAATTTTGGGATTTTTCACCAAAAAAGGATGCAATTAACGCTGAAAATTTACCACCAAAATAAAGTAGAATATGTCACGAAAAAACGATCTCAGAATCAGAATATTCGGTAAAACCGTTTTTGCGTTATTAATTCGTAAAATGACGGTGGTCATAATTGCGAGAAAGGGCTCAGTCCTTAAGGTGAAAAAGGGCTGCATCCTTAAGGGGTTAAGCAAGGCCAGCATGGCAGGCAAAAGCCACAGGGACCGCCACAATGCCTCATGGTTCAGGCAGCATAAAAGTGATGACAGGTTTCCTTTAAAGAATATGTAATATTATAAATTGTTTTTAAATATCATAAACCATAAAGCCAGGTAATTGATATAGATTTTAAGTAAACATCTTGCTGAACACATGCAAGACAATACATTATCTTGTTGATTCCCTAAATAGAAAATGGTATATAATGTAATTACTTTAGAGTATGTATATGCAATAAGTGAGATATAATAGGCTCCAGGAAAGAAAAATAATCTTACAAGGCAAAAGTACAGTAAATGTTTACTCCCTATAACCAGCCAAGTTAAGTACAAGTCATTCTTCATCAAGCCAACTTATTTCCTTACTGTCCAGTGGTAATAATATTATGTGCTTGCTTATGTAGTTCCGGCAGTAATGGCTGTAGTTTAATTTATAAAACTGCATTTTGAAAATAAACAAAGTAAGAATGTGCAATAGTTGTATTCATTTCTGTTTCACCTTATGAAGACAATGGCCACATTTGCTAATATTGCATAATTTGTTTTATATTACTGCTTTAAATTAGTCTGTAAACATGGTTTGATTCAACCCACCGAGGCAATAATTCTAAAAACTCACTCATTAGTTCAAGAAAGAACAGAGTAAGGACTCATGCACAGTTATACTTGTGCATTGTGGAGGAAAAAGGAAACGGCCAAACTGTACTTTTCTTCAATTTCATCCCACAATTATTTTTTTTACGTTTTGCCGTAGATCTTTGGATAAAATAAATAAAAAAATATAGCCATCATATGGATTTTTAAGTGCAAAATTGAAAGGAGGAGGAAAAAAGGAAAGTGCAAAAACGGAAAAACCTGTGGTCCCTAAGTGGTTAATGAACACCTTGATATTAGGGGACAGTAAAATATCTGCCAACAAAGTGAAAGAAATCCAGTCCTCTTGCTTTGTGAGCAGTCATACAGCAGCTCAGAAACCAGCTCTTTATATAATCTCTAAGGTTAAAAGAAATCAAATAAACTGGATCTCAACTATAAATATTTTATATAAAAGAGTAGCAAAAGGCATTGTATATAGAACTCCACTTTAAATATCTAGTTTCATACAGTACATTGCATCAATTGTACTAAAATGAATACAATCCACTTTCTGCATAACCTTAAATAACTATCACTCTCATTTTCTTACACATATGAAAATAAGCTTTATCATATGCTCATAAAAACCCGATGGGTGAAGACAGAATTTACATAGTAATTGTCTACTGGAGGCAACTCAGAAGAGTAGTCAAATCACATTGTCAGGCTTGTGGCATTCTGGTCACAACTCTTCTCAGTTAGAAGAATAAGATTAACCTTGAATGGAAGAATACTTTAGGGCCAATATACAGTATAAGGGTACATTAATTATTCATTGTGCATTATCACTTCAATATTCGGCCACTTTACTATTGTATTGCATCATTTATATTACTATTTATCGGCAATTGAATAATAAAGGAGTATTGTGCATGACAGTAAAACTGTTAAATGTTTATTCTAAAGAGACTAAAAAGCTTTTTTTATTCTACATAGAATGTATTTATATTAGTTATACTGCACTCTGTAAAGAGATTTCCTTTGTGTGAGCCTAACCCTAAACATGATACATGCTTTTAGCTGGTGCTCAACAATTAAAGTGTTACTATCATTTGATAAAACTCCCCGGCTGTCAAACTAATCCGACCTTTTCACTATATAAGTCTATGCAGCAAAAAGGTCACATCTGGCAGCTGGACGGGGAGTCGAGCCCAATGCGCATCTTTTTCCCAGCTCATAATAAGTATCATAGCGGGTCTCAGGAGTGAGATCCGGTACAATCAAAACTTTTGCCTTGACATCGGGGCAACATGTCAAAAGTATTTTTTAAATGATAGAAATGCTTTACAGGAAACCTAACAAACCAACAAATATATTTAAAGTTCCCTTTAGTGAGCATTAAAAACATAAAAATTACCTGCATTATTGTTCTCTCTATACACACAAATGTAATGTAAAACTATTCAAGACAAGCAGAATGTACATATTGAAGTAAATGTTAATCATACATCCAAGCTTTTCATGACAAAAGTTCACCTGACAGAAAATCAGTCTCAAAGTAGAACAGCCCCAGGCTTTGGGACTGTAACTTTAGGCAATGATATCTCTAATCAGAAGATAGACAAAAAAGAAGGTGTAGAAGCACTCTTGGCAAAAAATATACTCTGCATATAGCCACGTGGTGGATGGAGGACACTAAGAACACTAAGAACCAAGCGTGCTGCTGCAACCTTTTTGTTTTTTGCATACTTTGCACTTTCTACAGCAGTGTGCACCCATGTATTATGTTGTTGTGCTGGCTATTTATTTTTTTTTTTGCTATGCAAGTTAGGGGGAGTGTCACCCTCTCTACCCGTGCACCTCTCTCTGTTCACAGAAGGTTTTTAAATTCATAGTGGATCCTGCATGTCACCCAGTCAAAGGCCATATGACCAGCAGAGGTGAGTGGAATGAGAGTGTTAGGCTCCCATCCGATATGAGGCTAGATCCGCGTGATGGATGAGGGACATGTTTTGATTAGAGATGAGTGAATTTCTGAAAAATACGATTTGGGTGATTATCCAAATTTTCGAAAAAATCTGTATTAAAATGGCTATTTCTGGCTTACAGAGAGCCTCAATAGGGGTGTAGAACACTTTGCCTTGCTGTAACACACATAGGGTGTTGCTGGGTTAGTGAAATAATACCGTTATTCAGTATGACATGCAGATTAGCAGAGCGGCACAATGACAGAGCCTGGAAGTGGAATCAGTATGAGGAGACCATATAGTGGCTAAATGACACAGCGTGGAGGTGGCGGCAGCATGAGGAGACCATATTGTGCCTGAATGACACAGGGTGGAGGTGGCGTCAGCGTGAGGAGACCATTTAGTGGCTGAATGACCCAGCCTGGAGGTGGCGGCAGCATGAGGAGACCATACAGTGGCTGAATGACCCAGCCTGGAGGTGGCAACAGCCTAACAAGACCATAGGGCCTCACAATTGAAAAGATTAAAGATATTTTTTAACATATAAATTGAAGATTTCAATTAGATGAACCTAAAAAGCTGGCAGTAAAGAGACACACCTGGCAGTAAAGAGACACAGCTTGGTGGTGGCAGAAGCATGAGGAGACCATGTAGTGGCTGAATGACCCAGCTTGGAGGTGGCGGCAGCAGGTACAGACCATATAGTGGCTGAATGACACAGCCTGGAGTTGGTGTCAGCATGAGGACACAATAAAGTGGCTGAATGACAAAGCCTGGAGTTGGCGGCAGCATGAGGAGACCATTTAGTGATTCAATGACACGGCGTGGAGGTGGCAGTAGCATGAAGAGATCATATAGTGGTGAATGACCCAGCCTGGAGGTGGTAACAGCCTGACAAGAACAAATTTTTTGTGGACAGACGAGTTCTCCTTGGGGTTACTTTGCCCCCCCCCCCCACCCCCCCCCCCCCCACACTAAACACCCACTCTGATGGCACACTACTGGCCAGACAGGACAGCTATTCCAGGGCAAAATCTGCTAGCTGCAGCCATAAATCAAATTTGGCTGCCCAGAAGTCCAGTGGATCTTCAAGGTGTGTTGGCATGGTCTTGTCAAGGTATGCCACCACCTGCTGGTTCAGGTCCTGCTCCAGGTCTACCTGCTGCTGATGAGTTGCTTCACTATGCAGGTGAGGAAAGCTACTCATCAGCGACTGTAGACTCAGGCTGCTGCTGATGGAGATGATACTGCTCCTGCCACCCCACCCCTCCCCAGCAGTGATGACAGTGGAAGGAGAGTGCAGAGGGCCCCCCAAGTCAGACCTGTGAGAGGATAGATGATGGCGCAGATAGGCATCGGCTAACTGACTACGTAGGATGTCTCTGTAGTAGGTCAGTTTGTCCTCCCTCTCAGTGGGTGTAAAAAAAGGCCCCCATTTTATACCGGTGGCAAGGGTCCAATAAGGTGGAGAGCCAGAAGTCATCCCACTGCCGAATGGTGACAATTCGGCAGTCACTACGCAAGCAAGTGAGCATACATTGTGCCATTTGTGCAAGTAACTCGGAAGGACTCCGTGCTTCCTTCTCCATGTCATACTGCCACGGTGTGTCTGGGTCCTCTGTCTCACCTTCCTCATAATGCTCTCTCTCTTCTGGTTGCTCCTGCTACTCCTCTCCTGTCAGATGACTAGCAAGACCGCCCATCTCGCAAAACCTAAACTGTGCTCCACTGTGCCCCTCCCCCTCCTCCTCCTCCAGTTCAGCCCCCACAAGGCTCATGTGGCGTGAAATGTAGGCACCACCTCTCCAGTGCCCTTACAAGCCATTGTTTCCAACACGTGTTGTAGGAAATGAGGCAGCTGCAGCTCAAGGAGGGTGTGCTTTGCGATGTACGAGTGGCTGAACTGCATGCAAAGTTTCCTTCCCATTATTATGATGTCTTACAGATAGGAGGAACACTTCAGGAACCGCTTGACAACAAGATTGAACACGTGTGCCATGCAGGGCGCATGCCTCAGGCTTCCTTGTCGCAGGGCAGGCAAGATGTTCTTCCCATTGTCGGTCACCATGGTTCCCATTGCCAGTTTTCATGGAGAAAGCCATGATATGATTTCTTCTTGAATTACTTTTAGCAGTTCCTCCCCTGTGTGACTCCGTTCACCAAGCACAAACCATGTGAAGCACAGCGTGACACTGCCGTGCCCTGCACACATGGTATGCTGGAGGGGCACTGAGACTTGTCCGTGCAGTGAAGGTCACAGTGGAGGATGAGGAGGTGGAGTCGCACACTGTCAGAGGACCAACGGCCTGAGAGCATGGAGGAGGAAGTGGCGTGACCTTTCCAAGTTGCTGTTGTGGCTGCCATAAAGGTCCCTGACCATAGTTACAGATCCACACGTCGACGCTGCCATGCACTTTGGTACACACCGACAGGCTAAAGGACTGGCCCATCTGCTGTTCAACAAAATTGTGCAGGGCTGGTTCTGCCTTCTCCACAAAGAAATTACGTTTGGGACTCGGCTCGGCACAAGCCATCTGTTGTCTCAAAGGTGCAGAGTTCACCACTTGAAAAGGTAGGGACTGCAGCACCAGCAACTTGATCATCATCATCATCTAGTTGTATCTGCACGTCACTGATTTCCTCCTCAGGTTACTCAACAGTGTCTGTTCAGGAGCCTGAATGCTCACCACACCACCTCCCATGGCACTCTCCTCATCACTACTTGCCCGCCTAGCAGAGGAAGCGGTGGATGTCTCCTCCATTTCTTGGCTGGGCAGTAGCTGCTGACTGTCCTCTAGTAGATTGTTCTCACTTAATAGTGGAGCTGAATCCACAGCATAAGATACTTCTGTGGGGGACGGAACAGCATAGGACAGAGGCAATGGGAGGACAGGGACTGCTCCCGGGCCATGCCAACTGAGGATTGTGTCGGAGGAACCCACCGACTGTTAACTGGGGGTGTCAGATGTACTTGTGATGAAGTGGATGACCGTGTTAACCAATCGATGACAGCAGATGGGTTGCTGGTCGAGACACGACCGCTCGCTGATAACGGGAGCACAGGCCTCTTGCTGCGACTCCTGCTGCCACTCGCCACTAGTCTTCTGCAACCTCTGCCTGATGAATTTAGGCCTCTGCCACTCCTCTGTGCATATCCTGGCACTTCTCTGCCTGACATACTTAGTGCGTATATGAGGGGAGTACAATACGCTCCACTACTATTAAAACAGTATTTGTCTACAACACCAGCAGGTGTGTACTTTTGGATGGCCTTTCATGGTATCTAGGCCCTTAAGACTTTAACAGGAACAAAATGGTACACCATTTAGATGTATGTATGCGGTATGCACTTATGAGGGGAGGACAATGCGATCGGGTATGCTTAAAACAGTATTTGTCTACAACAGCAGCAGGTGTGTACTTTTGGCTGGCCTTTCACAGTATCCAGACCCTTAAGACTTTAACAGGAACAAAATGGTACACCACTTAGATGTACGTAGGTGGTATGCATATATCAGGGGAGGATAATGCGCTCCAGTACGCTTAAAAACAGTATTTGTCTACAACACCAGCAGGTGTGTACTTTTGGCTGACCTTTCACAGTATCTAGGCCCTTAAGACTTTAACAGGAACAAAATGGTACGCCACTTAGATGTACATATGTGGTATGCATATATCAGGGGACAGGGGAGGACAGATCGACCCCCTCCCCCCCCCCCCCCACAGTGCGATCACAGGGGGACAATCCACTTCTGAGGAAGCCGGAGGGCTTACCTCTCTTTCTTTATAGGCTGCTGCACTGTGAATGATAAAACCTGGCAGGACCAGGCTTTATCAATCCAGCACAGAGCACACAGATCAATGTGGTTCTATGTAACCACATTGATCTGTATGAGGAATCAAATGATTCCTCCTAAAAGTCCCCTAAGGGAACAAAAAGTGTAAAAAAAAAAAGTTTAAAAACACCCACATTAACCCCTTCCTTATTAAAAGTTTAAGTCACCTCCCATTTCCCAAATTCCATATCAAAAATATATAAACATAATAAAAATAAATATGTGTGGTATCGCCACGTGCACAGATGTCTGAACTTTAAATATATATAGTTAATTAAACCACACGGCCAATGGCATACACATAAAAAAAATCAAAAATCAAATTTTTTTATTTTTGTTCACTTTGCATACCCTAAAAAAAGGTATAAAAAGTGATCAAAAAGTCCCATCAAAACAATCATGGTACCGATATAAACTTCAGATCATGCCACAAAAAATGAGTCCTCATACCACCCTGTATACATAAAAATAAAAAAAAGTAATAGGAGTCAGAAGAGGACAATTTTTAACTTTTGGTGCATGTAGTTATAATTTTTTTTAAAGTAGTAAAATAAAAAAAAAACTATATATATTGGGTATCACTGTAACCGTATGGACCTACAGAATAAATATATGATGTAATTTTTACTGAAAAGTGCACTGCGTAGAATTGGAAGCCCCCAACATTTAGAACATGGCCTTTTTTTTACGATTTTGCCCCACAAATGTTTTTTCTGGGTTCGCCGTAAATTTTGTGGTGAAATGATTGATGTCATTACAAAGTAAAATTGTTGGCGTAAAAAAATAAGCCCTCATATGAGTCTGTAGGTACAAAATTGAAAGCGTTATGATTTTTAGAAGGTGATGAGAAAAAAATCAAAGTGGAAAAACGTAAAAACCCGTGGTCCTTAAGGGGTTAATAGAGGACAATGCGCTTTTAGTGCTCTGCTCACCCTGACTGGCTGGCTACTATTAGCTTTTCAGTTGTTGTACACACCAGTGCTGCAGCACACAGTTGCTGTGTACTACACCCAATTTCTCAATCTCACTCCCTTCCCTATCAGTGCTTCTAGGCTGGATTTGGGCTTGAGGTGAATCGCTGCTGTAAAAAAGCTTTTCTGTGCAACCCACTGCTCTCTGTCCCTCTCTCTCTGCAATAGAACAATGATGTGACTGTCCGCAAGATGGCTGCCGATTATATAGGGCTGTTACATCACAGGGGTGGCTGGCAGCTGAAAGGCTGCATGCTGCATTTGATTCAGGGTCATCTCGACAACCCATGTTCCCACCTTCCCAGGATTTCTTGCCCCATGTCCTCACATGTGGATCTGCCATTTTAGATGCCCAGAATGCACTAAATGAAGTTTAATGAAGCGATCGAATCGCGGCGATATTCGCATTTGTTGCAAATCGAATTTCTCCCGAAATTCGTAAGGAATTCAGATTTGTCAGATTCGATTAGCTCATTCCTAGTTTTAATCAAAATGTGCGCTCTATTTTTTGACCAAGAGTGCTGCTGAAACCTTTTTCATTTTCTTCTTTTTTGAATACTGGTACTTTGTATTTGCCACAGCAGCAGTTGTGCTGGCTATTTTATTTATTTTTTTTCTAACCAGAAGATGCTACCATATTTCCAATTCATATTGTACACTAAAGAGTAAGGCCCAGATTTATCAAACTGTGTAAGAGAAAAAATTTTAGTGATTTTCCCTCAGCATCCAATCACAACTCAGCTAACAAGCTCTGGTAAAGTGAAAGCTAAGCTGCGATTGGTTCTTGTGGGAAAATTGCTAAATTTTTTCTCTCACATAGTTTTATAAATCTGGGCATAAGAGTTTTCCGTTAAGCCAATGTGAAAAAGAACATACCTGCTCAAAACACACAGGTGTTTGGATATTTTTGTTATTATGGATCACTTATTATTTAATAAATTAATAGATTTTTAAGGATTTGGTGCTTACCAACTTTTGTTTGTTTGTTTGAATGACCATTAAAGGGGTACTCCGGTGGGAGAAAAACATTTTCATATCAACTGGTGGCAGAAGGTTAAACAGATTTGTAAATTACTTCTATAAAAAAAATTTTTTAGCATTCCAGCACTTATCAGCTGCTGTATGCTGCAGAGGAAGTTGAGTTTTTTGTTGTTGTTCTTTTCAATCTGACCACAGTGCTCTCTGCTGACACCTTTGTCCTTGTCAGGAACTGTCCGGAGCAGGAGATTTGCTCCTACTCTGGACAGTTCCTGACATGGACAGAGGTGTCAGCAGAGAGTACTGTGATCAGACTGAAAAGAACAACTCAACTTCCTCTGAAGCATACAGCAACTAATAAGTACTGGAAGGATTAAGCTTTTTTTAATAGACGTAATTTGTAAATCTGTTTAACTTTCTAAAGCCAGTTGATATGAAAAAAAAAAAATGTTTTCCACCGGAGTACCCCTTCAAGTTGTGGTCAACAATGGATTCTGGGGGGGATTTATAAAACCTTATGCAAAGCAACAGTGGAGTAGTTGCCCGTAGCAACCAAGCAGATTTCCGCTTAGATTTTTAAAAAGGCCATTGAAACATGACAACTGGAATTTGATGTACTTTAAAAAGTACAGATACACACCAGAAACTGCCCACAGTGTCCTTTTCAATAGTGATTGCAAGAGGAAGTATACAATATGCAACTTACTAAGGCCGGGTTCACACTACGTTTTGTAACTACGGTTCCTGTATATGGCTGGGAGGAGGGGGGCGGGGCTTAATCGCGGCGCACGCGCTCAGCCGTATAGGGGAACCGTATTTAATGCATGTCTATGAGCCAACCGGAGTGAACCGCAGCCTCCGGACGGCTGCTTTTTCGGCTGTATGCGGTTTCCCGACCGCAGGCAAAAACGTGGTTGACCGTGTTTTTGCCTACGGTCAAAACCGCGTAAGGCCGAAAAAGCAGCCACGATTAAGCCCCGCCCCCCTCCTCCCAGCCGTATATGGGAACCGTAGTTACAAAACGTAGTGTGAACCCAGCCTAATAGACATTGTACAGTATGTACTGCTTACCAGCAGCCACTGAATGAATGCTAAATTCAATGCATTCAGAAAGTCTTCAGATCCTTTCAAGTTTTTGTTATATTGTAAACTGCAAAAATAAAAAATAAAAACATAATGTGAATATGAAAACAGAATGTTAGAAATTTTTGCTAATTTATTAACAAGGAAAAGCTAAAATTTTGCATAGACAAAAGTATTCATACTCTTCTCTATGACACTTGGAATTTTGCTCTGGTGACCTCCAATTTCTCTTTATCATCTTGTGAATGTTATTACATTTTGACTGGAGTCAACTTTGGTAAATTCAGTTGATTGGACAGGATTTTGAAAGACACAGCCTGTCTATATAAAGCATATCAGAGCTAAAGCCATGCCATGAGAGAAAAAGGACTGCCTGTAGAGCTCAGAGACAGGATTATGTAAATGCAATGAAAATTCCCAGTGGCCTGCTAAATTCTTAAATGGAAGAAATTTGGAACAAGTAGGATTCTCCCTAAGGGTGCGTTCCCACAGGGCGTATACGCAGCGTATTTGACGCTGCGCAAATTTTACGGCAGCAGCAGGAAATACGCTGCGTATCCCTTGCTCACTATACACACAGGGCTTTCAGACGGCAGCCCTATGTGTGTAGTGAGTTTTGGAGGCGGGGCCGTGTGCCGGCGTGTCTGTGACGCGCGGCCCCTCCTCCAAAACTCACTGCACACATAGAGCTGCCCCCGGAAAGCCTTGTGTGTATAGAGAGCGAGGAATACGCAGCGTATTTCCCGCTGCTGCCATAAATTTTGCGCTGTGTATACGCCCTGTGGGAACGCACCCTAAAGCTAATTATTCCACCAAACTAAATCTGGCTAAGCTCCAATTATTGTGCTTGCAGATGGAAGAAACTTACAGAAGGTCAACAATCAGTGCAGCACTCCGCCAATTTGGGATTTATGACAGAGTGGCCAGAAAGAAGCCTCTTCTAAGACACATGAAAGCCGCCTGGAGTTTGCAAAAAAAAGAACCTTCAGAGAGCCTCCAGCTGCCATGGCATCCGATATGCACCCTGCAGGGGCGCCGATTGGAGCTCTGACATGGTGGGCACCTGCCAGACAACCTTAAAATGCTGTGACCACTCTGCATTACTGCATTTAGGAGGAGTAAATCATCATCAACAGCATGATCGCTAATGTTGATCATGTCAAGTGGGAAGGTTTTTATTTATTTATTATTTTTTTAAGTTATTATCCAATCATACTGACTTAATAAAAAAAATAATATGTCAGTTTCACTTCAGGCTAAATTGCATAAAAACTAACCCTCTTAGAAGTTAGACATTTTTTGTCAATTTCACCCCACAAATTACTGACCTCCCATTTCCCTCAATATGACAAGAGCAGGGAGAATCACAACAATACATTCATAACATACTAATTAATATTTTAATAAAAATAAGCAAACCCACCCCAACCCTACAGCTAAATGGTAGGTAAGTGAGTGGATGCTCATTTTGCACCTGAGCAATCTCCACCCTATAACATTGTGGCTTGTCTGTATTCTGATGGGAATTGCCCTTGTTTTGGTAAAAAATTACCTTTTTTTATATTTCTATGTAGTATTGTTTATATTTGGAGACTTGGTGGCACCTATCATATAAGTAATGCATTGATGTTGTCCAACAGAAGATTTCGTGCATTGTGCCTGCGAAATCTCTCCTAGTCTAATTTTAGAGTAAAGAAGCAGCAGCCATGATATTAAATTAGTAATATTAATGCATTTACATAGCAGCAGATCTCTGTCTTGTTTCCATCACAATGCTGGTGCTCTGTAATTAGATCCCAGAAAATTACTCCGATACTGTACATTGATCAAACAGTGAACCAAAATAACTTCACCATGACTGGATGGGGTGAGGTGACTATGATGTTCTTAAAAAGCATTACTAGCATCCAGCCCAGAGAAATGCCCCCCCCCCCCCCAAGCATTGTCATGAACTTTTGAGATATGTCACAAATATCAGTAGAGCTATTCAATCATAAAGACAATAAAAAGAAAATGCAAATAAAATAAGAATACTGTATATACAGTTTTTACTTTGTAAACTAACATATGCATAATGCTAAAGCTACACAGTGATTTTAGCCAAAACAGGGCCAAAAAATCCCTCTGTGTGGACTACGATGCATTGCAGCTTAAGTAAATGAATGGGGTCTCGCTGTGGACTAACAAGTGGCTGCTACTGTGACCCAACAGTTTCAAGAAATCCACCAAAGAAGAAAGATTTCTTACAACTCCCAGGTCACAAAGCGGACTGTGCAGCATAATCCCATTTACAGCTCCCATTTAATATTCAGTTTGGAAACTCCGTAGTGTGAACCTAGTCTAATAATTAGAACATGTCTGTACAAATATGGAGATACAAAATAAATATCTTTTTTTTATTTTATTTTTTACATTTTAGTACTTTTATGCAATAATAGCCCGTTGTATGGGGGGGGGGTTATTTTTTTGTTGCTGATATCTACGGCAGGTAACTTTCCCATGTGGCTGTATTTTTGCAAGACAAGTTGTAGATTGTATTGATATAATACAATAAATTTTTATACATTTTCTTTAGGTGGGAAAGCATTCTTTACCTTTTATTAACTGGGCAGTAAAAATAACAAAATAACTTTATTTTACAGTTCATTGCAATTACAGAGGTACCAAATATCTTATGGTAAATACTTAAGGCAGTAAAGGAAAGACAGGATGGCACTGCTGAACATCACAAATCAGAGCAGAAAAATCTAGAGCAAACAAGGTGACTAATGGGGAGTAATAGTACCGGGGAATAGGGGTGCACGATGTAGGATTAAAGAAATCCACAATGAAATCCAATATACGAGAGATTCGCATCTGCACTCTAGGGACGAAAAGAATCTTTTATATACTGGATCTTATACCTGTCAGCAAATAAACTTTTCTAAACTAACTCAGGCCAACTACTCCTAACACCCCTCCCACCCTTAAAAAAAAAATTCAGACCTTTAAAAAGCTGTGAATCTTACCTTTCTTTTTGCTCACATAGTGCAATCTCCCATCAGAAGAAAGTGGGCGTTTCCCAGCAGGCATGACATCACTGAAGCCTGCTGGGGGACCACTTCTGCCCTCACATCATTGCAGCGCTGTGATGAATAGAAGACCTCAGGCTCGGTGCAGCTTTCAGTGAGGCTCTTTGCAGTTTTCAGTGAGGCTCTGTGCAGCTGTCAATCAAGCTCAGTGCACAAGCACTTCCTGAGTTTGGTCTCCTGCCAGGCCGGGAGGAGACCAAACTGTATTCATTGTGGCAGGAAACAGAACAGAGCCACCTAGTGTCCGTTTTTTTTAATTATATTTTAAACATATTTATGTTGATAGTCACATGAAGAAGGAAAATATGTCCGCACTCACCATGCAGTTCCAACGTGTTTGCTTTATTAAAATCTTCATAATTCCATATAAAAAAGCATATATCAAAAACACCCAAGTGCAGGGAGGGGGGGAGCTGCTCCAGGCAAGGAGACTGGGAGCGGCTGTCTGGAACATTTTTATGTTGATAATTTAAAAGTAAGTGAATGGGAAAGTGTCTGCAAATTACACAAGGAATGCTATATTAAAAGTTTTATTTGGTGACAGGTATTCTTTAAACAATAAGGTAATAAGGTCTTGTCCACACTGTGGACATTCAGCTGGTCGAATTCCACTGGGAAAATCAGCATTCAGCAGTCTTAGCCATGCCCCGTTCCCTCCATCACAACACCACCCCAATCCCCCCTCCCCCACCATTACACTTACTGCAGAGTCCGGCAGCGGGCGTGCAGGGACAGCAGCGGCGGCGGCGACGAGGCGGCGGTGTGAGGTGGTTTTTTGCGCCCCCGTAGATCCATGCGTCCGCTCCTCCCCCCGTGGCAGAGGACGTAAATCTCCACGGCAGGTCCAATCACAGCGGCGGAGGCGGCGGCGATGTGCGGGAGGAGTGGCCTCCCAGCCTGTGGCCGGGGAGCCAATGCGCTCACTCCCTGCCTGTCTGATTGACAGGCAGGGAGCGAGCGCAGGCTGAATGAAAAAGGACCGATGCCCAGCCGCATCGGTCCTTTTTCAGGCGTGACGTCAGGCCAGGCTGCAGCCGGCCACTAGGAAGGAGACCCCTAGTGGCCGGTTTTCAAATGTAAATTAAACTATTTTAATTAAAAAAAAAATAATAAAAGTATATTACAGATATGTTGTAGTACATAAGTTCTACAACATAGTGACCCCACTCAATATAGATGCCTTAGTGCTGCCACTCAGTGCTGATGCCCCCTTATACCTTCGGTGATAATGCCACCAGTGCATCCCACTCAGTAATAATGCCCAGTTTTTTCCTCCAAATTGGCACCCTTAGGCTATGTTCACATGGGGCAATGTCCGCACGGAAACTCTTTTTAGTGCCGACATTCCCCTGACAGCGGAGCTCCAGCAGACCATGCCAGCGCTAGGACCTCTCACAGGCACCAATGCCTTTCCATGCGTACTCTGCATGTGAGAAGCGCAGTAGAATCCCATTGATACCAATGGGACTTCAGTTCGGAAATTTACTCAGAGATTCCATTATGTGATCATAGCTTTAGTGTGCCCTACTCAGTACTAATGATGACAACCTTAGTGCCCCCACTTAGTACTAATAGTGCCCTTGATGCCCTCTATTTCATAATAATGCCCCCTTAGTAATGGTGCACCCTTATTGCCCCCACTGATGCCCCACATATTGCCCTCATTCAGTAACAATGCCTCTTCTTGTATTTCCTACTCATGTATTGTGCCCAAATGTAAAAAGGAAAAAACTGAATATACCTCATCTATCCCCATTCCCACAAGGGCCTGCAATCCGTCAGAAGCCACAGCAGCTAACACAGGGATCCTGTTACAGTGCTGTTACAGTACTTATAGGATACTAACCTTTGAGAGTGAATGGTGGAGCAAGTAAATGAAAGCTCTTAGATGTGCAATTGTATTTAAGTACATCTGCATCTGGCTGAAGTAGGTGGTTGAGTGGAAATCTGGGGCACAGGGTAGATCATTTGGGACTTGTGGCCAAGATGAGCAGTGCTTGTTACACTACTGACAAAAACAAATAAAAAATAAATAAACAAAGGTGCTCATATCCTTAACCTCTTGGGGACTCAGGGCGTACGTATACTTCCTGGTCCCGCTCCCGCGGGGTCACCCGCGTCATATCGGGTCAGTCTTGGCATCTAATGGTAGCCGAGACTCGAGGCTAATAGTGCACGTCACCAATCGCGGTGATGCGTCTAGTTGGTCACTTTTTATACCATAAAAAATGTATTCAAATCGATCAAAAAGTCTGATCAAAACAAAAATTACACTGATAAAAACTTCAGATCACGAAGCAAAAAATGAGCCCTCATACCGCCCCCTTGGCAGAAAACTAAAAAAGTTATAGGGGTCAGAAGATGACAATTTTAAACATATCAACTTTCCTGCATGTAGTTATGATTTTTTTTCAGAAGTAATACAAAACCTATATAAGTAGGGTATCATTTTAATCGCTTGGACCTTCAGAATAAGGATAAGGTGTCATTTTTACCCCAAAAATTACTGCGTAGAAACAGAATCCCCCAAAAGTTACAAAATGGCGTTTTTTCTTCAACTTCTTTACACAATGATTTTTTGTTGGTTGCGCTGTATATTTTTGGGTATAATGATTACAAAGAAGAATTGGTGGCACAAAAAATAAGCCACTATTTGGGTCTGTAGGGGCAAAATTGAAAGGGTTATGATTTTTAAAAGTCGATTTTTAAAAGTTGAGGAGTGCCCAGGGGGTTAAAATGTAACTATTTATTATGACTTTTAAAGTTTCATAAAGTATTAGCGTTTTCTACAAAGTTACTTTAGGCCAAGTAGAATTTTCATAACAAACTACAGTATATTTTCATATCTGAATACATTTTGATGGATGGATTAGTTCCTATCATTTTAGATTTGTCCATCAAGTATATTGCACTAAATGACATTTCTGTCATACTTTGAAGATGTTTACTTTGATGATTTATTGTTTAATAACGCAGTGTTCTTCTTATGATAATTTGTGATAGATTTTGATACCTGATGTGTTTTTTTTCCTATCTCTCTTGCAAGGTTACATCCATCTCTAATATTTTATGGACTAAAGTATTTCAAAGTGTAACTACATGATCCCATCAAAGGAAAGCAGGAAAACCTTTACCAAAACAACTCAGCAGTGTGAATAAAGCCAAACTGTAGAAAAAGGCAGATGTTAGTAAATGCAAAATAAAATAAATAAAGGGATCTATGATTTATTTTATCCACATGGACAGGAGTAGGGTAAACAGGTAAAGGGATAGTCCAGGATTAGAAAAAAAGGGTGTCACAGACATGGACAAGAGTTGTGTTGTTTGTGGGGAATTTACTTATTAGTCTATCTGGTTACTGTAGGAGACTATGCAGCATAAATAACATGGTACCCCTATGAGTTAATACACTTATGTTGATCCTAAATATCTATATTGTCTTTATATTTTACTAATTTTTGACAGTAAAAACACTTTTTACATTTAAAAACCTCATCATTTTTTATGAATGTAGCTATGACACTAGCACAAGTGTCCTCCTTTTCCCTTTATGATACAATCTGTTTTGGCGTTAAAGGGGTACTCCACTGCCCCAGCGTTCAGAACATTTAGTTCTGAAAGCTGGGTGCGGGCTGCGGAGTAGTGATGTCATGGACACGCCCCCTCAATGCAAGTCTATGGGAGGGGGCGTACGCCCCCTCCCATACACTTGCATTGAGGGGGCATGGCCGTGATGTCACAACCCTGCAGCCCGCACCCAGCTTTTGTAACTAAATGTTCTGGATGCTGGGGCAGTGGAGTACCCCTTTAATGACACCTTTTTACAAATCTGACGTGTCTATTTAAGTAGTAATAACTTTGAATTGTTTTTACGGTATAAAGCAATTCAGAGATTGTTTTTATGTGACATATTGTACTTTATATTAGTTGTATATTTTTGTTGATACATGTAGCAGTTTTAGTGAAATATTGTGATAAATTGGAAAATGAAATCTTTTTTAGATTTGAAATTCTTTACATGGCATTTTTTACATTCACTGTTTGGTAAAAATTATGTCATCATTCTTCTGTGGTTTGGTATGATTATGGTAATATGGTAATTTTTTTGTGTTGCCATGTTCTGACAACCATATTTTATTTTTTTTTGTTTTTTATCCAACCGCATTGAGCAAAGGCTTATTTTTTGAAGATTGAGCTGTACTTTTTATTGGTACCATTTTTGTGATACATGTTATCTTTTGATTCTTTTCATTCCACTTTTTGGAGACAAGAGGACCAAAATTACCAATTGTTTTTTCTGTTGTTTTTTTTTTACGTAGTTTACTGTATGGGATAAATAACATTTTTTTTATTATTATTATTATTTTTTTTACAGTTTTTATGAATGTGGCAATACCTATTATGTATAGGTTTCTTTTGTTTTTGTTTTTAATGATGATATAGGGCTTTATTGAGAAAGGGGCATTTACTTTTTTACTATTTTTATTGAAAAATTAATATTTTTATGCTTTTTACATCTGATTGCTGTTATACTATACTGTAGTACATATGTGTTGCAGCATAGTATATTTGCCAGTGTACACTGATAGTTTGCATATGAAAGCTAGACTGTGGCTGGACCTCACAGTAGAACCCTGCATTGGGATTGGGACCCAACCAAAAACCTGCGGACAGTCAGGAGGCTGCTGCGGGCAGGCGCAGGCGGTTAGGCACTATGCCTGCGGCTCCCCCAAATCCCGCAAAATCCCATAGCAACCTCAGGGACTGAGTGGCAGCCACACCCTCAGAGTACATTCACTAATCACTCACCAGGGTGGGGCTGCTGCTCCTCCTTACTGTCTCCTCCTCAGCCGCCAACGTAGTTGCCATTTCATCTGTCCCGGTGCCATTCCTTCCCACGCTCCGCATGCCTGCCCAGGAGGATTTTTAAATGAATGCGACCCACCACCATCCTCCACCTTCATTTTTTGCCACTGCCACCCCTGCTGCTGCTCGGGCCCCTATGGTATGTAAACATGCGATCTATACACAGCACACACTCGATCCGTGCAATGTAAAGTATAGGACAGTGGTCTACAACCTGCGGACCTCCAGATGTTGCAAAACTACAACACCCAGCATGCCCGGACAGCCGTTGACTGTCCGGGCATGCTGAATGTTGTAGTTTGGCAACCTCTGGAGGTCCGCAGGTTGTAGACCACTGTTAGAGGAAGTTGTACTCGCCTGTCCCCGCCGCTCCAAACCGTCACCGCTGCCTGGGATGTCATCGTCCATCGCTGTCGCCGCGTCCCCGAGGTGTCCCCGACGCTCCGGCAAGGCATCTGCTTCCCCGGCTCTCCGTCGCCGCCATCACGTCTCTATTGGACGGGACGGCGTGCGCAGCGACGTGATGACGATGATGAAGAGCGCCGACGATGCAGGGGATCCCGAAGAGGACGCGCCGGAGCCCCGAGGACAGATAAGGGACATCACCGGAGCTCACGGGGCACCGTAAACGGCTATCCGGTGGCAGCTGAAGCAGTCAGCGCTGCCGGATAGCCGTTTATGCGATGGCCCCGACATAAAAAAGCATCGTATGTTGATGCTGCCTTCAACATGCGATGGCCTCTGAGAGGCCATCGCATGTTGAAATTATCGTATGTCGGGGCCATTGTAGGTCGAGGGGTCACTGTACTTTTACTTCTCATATCTCTATTGCTGCTCAATCCACTTCTGGCTTTGGCTCAAAAACTGCAGTGTCAGTTTAAAAAATAAATAAATAAAACTGTAGCATGTGACAGTAGCCCTTATCAGTTTTAATGTACAACCCTGTGAATCATTTATGTTATAATTAAATAGTGTATTACGACATCTGCCAATATTACCATAGCAACACAGATTTGACTGTAATATGAATATCCCTATAACTGGAGCTGTAGAGCTTTCCTAAGACACAAACCGGCACATAGGAAGGTTTAATATAGATATAGAAATGAAAGGTTACTAAAATAGACAGCTACTTCTGTTGTTACAATGTGACTTTATTTTCTTGACAGTCATTTTCAGTGGAGCAGTTATTTTAGTAACATGGTTATTGCAGTCATTGCTGTAGACACTGGCCATCATTGTTTTAAAGGGTACTTCTTTTCAGGGGAAAGTTAATAAAACATGTTAATGTTATGCAAATGCATCTTTTAACATATAATACACTATAGATTGTGGACTTGAATGGACTACATTTTTGCATTAGGTCTAGAACAGATGGCATATTAAAGTATGTTTCTAGGACATGTTATCTCTTTTGGCAGACATATGGAATAGGTTTAAGAATAATAAAAAGATCCAAAAATTGATATAACAATTACATATAGACATTATAAAGAACAAATAAAACAATGTAAGTTCCTTAGACCATTCAAACTTTTAGCATATTCTACTTAACAGTTGTCACAGACACTCCATGGCCTCAGCGTCACACAGTCATATAGCATGAAATGTTTCTGCAACGGTCACAATGAGTTCCACGTAAGATACAAAGTTTTTTTTTAGTGAGGAGAAGCATCTCTTTGGACAGTCCGGAGTAAAGAATACAAAAAATGGAAACAGCACAAGCACCTGTATAGTACCCAATGAGTCTCTTGGCCGGAAAGACGCACTGTGCTCAACGTAAAAAAAAGACATAGATGCAAAAAGCAATGTGGCATTCACTGGGTTAATAATAAAAAAAACTTATGTATTTAATAAATGTCCATTAAAATGAATCCAAGGCCTGAAGATAGCAGCAGACAGAGCTCCAAAGGTGACAGCTGTTTCACAGCCTTGTTACTTGATCGATGTGTGATCAAGCAGCAAAGCTGCAAAACAGCTGTTACCGTTGGAGTTCTGAGTAGCTCTGTCTGCTGCTCTCTCCAGGCCTTGGATTCATTTTAATGGACATTTAATATAGACATACTTTTTCAATCAACCCGGTGAATACCACATTGCTTTTTTATATACAGTTTTTTTTTTATCTTCCAGAACAGTGTTTGCCTTCTGAAATGCTTGCCAAGTTTGACTGTATAGAGGTCAATGACTCTTGTGCTAACTGATAAGCAATGGCTGAAACTGATCTCCACCCAAAAACTGCTAACCAGTAAATCTACCTTCTGTTAGGCTAGGTTCAGACTACGGAATTTCTGCCTGCAATTCCGCTTTGAAATTGCAGGCGGAAATTCTGCTTGCTAAAATGCATAGTGTAGTGAATGGGTATCCATTCACAAATTCACACTTCGGAATTTGTGAAGCGGAATTTGTGAACGGAAAATCCGCTTGGAAATTTCCACCTGAAGAATGGCGTTGCTCTTTCTTCAGGCAGAAATCGGCGCGGAACACATTGCAGTCTATTGGAGACTGCAGTGTCCGCGCGGTCCTAGCGCCGACTGATTCAGTCAGTGCTGGCCACACTCGGAATCTCCGGGTGGAAATTTTCTGCTCGGAGATTCCGTAGTCTGAACCTAGCCTTATAGTAAGCTTTATATAATAATGTTACAAGTTTGTTACACGAACAACTTTCTAATCATAAATACTTTTAATTCTCAAACTTGCTGTCATAGTTTTTTTTTTGTTTGTTTTTTTTTGGCTGCAACTTGGGAATAAGTGAACTGATAAGTTAGCACTTTTTAATTTGATGGAAATTAATTTGATAAAAATAAAATCCGTCCAGTCTACAACATATAATTAGATCCTGCCAAATGCATTAATGATTTATCATTTCTTCTAAGTATAGCATTTAGTGTTAGTGATAATAAAACACAAAATATACAGTAAGGATATTAATGGAATGTTTAGCCTATTTCTAAAAAAAAAAGCTGTTAAGTCATAAACTAAAAAGAGGTATCTTTTTTGTAATGTAAACCTCGTTTCTATTTTGAATTTATTTATGGATCCATTTTATCTTTTCATAGTTTTCTTTTTTTTTCTCCCTATACTTTTTTCCTTTTCTCTGTGCTATATTTATTTTGTATAAAAAGCTCTATCTTGGTCTCATGTGCCCACAAGACATTTTTCCAGAAGGATTTTGGCTTACTCAAGTTCATTTTGGCAAAATGTAGTTTTGCTTTTTTATGTTTCTGTGTCAGCAGTGGGGTCCTCTTGGGTCTCCTGCCAGAGTGTTTCATTTAATTTAAATGTCGACGGGACGGATAGTTTGCGCTGACACTGATGCTCCCTGAGCCTGCAGGACAGCTTGAATATCTTTGGAACTTGTTTGAGGCTGCTTATCCACTATCCTGCGTTGACACCGTTCATCAATTTTTCTCTTCTGTCCACGCCCAGGGAGATTAGCTACAGTGCCATGGGTTGCAAACTTCTTGATAATGTTGTGCACTGTGGACGAAGGCAAATCTAAATCTCTGGAGATGGACTTGCAGCCTTGAGATTGTTGATATTTTTCCACAATTTTGGCTCTTAAGTCCTCAGACAGTTCTCTTCTCATCTTTCTGTTGTCCATGCTTAGTGTGGCACACACAGACACACAATGCAAAGACTAAGTGAACTTCTCTCCTTTTTATGTGCTTTCAGGTGTGATTTTTATATTGCCCACACCTGTTACTTGCCCCAGGTGAGTTTAACCCCTTAAGGACCAAGCCCATTTTCACCTTAAGGACTTGGGCATTTTTTGCGCATCTAACCACTGTCACTTTAAGCATTAATAACTCCGGGATGCTTTTACTTTTCATTCTGATTCCAAGATTTTTTTTTTTTCGTGACATATTCTACTTTATTATAGTGGTAAATTTTTGTCGATACATGCATCATTTTCTGTTGAAAAATTCAAAAATTTTATGAAAAACTTGAAAATGTAAAAATGAAAAATTTATTTTTTTACTTTGCTTATAAGGAAAATGGACATCCCAAATAAATTATATATTGATTCACATATAAAATATGTCTACTTTATGTTTGCATCATAAAGTTGACATGTTTTTATTTTTAGCTAAAACAAACAAAGAGAGATACAGCGCTCCATGGTGTATTAAAAGATAAACCTGTGGGGTATATAGAATACAAATTCACTGCTCACCTATGGAGGTTGTGCTTCCACATACACAACAATGGTGAGCGCATGTAGTGATGGTGTCCGCAGCCGACCAGTTAAGCGTGGAGATCGAGTGGATAGCTTCAAAGAGGAACACCGGTCTGTGCGTGGCACAAGTGATGCAAACAAATGGATAAAAGCAAGGTAGTTTATTCTCCCATCATGCAACGCATTTCACTGCCTGATGAAGCTGATGTTTTTACTTTTGGAAGACATCAGAGGGCTTAAAAGTTCAGCAGCAATTTTCCAATTTTTCACAAACATTTTCAAAATCAGAATTTTTCAGTGACCAGTTCAGTTTTGAAGTGGATTTGAAGCGTGATATCATAAATACCCCATAAAAGGCCCCATTATAAAAACTGCACCCCTCAAAGTATTCAAAATGAAATTCAGAAAGTGTGTTAACCATTTAGGTGTTTCACAGGAATAGCAGCAAAGTGAAGGAGAAAATTCAAAATCTTCATTTTTTACACTTGCCTGTTCTTGTAGACCCAGTTTTTTAATTTTCACAAGGGGTAAAATGAGAGAAATCTCCCAAAAATGTGTAACCCAATTTCTCTTAAGTGAGGAAATACCTCATATGTGTATGTAAAGTGCTCTGTTGGTGCACTAGAGGGCTCAGAAGGGAAGGAGTGACAATGGGATTTTGGAGAGTGAGTTTTGGTTATTGGTGAAATGATTTTGGGGGGGGGGGGCATGTCACATTTAGGAAGCCCCTAAAGCAAAAAAAAAAAAAAAAAAAACACTTGGCATACTATTTTGGAAACTGCACCCCTCAAGGAACGTAACAATGGGTACAGTGAGCCTTAACACCCCACAGGTGTTTGACGACTTTTTGTTAAAGTTGGATGTGTAAATGTTTTTTGTTTTTTTTTACTAAAATGCTGTTTTTTCTCTAAATGTTAAATTTTACAAGGGGTAATAGGAGAAAATACCCCCGAAAATTTGTAACCCCATCTCTTCTGAGTATGGAAATACCCCATGTGTGGACATAAAGTGCACTGGGGGCGATCTACAATGCTCAGAACAGAAGGAGTCACATTTGAATTTTGGAGAGTGAGTTTTGCTGAAATGGTTTTTGGGGGGCATGTCGCATTTAGGAAGCCCCTATGGTGCTAGAACAGCAAAAAAAAAAGCCCCACGTGGAATACTATTTTGGAAACTACACCCCTCAAGGAACGTAACAAGGGGTACAGTGAGCCTTAACACCTCATAGGTGTTTGACGACTTTTCATTAAAGTTGGATGTGTAAATTAATATATTTTTTTTTTACTAAAATGCTAGTTTTATCTAAAATGTTTACATTTTTACAAGGGGGTAATAGGAGATAATGCCCCCTAAAATTTGTGACCCCATCTCTTCTGAGTATTGAAATATCCCATGTGTGGACGTCAAGTGCACTGCGGGCGCACTACAATGCTT
This sequence comes from Hyla sarda, assembly GCF_029499605.1. Classification (NCBI taxonomy): domain Eukaryota; kingdom Metazoa; phylum Chordata; class Amphibia; order Anura; family Hylidae; genus Hyla; species Hyla sarda. Next base: position 143,843,074 of record NC_079190.1, on the reverse strand, counting down.
AGAAGAGAAGGAGCCATATTTGGCTTTTGGAAAGCAAATTTTGCTGAAATGGTTTTTGGGGGGCATGTCCCATTTAGGAAGCCCCTATGGTGCCAGAACAGCAAAAAAAAAACACATGGCATAGTATTTTGGAAACTACACCCCTCAAGGAATGTAACAAGGGGTACAGTGAGCCTTAACACCCCACAGGTGTTTGACGACTTTTCGTTAAAATAGGATGTGTAAAATAATTTTTTTTTTCACTAAAATGCAGTTTTTTTCCCAAATTTAAATTTTTTACAAGAGGTAATAGGAGAAAATACCCTGCAAAATTTTATATCCCATGTGTGGATGTAAAGTGCTCTGCGGGCGAACTACTGTGCTCAGAAGAGTAGGAGCGCCACTGGGCTTTTGGAGAGAGAATTTGGCTGGAATTCAAGTCGGGGGGCCATGTGCGTGTACAAAACTCCCATGTGACCTTATTTCTGAAACTACACCCCTCACATAATGTAACAATGGGTGCAGTGAGCATTTACACCCCACCGACATTTGACAGACTTTTGGAACAGTGGGCTGTGCAAAGGAAAAATTCAATTTTTCATTTTCATGGACCACTGTTCCAAAAATTTGTCAGAAACCAGTGGGGCGTAAATGCTCACTGCACCCCTTATTACATTCTGTGAGGGGTGTAGTTTCCAAAATGGGGTCACATGTGGGGGGCGTCCGCTGTTCTGGAAACATGGGGGCTTTGTAAACGCACATGGCCTTCAATTCCAGACAATTTCTCAAAAAGCCCAATGGCATATAAGTGTATATGGCATATAAGTGTATATGCAGTGGTTTTACTTTTTATTATGTGTTAGTGTAGTGTAGTGTTTTTAGGGTACATTCACACAGGCAGGGGTTCACAATGAGTTTTCCACTGAGAGTTTGTGCCGCAGTGGAAAATGTGTTGCATCTCAAACTTGCAGCGAGAAACTCACTGTAAACCTTTGTGCGTGTGAATGTATCCTGTACAAAAGCTGTTGCAAAATTTAAACTCCCAGCATGCCCTTGGCTGTCCATGCATGCTGGGGGATGTAGTTATGCAACAGCTGGAGGCACACTGGTTGCAAAACACTTAGAGTTTGTTATTTATCTCAAACTACAACTCCCAGCATGTACGGTCTGTCAATGCATGCTGGGAGTTGTAGTTTTGCAACAGCTGGAGGCACACTGGTTGCAAAACACTGAGTTAGGTAACAAACTCTGTGTTTCCCAACCAGTGTGCCTTCAGCTGTTGCAAAACTACAACTCTCAGCATGCACTGACAGCTGAAGGGCATGCTGAGCGTTGTAGTTTTGTAACAGCTGGAGGCACACTACTACAGCTCCCAGCATGCCTTTGGCTGTCCATGCATGCTGCAGGTTGTAGTTATGCAACAGCTGGAAGCACAATTTTTCATAACTACATAACTACAACTCCCAGCATGCCCAGACAGCCAAAGGGCATGCTGGGAGTTTCAGCTGTGCCTCCAGCTGTTGCAAAACTACATTTCCCAGCATGCCATTTGGCTGTGCATGCTGGGAGTTGTTGTTAGGCAACAGCAGGAAAATAGTGTTTTCCTCCTGCTGTAAGATCCCTCCCCCGAAGACCGCCAGGACCTCCACCGCTGGGGACTGCCACCAAACCGGACCCCGGGTAAGCCTCCCCACACCCCCCCGATTCCACCCAGCACACGGGTGATTGTTTGGCCGGTCCGGCGGACTAATCACGCCAATCGTGAGGTGGCACCGGTGCCACCTCACTCCTGCTGGTAAAGGTTGACCGGCGATTAGTGGCGATCGCCGACATAGGGGGGTATAAGGACCCCCAAGAGTTTGCATGGGGTGCCTGCTGAACAATTTCGGGAACTGGAATTTCCACAGGCGTACAGGTATGCCCTGGGTCCTTAAATACCAGGGAGCCAGGGCATCCCCTTATGCCCTAGGTCCTTAAGGGGTTAAATGAGCATCACATGCTTGAAACAATCTTATTTTTCCACACATTTTGAAAGGGTGCCATTAATTTTGTCCAGCCCATTTTTGGAGTTTGGTGTGACATTATGTTCAATTAGCTTTTTTGCTTTTACTGCAATCATTTTTGAGAGAAATACTTAATTTTCTTGAAAAGTTCCAGGGGTGCCAACAATTATGGTCATGACTGTATGATGGATGTGGTGTTCTATCCCAATATATAAACAGTTTTGCTCAAAATTTTGCATTCCATGTCAAAAATTGTGCAATTTAGGCTTTGATTTAGCAAAAAAAAAAAAACTTTTTTTTTCATTATTAGTGATCTGATTTATTATCATAGTTGTTTGGCTTCTTTTTATGTCAAAATGACAGTAGACTTACATGTCACAGACATACATGTTGACACACACAGGTAAAAATGGCAATTAAAGCTTTAAGGGGTTATCCGCCATTAGGTGTAGTGTTGCTCGCGAATATTCGCAATTCGAATATTATTCGCGAATATCGCATATTCGCGAATTCGCGAATTTCGCGAATATAGCGCTATATATTCGTAATTACGAATATTCGTTTTTGTTTTTTTTTCCTTCACAGTACACATCACAGTGATCATCCCTCTCTGCTTCCAGCTTGTGTGGTGTGAAGAAGGCTGTAATACTACTGTGTGAGACTGGCGTGCGAAAATTCGCATATGCGAATTTTCGTGTATGCTAATTTTGTATATGCAAATTTTCACATATGTTAATTTTCGCATACGCGAATGTTCGCATATGCGAAAATAAAACGAGTAGATAACGAATATGCGAATATTCGCGAATATATGACGAATATTCGTCCATATATTCGCGAATATTCGCGAATTCGAATATGGCCTATGCCGCTCAACACTAATTAGGTGATTTTAGTACGTACCTGGCAGACAGTAATGGACATGCTTAGGAAGGATCTGCACTTGTCTTGGAGCTAAATGGCTATGTTGTGAGATAACACTGTGGCTAGCTCTTTGTGAACTGGTATTTCCTGTTTGACTTTTTCTTTTTTTGCCTACAGATCCCATAATTCAATTTTCCTCCCTCCCACACATCAGCCACACCACCCAATGAAACATAAATGAGCTGCATCCATTGAAAAGACCTGTGGTTTTCAATCAGGGTGCCTACAGCTGTTGCATTAGTTGCAGATCCATTGAAACAGACAGGCTCCCTGTCATCAGTTGACTAGTGAGTCAGTTCTCGGCCGCATTGCAACCTGGGAAAAATCTGAGACAACAGTAATTTCTTATTCTGTTAAAAATAAATATTGGGGTGAAAATCACAGAAGAATTATGAGAAAACCGTCACACACAGGTACAGACACTATATTATGAACGACACTAACTTTACAGCCCTTGTAGCATAGTTAAAGGGGTACTCCGGTGGTTAAGATTTTTGGCTATATTGCATCTTCTTTTAATGTTCATGTTTTTTGCAATTGACATGTATTATATGTTTGTGTAGCATGTGTCTTTTTTTCTTACCTGTTTGTGGGCCTAGAAGTTCTGTGGTTCTGTGTTGGATCTCTTAATGTTGTCCACATGTTAGGATTAGGCTTTGGACAACATGTCATGGCTTTTTTTTTCTCTGTTCTTTCAGAACTGCATGAGAGATAAACCACGCCCCCTCATCTCCCCCTCCAGGTGGTCGCAGGTGTGCATGAGAGAAAGAAGCCAGAGCAGGGGGAGAGAGGACGTACACAGCTCCTCATCTCCCCTCCCCCTGCTCTGTCTTCTGAGGATGCAGGTCTGCACTGAAAGAAGACAGAGAAGATTAGAGTGTAATCTGAAGGGGAGGGTAACAAGGTGCACAGGCTGGGGATGAATAGATGGCAGTGGAATAAATTGCGGACTGGGGATGATTTCTATGTGTGAAGGAGGGGGGGTGACATCTGAATGACACATGCTGGGAGTTGTAGTCCCTGTTATGTGTGTGTATGCTAGTGTTTACAAACCAGTGTGCCTCCAGCTGTTGCAAAACTACAACTCCCAGCATGTCTGGACAGACTTTGGGCATGCTGGGAGTTGTAGTTTTGCAACAGCTGGAGGCACACTGATTGGGAAACACTGGCCTAGCCTATTCAGTATATTACAAACAAAGTGCATAGTTTCCCAACCAGGGTGTCTTCAGCTGTATCAAAACTACAACTACCAGCATGCCCGGACAGCTTTTGGCTGTCCGGGCATGCTGGTAGTAGTAGTTTTGCAACACCTTGAGGCACCCTGGTTGGGAAATACTGGTGTATGCCCTATAGAGGTGTGGTGAACTACAACCCCCAAGAGACTACAGAGGCAGCATGCTGGTGTTATAGCACAGACTGAAGACTCCTGAATGACACATGTTGGGAATTATAGTCCCTTTTGTGTGTGTATACCAGTGTATCCAAAGCAGGGTATTATATTAGTGTGCTGTGTATAAAGGGGCCGACCCAGGAAAATAGTAGTGTGGGTAAAGGGCGGAAAAAAAAAAAAGAGCCGGCCCAAACCAGCAAGGCACGTGGCATCCTGGGATTTGTAGTTTTCAGCACAGCAAGAAACAGGAAATAGAAGCAAAGATAGGAAAACAAAGTAGGGGGATAAAAAGACAACAAAAAATGGAAACAGAGTTGCCTAAACAACAAGAATAGAAATGAAACAAAACAAATAGAGTCAAAAACGGAAAAACGCGTTGACCACCGGAGTATCCCTTTAAATATTAAAAAAAATCCTGGAATACCCCTTTAATTTCCCACACCTGTGGGTTTTAAAATTGCAATTAGTTTTTGTGTATAAATAGTCAATGAGTTTGTTAGCTCTCACATGTATGCACTGAGCAGGCCCAGTGGGGAGCTAAAAACTGTTAAAAGACCCGAGTAACGCGGTGATTACATGTTATAAAGAATGTTCTAAAGATATAAAAAGATATTTTATCCAAAGCCTTGAAATGTCAGTCAGTATTGTTCAATCACTTATTAGAAGTGGAATATTCAGGGATCTTGATACCAAGCTAAGATCAGGTAGACCAAGAAAGATTTCAGCCACAATAGCCAGGAGAATTGTTCGGCATACAACCTCAGGAGAAATACGTAAATACGTAACCTCAGGAGAAATACGTAAATACGTAACCTCAGGAGAAATACAAGCTGCTCTGGAGAAATACAATGTAGTTGTTTCAAGAAGCACAATACCATGATACTTGAACAATAATGAGCTGTATGGATGAGATTCCAAAAAGTAGCCTTTACTGTACCAATGCCTCAAAAACACATTGGCTCTCATATACTATTGCAAACCCGACAAGTTTTTTCAGGTTTTGCGCCAGAACGGGTTGTGCGCCAGATTCTGGTGCACTGCGCCAGAAATTGCGCCAGAATAGAAAAAACCTGACTAACTCTCTATTTTACTGAGAACCCCAAAAAGGGTTGTGGTCTTCGGGGAAAGGGGCGTGGTCACCTAAAAGGGGCACATTTACTAAGGTTTTCAAAGAAAATGTGGTGGATTTGAGCTGAGGAAAACCCGACAGATCAGAGCATGTGTAAAAAAAAAAAAAAGCAGAATGTAGGGAAAAGTGCTAAATGTAGGAAAACCTTAGTAAATACCATGGAAAACAATTGTAACACCTTAAAGGGGTATTCCAGTGAAAAACTATTTTTTTTCTATCAACTGGCTCCAGAAAGTTAAACATGTTTGTAAATTACTTCTATTAACCCCTTAAGGACTCAGGGTTTTTCCGTTTTTGCACTTTCGTTTTTTCCCTCCTTACCTTTTAGAAATCATAACCCTTTCAATTGTGCACCTAAAAAAAAATTCCATATTATGGCTAATGTTTTGCGCCACCAATTCTACTTTGCAGTCATTAGTCATTTTACCAAACGGAAATGGAAAAAAATTAATTGTGCTACAAAATTTAAGAAAAATTTTTTTTTTTTAGCTTTTGGGGGCTTCTGTTTCAGCTTCTTTATTTTTTGGTAAAAATGACACCTTTTCTTTATTCTGTAGGTCCATACGATTAAAATGATACCCTACTTATATAGGTTTGATTTTGTCTTACTTCTGGAAAAAATCACAACTACATGCATGAAAATGAATGTTTAAAATTGTCATCTTTTGACCCCTATAACTTTTTTGTTTTTCTGCATACGGGCCGGTATGAGGGCCCATTTTTTGCGCCGTGATCTGAAGTTTTTAGAGGTACCATTTTTGTATTGATCGGACTTTTTGATAATTTTTAACAAATTTTTTTCATGATATAAAAAGTGGCCAGGCCATTTGGTGTGATTGCCAGGCTCCGCCCACCGCCCTGGACCTGGATATGATGATGGACGCCACTCTCATCTTGCACGTGCACTTGCAGCTTCTAGACGCCGTAACCGTGAGTCTCTTTCACAGGAATCTGCTCTTTTTAAAGCAGGAACCAGGCCCTGATGGGAGCTTCTGTGTTTTTTTCTTTTTTACAGGTCTTATCATGGTCGGAATGGTGATCTACTCTGTATTATGAAATTTCTATTCTAGGCTTTCTATTCTTTCTTTTCTAGGCTCCTAAATGGCAGGTTGGCCACATCATATAGCTGGGGGCTGGGTCTGTATCGGCAGCCCTCGACGTTTTAATTAAATTATCCGGGGAAAAAAATTTCTTCTTCAGGGTACAGCACAAACTCAGCAGCTACATCAAAATTATTTATAATTGCTTCCTCCCTTGACCCTTCTGTCCTCTTCAGCCCTTCAGGCTCTCAAGCGTCAAATAACAGATACAGACCCAATTTCTATATCTTGTGTTACATAGTTTGAACCAGAAGGGAACAAAAGGGAACTAACTCAACATTATAACTACAAAAGTAAGTCACTCTTTTTCAGAAAAAAAAACAAAAAACAAACATGCACTCACTTATTACTTACATCATTGCGATACATTTTCTCTCATATCCCCCACCGATTTCTCCAGTGGACTCTATATACATCTGTCCATGCCTCCTTCCCTCACCTATGTATTGTTCGCATGCACTGCTCACCATCATAAACCACCCAAAGTCACCTCATTCCATGGTACAGTACAGAAGTCACTTCATCACTTCACCCAGCCATCTGCTCTCCCTCTTCTTTCTTCTGCTTTTAGCTACTGGGGACATTGCTCCTAACCCTGGCCCAACTTTCACGAATATTTGCTCTACACTATCTGCCTCTTGCGGAACCACTACAAACTTTAACTGCGCTCTTCTAAACTCTCGATCTGTGTGCAATAAGCTCACCCAGATTCATGACTTATTTCTCACTAATTATCTTAATCTGCTGGCTCTCACAGAAACATGGATACAACCTTCTGATACTGCTTCTCTCGCTGCTTTATCTTATGGTGACCTTCACTTTTCCCATACCCCTAGATCTGACACCAGGCATGGTGGAGGAGTTGGGGTGCTTCTAGCCCCACAATAGACTTTTCAAGTCATCCCCACATTACCCTTACTCACATTTCCCTCTTTTGAGGTCCACACCCTCAGGCTCTTCCGCCCATTGTCTCTCAGAGTGGCGGTCATCTATCGTCCTCCTGGTTCTCCCCAAATGTTCCTGGATCATTTTGCCACCTGGCTCCCTCACTTTCTTTCCTCAGAAACACCTACACTCATCATGGGTGATTTGAATATCCCCATTGATACCCCAATCACCACTTCTGCCTCTCGGCTTCCGTCTCTAACCTCCTCCTTTGCCCTTTCACAGCTTACTGACTCTCCCACACACAAGGATGGGAATACACTGCACTTGACCTTCTCTAGACTTTGCTCTGTCTCTAAATTCACTAATTCTCCTTTTAAGCTCTCTGACCACAACCTTCTCTCTTTCTCTATCAGTAACTCCTATCCTCTTCCAGACACTCAAACCTTATACACTTACAGAAACCTGCGTGCCATAAACACTAGTCAATTTATAGACATTCTACAATTTTCCCTATCACCAATCTCTTCTCTCTCCTGCCCTAATCTAGCAGCCAAACATTACCATGACACCCTAAAGTCTACCCTGGATCAAATGGCACCCTCTAAAACACGAACCTCCCGACACAGACGGCAGCAACCCTGGCACACGCTAACAACCCACTTTCTCAGGCGATGCTCTAGGTGTGTTGAACGTCTGTGGAGGAAAACTAAGACTTCTTCAGACTATCTGCACTATAAATTCATGCTTAAATCCTATTACTCCGCTTTTCATCTCACCAAACAAACATATTTTGCCTCCCTCATCTCCTCTCTGTCTAACAACCCAAAACACCTTTTTGACACGTTCAACTCTCTCCTTCGACCTAAAATACAGACCCCAATCACTGATCTCTGTGCTGAAGACCTGGCCAAATACTTCAAAACTAAAACCGATGACATTCGTGATGAAATCCTCTCCCAGTCCCCTAAAAGTTCTGATCCAATTCCCAGCCATGTCTCCTCTTCATCACTCTCAGTTTTTGAGCCTGTAACGGAGGATGAGGTTTCCAGGCTTCTCTCCGCTGCCCGCCCCACCACCAGCTCTAGTGACCCCATGCCTTCACACCTCATCCAGTCTCTCTCTCCTGCTATCAGCTGTCACCTAACTAAAATCTTTAATCTCTCCCTCTCTTTCCCTCCTCCTTAAAACACTCTATCATAACCCCACTATTGAAAAAAACCATCTCTGGACCCGTCCTGTGCAGCCAACTATCGATCCGTCTCAAATCTCCCCTTGATCTCCAAACTCCTGGAATGCTTGGTCTACTCCCGCCTTATCCGCTATCTCTCCGAGAACTCTCTCCTTGACCCCTTACAGTCTGGTTTCTGCTCCCTTCACTCCACAGAAACGGCCCTAACCAAAGTCACTAACGATCTTCTGACGGCCAAATCAAATGGCAATTTCTCTTTACGATTCTCTTGGACCTGTCTGCCACTTTTGACACTGTGGATCACCAACTCCTCCTCAGTAGTCTCCGCTCCATTGGTCTCAAGGACTCTGCTCTCGCCTGGTTTTCCTCCTATCTCTCTGGCAGCTTCTTTAGAGTCTCGTTTTCTGGCTCTACTTCTTCTCCTCTTCCCCTTGCTGTCGGGGTTCCCCAGGGATCGGTCCTGGGTCCTCTACTCTTTTCACTCTACACATCCTCCATTGGAAAAACAATCAGTAGATTTGGTTTCCAGTACCACCTCTACGCTGATGACACCCAACTCTATACCTCCTCCGCCAACATCACTCCTACAGAATACCAGTGACTGTCTCTCTGCCGTCTCAGACATCATGTCCTCTTTATATCTGAAACTAAATCTTTCTAAAACAGAACTTCTTGTCTTTTCTCCATCAACTGATACTGTACCTAACCCTGACATTTCCATCTCGGTATGTGGCACTACCATAACTCTCAGGCAGCAGGCTCGCTGTCTTGGAGTTATACTGTCTTTCACTCCCCATATTCAGTCTCTTTCACGTTCTTGTCACCTGCATCTCAAAAACATTTCAAGAATCCGCCCGTTTCTCACTACTGAAACTGCTAAAACTCTCATTATTGCTTTGATTCACTCCCGCCTTGACTACTGTAACTCTTTACTAATAGGCCTTCCTTTCTCCAAACTCTCTCCTCTCCAGTCCATCCTTAATGCCGCAGCCAGACTCATCTTCCTCTCCAGCCGCTACACCGACGCCTCCTCCCTGTGCCAGTCACTACAGTGGTTACCAATTCAGTCCAGAATACAGTACAAAATCCTCAGTCTCACACACAAAGCTCTCCACAATGCTGCACCTCCCTACATCTCCTCTCTCATCTCTGTCTACCATCCTACACGTTCTCTCCGATCTGCTAATGACTTCACACTAACATCTTCTATAATCCGAACTTCTCACTCCTGTCTCCAAGACTTCACTCGTGCTGCACCGGTGCTATCCCTCAATCCCTCAGACTCAACAACAACATCCATAGTTTCAAATGTGGCCTAAAAACACATCTCTTCAGACAGGCCTATTACAGTCTCTAATTGGCCTCAACATATTCCCAACATATCCTCAACATATCCCCAACATATCCCCAACATATCTTCAACATATCCACAACATATCCCCAACATATCCTCAACATATCCTCAACATATCCTCAACATATCCCCAACATATCCCCAACATATCCCCAACATATCCTCAATATATCCCCACACCTCTTGTTTGAATAGTTATTGTGTAATTTTATGTCTGATACTTGTCTTTGTTTGTACCCCATAATTGTAAGCGCTGCGGAATCTGTAGGCGCTGTATAAATAAAAATAAATAATAATAGTACGTTCTTAAAAATGTTAATGTGTGTAGCTACATTTTACTTAATAGATAAACATGAATCCATTATATAGGAAGAGATAAAATCATTGGGGGAAATTTATCAAAACCTGTGTAGAGGAAGAGTGGTGCAGTGGCCCAAAGCCCCTACTCAAATTGCCGCTTTCATTTTTCAGAGGCATTTTTACGAATGAAAGAAGCAATCTGGTTGCTATGGGCCACTGCATTACTCTTCATCTATACAGCTTTTGAAAATCTCCCCCAATAATTTTACCGCTGAGTACAGCACCTTTTTTTTATCTCTTCCTGCATAATGGATTATTGTTTATTTACTATGTAATTTCTTAACATTTCTAAGAACTTTATTCTGTTCAAAAAGTCTGGGACATAAAAACAGCAGCTAAGAAGCAAAGGTCTTTTCTTGGTACACACACATCACTCCGTCTATACAGTGAATGTGCCTGTTACAGACCAGTGGTAGTTCCTATAAAATTTCTTGTTTGTTTAGATAAAGAATAATAAGTCATTTTCTAATCCTTCACATTTATGTCATTAAGTCACATTTTCTTCTTTTATGCATGCAATGAGAAATTGAAATAATAATTCTCTGATATTTAAGCTCTTGAAATTAGCACATTTATAATTTTAATAATTAACTCATAATTATCCCATTATTAAAGTTAGAATTTATTTTAGAATTTATTTAGAATGTGGCTCACGCTTGTATCATGGTTTCTGTTTTTGATTAAGAGATGTATTATTATTATCCTATGATTACGGTCTGTTATATTTTCACAATGTCTTAGGCATACTTCATATACATCTGAGAATCTTTTTTTGTTTTTTTATTTTTTTGGTTGGATCCAGAAATGGTAAAGGTAGACATATTCTAAAACTGATCCTCTGCTTTCCTAAAGGGAACAGTTTTGGCATCATTTGAAGTCACAACACCAAGTGTCTTCCTGCACCGGACAATAGAATACTACATGCAATATTTTTCTCTCTAGCTTTTAAGTCTGGACTGGTGTAAATAATGAACAAAATTGTCTTCAGTTCTGTCCAGCACAGGCAGTAAAGACAACTGACATACTAAAACCTAACCTTATAAGATTTTATTCCACTAGAATAGTGCAGTTTGCTATGTTATTCTAATTGTTTAAAGGGCCATGCGCTTCACTAGCTTTAAGGTTGCGTTCACACGCTAGTAACTAGTAGCGGGTTTCCCGTTGCGGGAACCCCACTGTGAGTTACGCTACCATTCATTTGAATGGGTCCACAGACAGTCCGCTAATCTGACACTATTGCGGACTGTCTGTGGACCCATTTAAATCAATGGTTGTGAACGCACCTTAAGACTTCCATTTATAACAAAAGCCATGACTGTACCAGGTCTGTTCTTTGAAAGACCCAACCTCTCACCAATGGGCCTTATTAACTTTTATTTAGTCCATCGTGATTCCATTTAGATTCTGGTATTTTGACAGCAAGAATAAAGTTACAGACTGCATTGTGAATGCCATTAGAGATATAGTAATGTGCAATGTTCACTACTAATGTAAACACAGTTTTTGATGACATTTAGAAACATGATCTAAAATTGCAACATTTAAATGAGCATCTTTGAATGATGGCATAATAAAGCATAAAACAGATTAATGTTTAGAAATATATTTTGTGTATGTGATCATAGGAGTTATCCATCAGTCAGTCTAGCAAAGGAATTCGCCCAAAATACAGACGTAACAGTCAGACTTGGTGCTTTAACACATCTAGTAATGTGCTATGACTGTAAACTATGTAACATGGATTGTATTTTAAAATTAAATGAACAAAATCACCCATGGTTTCTTGTTGTTTGCATTTATATTCTGCGCAGTAATAGAATACATTCTATTAGTTGAGGCCTTACTGTCTGTATAAAAGAATATATCTGTAGAATTGTGTTACTTTATATCATCTTTGCAGACTGAATCACTTTTAACAGGATGGATGACTGTAGAGGGCAGTTTTCCCCAGGCCATTCTACTGCACAGAAATTCTGAAAATATTTGTTACTGAAAATAACATCTGTGCGGCAGGTTACTGAATGTCACTAACCTTTAGAAACATAAGTCATATTCTTCATAGTTGATGCAAGAAGTAATCACAACTGTAAAGACCTGCAGCTGTATACAGCCTAGATATATGACCAGCTAGTACTACTGCCTTACTAATGATGTTTTCCTGTAAACATGTTCAATAAAAAATACTACAAGTTTCTGCTGCGGGGATCCGATCATCCATAATGGCGGACTGCGGTCCCCTTACCTGCCTTCATCCGCCTCCAGGGGTCTTCTGCTCTGGTCTTAGATCGAGCAGACCAGTGCAGAACATAGCCGATAATACTGATCGGTGCTATGCCCTATGTATAACACTGAACAGTATTAGCAATCAAATAATTGCTATAAATAGTCCCCTATGGGAACAAAAAAGTGTAAAAAATTTAAAGTACCCTTCCCCATTAAAAATGTAAATTGTCAATTTTTCCCATTTTCCCCCAAAAAAGTGTAAAACAAAATATTAATAAACATATTTGGAATTGCCGCATACGTAAATGTCTGAACTATCAAAATATCATGTTAATGATTCTGTATGGTGAACGCTGTCACATCATATTCCCAAAAAATTTTTATAAAAAATGTATTAAAAGTTTAATATATGCAAATGTGGTATCAATAAAAAGTAAAGATCACAGTGCAAAAAAATCCACTGTTTATACAGAAAAATGAAAAAATTATAGGTTGTCAAAGTAGAGGGATTTTAAATGTACTAATTTGGTAAAAAATTTGGAGATTTTTCTTAAGCGGTACAATAAGGCTAAGTTTTCACTTGTTTTCTTTTTTCTGGCAGTTTTTGGAATACTGCCACTGCAGTTTTTGAGCCAAAGCCAGAAGTGTATTCAAAAGGAATAGGACATATAAAGAAAGGACATACACTTCTCCTCCCTTATGGATCCACTTCTAACTTTGGCTTAAAAATTGCAGTGACAGTGGAAACTTAGCCTAACAGAAAAGTAAGTAATGATCATTTTAATTGTATTGAACCACAGAATAAAGAAAACATGTCATTTTACTGTAAATTGTACAGTGTGAAAACAAAACCTTCCAAAATTTGCTAAATTGCGGTTTTCTTTTCAATTTCCCCACGCAAATAGTATTTTTTTTTTTGTTGTGCCATACATTTTATGGTAAAATTAGTGATGTCATGACAAAGGACAACTGGTCGCTCAAAAAGCCCTCATACTCGTCTGTGGATGAAAATATAAAAGTAATGATTTTTAGAAGGCGAGGAGGAAAAAAAAGAAAAAAGAAAATTGTCTGTGTCCTTAAAGGGGTACTCCGGTGGAAAGCTTTTATTTTTTTTTAAATCAACTGGTGCCAAAAAGTTAAACAGATTTGTAAATTACAAACGAAGATGTGATATTCGGCACTGCTCCTACTGGCTAAGCTGGACTGTTAGACGGGCGTACGACTAGGACAAACCAATAGAGATGTGGTGGTGCTCTGACCTAATAGCAGAGTTCAAATCTTCAGTACAGTAGAGAATTAGAAAAACATTGTCACTCACCGGTCTTCTCTTTAAAAATCTTCTTTATTAATACATACTCACAACATGAAATGCAGTAAGGGAGAGGGATCCGTGCAGGGGGGGGTAAGTAGTAGGCAACAGACTCTGTTTCACTCGTTACACGAGCTTCATCCAGCCGGATCCCTCTCCCTTACTGCATTTCATGTTGTGAGTATGTATTAATAAAGAAGCTTTTTAAAGAGAAGACCAGTGAGTGCCGATGTTTTTCTAATTCTCTACTGTACTGAAGATTTGAACTTTGCTATTACGTCAGAGCACCACCACATCTCTATTGGTTTGTCCTAGTCGTACGCCCGTCTAACAGTCCAGCTTAGCCAGTAGGAGCAGTGCCGAATATCACATCTTCGTTCTGTAATTTAAAAATCTGTTTAACTTTCTGGCACCAGTTGATTTTAAAAAAAAGTTTTCCACCAGAGTACCCCTTTAAGGCCAAAATTGGTTGCTGTGTCCTTAAGGGGTTAACCTCTGCCAGCCTTCCTAATTCCATCTTAGCTAGATCCCCTGTACGGTATTCCCTCTCCAGTGTTTTTTTCCTGTCCCAACCGGTTTGCCTGGTCTTGGCTATCCTACTCTCCAACCGGCTTAAGACCTCAACTGGTACCTGGTGGAGCTTCTGCTTGACCCATTGGTGCTTCACACAAATGTCACTTGGTTTTCTGGGTCTGCTCTGAGAGCTGGTAGCTCTTAGCAGCAAAGACTAGAGAGTGACCCAAAACTAAACTGGTTGGATGGCAAAGCAAGCTAACACCTGTTGCACATTACACATCATTTTACCTTAACAGAACATAAACTTTTAGAACAGCCCTTTTAAGGTGTTTCAGAGCTGTTCTTCTTGCTATAACTGAGAACAGGACATTGCAAAATATAGTCTGCCATTTTGGAACCTATAGGCATCTGTCTATAAGCATACCCATATGTAAAAAAATCACATCTCATTCTGCTCTTGGTTTCTTGTTAATATTGTCTGTGTTACCATAGTCACACTCCGATGCCTACATAACTGCCGATTTAAATGCCTCCAATTTAAATGCCTACATAATTGCCCAAAAGCGCAAGCACCCCGGGGAGCTATTCATGCAAACTTTACCTCAGAAGTGTTTCATTCATGTTATTAGAAGGCATAAGATGGGTGATATGTTAAGTAAGACATGTAATTTTTAAATACAAAATGTAGTATTTTAATAGTGCTCCTGAGACACTTCTACTAAATCCATATTTCATGTTCCAGTTTCTCCGATTGTATTTAATTTTCCAGCTCTCGTCGGAAAAGATAAAGAGTCATGGCTCACTTCATTTTCGATTCCACACTCTACGTTTCTCCTCCAGTAACTTAATACTCATTTCTATTTTTACTTGTTTAGAGAGTACAGCTTAGCTATCGGGATAACTACAAGAAAATACCAGTGTTCCCCACAATGAGCATGTAATAAAAAACCTGAGTGAGGGAACTACAGATGTTCTGCTGTAACAACCAATGCGTAAAATCCTCTCTTCTAATTAAGTAAAAGCTAAACCTTCCGCGTGTTTGTTCTGTCTTTGGACAGGGCTTATATTTCATAGAACAGAATGAGAACAAGTTCTATTATCTGTGTTCTGTGTAAAATCATATTGTCCCACAATATGAATGTAAGGAAATTATACACAGCTGTTCCTAATATGGGAATAAATCAGTTTGTCATTTTAGAAAGCAGTGCAATTTACCCATAATACTTGCCACTTCATCTTCTAACTCAAGCATTGAGTATACATTAAATGTTTAGTTACTTCTTAGGTCTATTTACTATCATAGCTCAATGTGAAATTGGCCTAACACAATTTAGAAACACAAATTGTATTGTGAATTGCAATTATCTGTAATTGTAATACTTGCAATAACTTTTATGAAATGTTTATGATATCAAGTTTCCCCAGTGTTTGGCTCTAAAAAGTAAAAATACATTTAAAATAAAAAAATAAAAAAAAACATTTAACATTGAATTTAGGGATGAGCGAATCAAATCTGAGGAATGCAAATTCATCATGAATTCATTAAACTCCATTTATTGTGGTCCTGCCTCCAGGGCATCTAAAATGGTAAATCCACATGTGAGAACATGGGGCAAGGAATCCTAGGAAGGCGGAAACAAGGGTAGGCGGGATGACCCTGAATCACATGCAGCCTATCAGCAGCCAGTCACCCCTGTGATGTCACAGCCCTATATAATCGGCAGCCATCTTGCGGCCAGTCACTTCAGCCTTTTATTGCAGAGAAAGAGAGGGACAGACAGCGCTGTGTATGGCACAGAAAAGCATTTTTCTAGCAGTGGTTCACCTCACAGTCACATCAGCGTTCTCTTACAGAGAGGAACAGAGAGCACTGTGTTGCACAGAAAAGCTTTTTTTACAGCAGCGATTCACCTCAAGCCCAAATCAAGCCTAGAATCACTGATAGGGAAGGGAGTCAGATTGAGAGAGAAAGTGCAATTTTGGGTGTAGTACACAGCAACTGTGTGCTTCAGCACTGGTGTGTACTGCTGGTGTTGTACACAAATACTGTTTTGAGCGTACTGGAGCGCATTGTCCACCCCTCATAAGTGCTTACCACATATGTACATCTAAGTGGTTTACTGTTTTGTTCCTGTTAAAGTCTTAAGGGCCTAGATACTGTGAAAGGCCAGACAAAAGTACACACCTGCTGGTGTTGTACACAAATACTGTTTTGAGCGTACTGGAGCGCATTGTCCACCCCTCATAAGTGCATACCACATACTTACATCTCAGTGGTGTACTATTTTGTTCCTGTTAAAGTCTTAAGAGCCTATATACTGTGAAAGGCCAGGCATAAGTACACACCGGTTGGTGTTGTAGACAAATACTGTTTTAAGTGTACTGGAGCGCATTGTCCTCAGAGTTCCCCTCACTCAGGTTTATGGAATGGACGGTTGCAGAAATTTCTACGACTTAAACTGCCCCCCTTTTAAATCCACCCTTGATGACCTTGTCACATATAATACTACCACTTTTTTATAGCACTTTTATCACAGATTTTAGTGTTTTTTGAAGTTTCTGCTTTTTTGCACTTGTATGTTCTGTAATCAGGGCTGTAGCTCTGATGAAGTGAGTGAGGTGATCACCTCAGGTGCGCTGTTGCAAGGGGGCGCAAGGGGGGTCCAGCCCACATTACACTGAGGCATTGATTCCCAACCAGGGTGTCAGGACACTTAGGTGTGAAATATGGTGCTAACATTTTTTGATTTTTCTGCCCAGGCCTGTGCACCTGTGAGTTACAGGCGTGCAGGCAAGGCGGGAGGGAAGTCTATGTGCAGTGCCAGGATGGGTGATGCTGTAGCTCCAATCCTCGGGTTTCCTTCCTCTCCTGTGGAGCAGCTCTGGACTCTGGATTCTCCCTGGTCCCTCAGCAGAATTATGTGGATGGAGGGAAGGAGCAGGGGCAGCACTGAGAGAGGCCTACTTAGCTTCAGGTAGTGCACCCCCACCCTTCTTTCACTCCTCTGCACCTCTCTGTCACCCCTTGTAACCTCTCTGTTACCCCTGGACACCCCTCTGTTATCCCGTACACCCTTCTGTCACCCCTCTACAGCCTTCTGTCCCCCCTCTAAACCCTTCTGTCACCCCTGTACACTCCACGGTTACCCTGTACACCCCTCTCTCACCCCTCTACACCCCTCTATCACCCATGTACGCCCCTCTACACCCCTGTCTCCGATGTACACCCCTCTGTCACTGTGTGGGGTAATGCAGGAGGCATTGTGTGTGCTTGTTGGGGGGGGGGGCTGGAGGCATTTGAGTGAGGCTGGAAACATTGGGGGAGATTTATAAAAACCTGTGCAAAAGAAAAGTTGCCCATAGCAACCAATCAGATTTCTTATTTCATTTTGCAAAGGCCTTGTTAAAAATGAAAGAAGCAAGCTGATTGGTTCCTATGGGTAACTGGGCAACTTTTCCTCTGCACAGGTTTTGATAAATCTCTCCCCTTGTGCGTTGTGGGAAGACTTGTGGCATTGTGTTTGTAGGAGGCTGGTGGCATTTGTAGGGAAAAGGGGAGGATAATGCTGAAAAAGTGCAGAGCCTAACACTAATATGTTTGTGTTGCAGGTTCTGCCCAAGCATTTTTGCTGAAATAGATTATCATGATGTCCTGTGCCAGATGGGGAAGAAGAAAAAAGAAAATCACTCTGATCAGTGAATATGTCATTGTCAGGATCCGGACTGGCAGGAGCTAGCAGGAGCTGGAGGTGGATCCGCTGTGCCAGAGAGGAGATGACGTGGGCCGTACCAGGGAAATGGAGTCTAAGGAGTTACTGGTTTTCACCAGAGCCCTCCGCAAAGCGGCATGGTCTTGCCGCGGCAGGTAACCCCCAGGTCGTTCCACCTAGTAGCGACTCAACCTCTCTGGCTGCTGAGATGAGGCAAGGTACAAGAGGATCAGGCAGAGGCGAGGTCAGACGTAGCAAAAGGTCAGGGCAGGCGGCAACGGTTCTCAGGCGGTAGTCAATAGCAACAGGTTCAGCAACAGGCAGGGAATACACACAAACGCTTTCTCTAGGGCACTAAGGCAACAAAGATCCGTCAGGAAGCTGTGGGAGGAGATGGTACTTATAGGCAGTGCACAGGTGCAGGCCTAATTAAGTCAAAGCAGAACCTTTAACCCTAGATTAACCACTTTGGACCGGGCACCAATCACTGGAGCACTGGCCCTTTAAATTTAAGAGTCCCGGCACGCACGCGCCCTATAGAGCGGGGACGCGCACGCCGAGACCGGGTGACCGGAGCGCTGCCTGGGGACACACGCTGTGAGCGCACCGAGGTAAGCAGGGTGCCCGGAGCGCTCAGCGTAACAGTCATTAGTGAGTTACTGCAGAAAACCTGTACTGTAATCTACATAAGAAACATATTTAAAAAAATATTCAGTAAAGGTGTCCTGCTCCAAGGTGTGCCCCAAGCCAAAATGAGTCTGTTCTCGCCTCAGGAGCAAATAGAGCTAGCTACAGCTCTGTCTGTAATGCACATCATATAACAATGTTTAGCACTTATCTGATCGCTGTTATAAGAGACTTTGTTTAAAGATGTTTTATAATTTAGGAAAAGTGACTTGTAAATTTCACAATTAACCTTAAAGGGGTATTCCAGGCAAAAACTTTTTTTTAAATGTCAACTGGCTCCAGAAAGTTAAACAGATTTGTAAATTACTTCTATTAAAAAATCTTAATCCTTTCAGTACTTATGAGCTTCTGAAGTTAAGGTTGTTCTTTTCTGTCTAAGTCCTCTCTGATGACACCTGTCTCGGGAAACGCCCAGTTTACAAGCAAATCCCCATAGCAAACCTCATCTAAACTGGGCATTTCCCGAGACAGGTGTCATCAGAGAGGACATAGACAGATAGAACAACCTTAACTTCAGACGCTCATAAGTACTGAAAGGATTAAGATTTTTTAATAGAAGTAATTTACAAATCTGTTTAACTTTCTGGAGCCAGTTGATATATATAAAAAAGTTTTTGCCTGGAATACCCTTTTAATTTAACATTCTAATAGGCTATAGATAAATAAACACTTATTTAGATAAATAGAAAGCTACACAGCTGTTTGGATTGGAGTATGAATGTGGGAGATTTGTGGATAGCTTAGATAGAAAGAGTGCTGTAGAAGTGACACTAATGTGAAGAAATTCTTACAAAGACATCATAGGTGTCCATAGCCATTAAATCATTTAATTAAAGTGCTGATTTGACTTGTAAGTAAGGTTTGTGTTTATAATGTGAAAGTGTCCAAAACATTTGATCGTGTTTCATTCAGGCTTCAGACTACAGCCATAGCTATAATACCTGTAAAATTAAGTGAAGGGAACACAAATTTTTGCAGCTCAGAAAACAGCTGGGTTTGTTGCAGTATCTGGCGCTAGGACTTCTCGGAAATGTGACATGTCATAGATGCATTTCCGTGGGGACTCTGCAATAAAAAAAGACCTGGCTATTCTTTCTGCGGATGCCATCTGAATTTGTGTGCCAGGAACAGCTGGTGTGGAAATTCTGCCATGTGAAGAGTGCAGCAGAATACCAATAAAGTCAATGGGACTCTGCTGCTGCGGAATGTTTGTGCAGAATTATTTTGCGGAATTCTACACAGAGATTCCATCATGTAAACATAGCCCCAAATTGTCCATATGCAAGTCTGAAAATCAAAGAGTCAGTTTGGTTAAATGAGCAGTTTTTTGAGCCTCCAAATACTCTTTGTTACCATAGTCTTATTAATCAAAAACTGTGTAGAGGAAGACTGGTGCAGTTGCCCATAGGAACCAATCAGATTGCTTCTTCATTTTTTTTAACCCCTTGCCAGAAATGGACATTAATTAGCGTCCATTTGCAGCTCCTGAGGTATGACGCGCGCTCAGCAAGTGAGCGTTCATCATACCCGGTGGGTCCCGATTGCGATAAGCAACGAGGAGCCACGATTAATGCCGGGCATCGCCGATCGGGCTGCATCCGGCATTAACCCTTTAGATGCAATGATCAAACTTGATCGCCATGTCTAAAATGAGAGTAAACATTGCTGGTTAGCTCAGTGGTGCTGTTTGGGACCACCGCATTGATATCCCGAACAGCTTGCAGGATCCCTACCTGCCTCCTCGCTGTCCGATCACCGAATGACTGCTCTGTGCCTGAGATCTAAGCAGTAGCAGTCGAGCGGCAAGAACACTGAGCAATGCCCTGCTGTTGCATGGCAGTGATCAGTGTAGGAAATTAGTGTGTGCAATGTTATAGTCCCCTATGGGAAAATAATGTGTTAATGAATGGGATTTAACCTCTTCCCTAATAAAAGTTTGAATCACCCCCCCCCCCCTTTACCATAAAAAAAAAACTGTGTAAATAAAAATAAACATATATGGTATTGCCACGTGCTTAAATGTCCGAACTATACAAATATATCATGAATTAAACCACACGTTCAACGGCATACACCTAAAAAAAACATTCCAAAGTCCAAAATAGCAGCAGCAAAAAAGCAGGGATAAAAGTGGCTCTTCACCAGGCGCAATTACAGTGTTGAATGAAGGTGACTGCATTCTTGAATTCACATCACAAGGTTCATTAAAGCACAACAAACAATGCATTTCTTGCCTGAAAATGGCACTTCATCAGGCATTGTGCATGTACAAACAGCAAACAACTAGGTTTAAATAGATAGTCCTTACGTCCATTCAAAAGGTTACCTTAATCACGCAATTCAGGGTAGCTTGCTAAACTCCAAACAGCATATACTCAAAAATATAGCAATAGTCCCAGAACTGTTTGAGTTTATTATTAGATTCAGTACTACATTTTATATTTTACCATTGGTTATTCATTGCCAATTTTGTATTTATTATATAAATATATATATATATATATATATATATATATATATATATATTATATCATGTATATGTGATTAATCAACCTTACGTGTAATACCTTTAGGTGTTTTAACTTTTTAACCATTAGGCACATCTTATGGTCACTAATGTTTTATCTTCCAGTTTACACATAGTTTTAATTATGTCCTCTTATTATCTTAATAATTATCCCCAATATTCTAATATTTATCTCTTATACGTATATGTATTGCTACCACTAATATATACCTTATGGTTTTATTCACTCCTTTGAGACATCATAGGTTTTAATATGTTTTATTGCTGGGTACATTATTGCGGTATGTTTATACCTTAGCTCCCGGCATCTATTACTTGTTCATAATGAGCTACATTGTAGTTGTCAATGCAAAAGTATTAAACACACTGCCGATTCATTCACTTATTCATTTATTGTCTACAAAGTTGCTATGCAGAGCCAGCCTATGCCCCTACTCTATTTGGGGTGTAGCTCCGCCTTACACTAACTACGCCACTACTATGTAGCGATTCACCTATTATATAGTGCTTTGCTTAATCTGGACGTGCCCGACACTTGATACATATACTCTTGAAGTATAGGTACGGTAGCTCCTCCCTATACTAGCTACGCTACCAATATATACCGCCTTACCAATTTAATAGCGCATGATACCAACTATAGCGCTCTATTAAATCAACAGCGCTCTACTAAACAAACAGCGTAGGATACCAACTAAGGCTGTGGCAGGGTCCGTAACCATAATCCCTTCCCAGCTATTCTACCAATATATGGAACTCTGCTCCCTGCTGCCATGTTGGACTAATAATAAACTCAAACAGTCCTGGGACTATTGCTATATTTTTGAGTATATGTTGTTTGGAGTTTAGCAAGCTACCCTGAATAGCGTGATTAAGGTAACCATTTGAATGGTGTAAGGACTATCTATTTAAACCTAGTTGTTTGCTGTTTGTACATGCACAATGCCTGATGAAGTTCCTTTTTCAGGCAAGAAACACGTTGTTTGTTGTGCTTTAACCCCTTAACAACCAAGGACGTATATTTACGTCCTTGGTCGGCTCCCACGATATAACGCTGGGTCACGCGTTGACCCCGTGTCATATCGGGACGGTCCCAGCATGTAACTGAAGCTGGGACCCGGGGCTAATAGCTCGCGGCAGCGATTGCGGTGCCTCGTGCTATTAACCCTTTAGACGCGGTGTTCAAAGTTGAACGCCACGTCTAAAACGAAAGTGAAAGCTTCCCAGCTGCTCAGTGGGGCTGATGCGGAGCAGTGAAAATGCGGTGTCCCGATCAGCTGGGACACGAGCGGAGGTCCTCTTACCTTCCTCCGGCGTGTCCCTTCTGAGATGCAGGCTTGAGCAATCGACCGCCGATAACACTGATCAATGCAAAGCTATGGCTTTGCAGTGAACAGTATATAAGATCAGTGTGGGAGCTATAACACTGCAAAATAAAAGGTGTAACAAAAAGTTAATAAATGTCTTTTAACCCTTTCCCTAATAAAAGTCCAAATCACCCCCCTTTTCCCATAAAAAAAAAACATGTAAATAAAAATAAATATAAACATATGTGGTATTGCCGCGTGCTTAAATGTCCGAACTATAAAAATATATAATTAATTAAATCACAGGGTCAATGGCGTACGTGCAAAAAAATTCCAAAGTCCAACATAATGTATTTTTGGTCACTTTTTATATAATGAAAAAATGAATAAAAAGCGATCAAAACGTCCGATCAATACAAAAATGGTACCGCTAAAAACTTCAGATCATGGCGCAAAAAATTAGCCCTAATACCACCCCATACACAGTAAAATAAAAAAGTAATAGGGGTCAGAAGATGACAAAAGCTCAAGAGCACATTTTCCCCCATCTCATACAAAGACTTTGGACCGAAGCCCAAACACAGGAAGTGCAGCCTGGAGTGCTGTGGGGTGTCGAACCAACAGCATAAGGCAGTTAAGTGTGAGAAGAGCTATTATTGGATGAGGCTGGACACACCCCCTCAGCACTCCAGGCTGCACTTTCTTCGGTCCAAAGTCTTTGTATGAGATGGGGGAAAATGTGCTCTTGAGCTTTTTTAAGCACAAATAAAACATAGAAAACTTCATTTTTTTTAAAACAAAGTATATTAGAAATATTTTTTATTTACCATAAGAAGTGAAATAGCAAAAATTAGTTTTAATGAGAGTTACCGTTTAAGTGTTTTCAATGTGATTGATACAGATATACAGACATTCAAATCCTTTGAAATATATAAACATTTTTTATCAGTTTATTAAGGAAGGAAGGAATAAACAAAGCAAACAAAGTTTTTCAATGGCAGTTTCATCTATAAAGGGATTAAACACACTTCCCTTTAAAGTTATTAATTTTACTTTCTAAGAAGAAATTGTGAAATAGTTATCCTTAAAAGGGATGTTTACTTGGAAACAATCTAAAAGCTTAACTTCTCACGGTGGCTTGCTAATCCACATATCAGCCTGAAGTGACAAAACATTTCACTGGGTTTTGAAAGATTATTTTGTAGGATCAAATTCACTTTTCCACAAGGACCTTCTTTATCGGATATAAAAGGAAATATTGTTGCCAGGTAAGAAAAGAGCCATAAGTGACTTAAGAGTGAATATCACATTTACTGAAAACAGAATTGCAATGAATAAAAACCAGATGGACTAACAGCTGCTGCTTCCATTACAAAAAAAAAAAACCATAACAGACTAAAGTACATCCTATATTAAAATATAGACACATCTCACTAGCTGTTAGGATATAGTGGTTGTGCAGCGATCTGTGGTTTTGCAAAAAGCTCAGAGCAAACACATTAAAATCACCAATTTCTGGGGGGGGGGGAATCCTCAATACGGCAAGTACTGTGCCACAACCACAACATGTTCAGACCCAACTCATCATGAGAACGAGCCCGGAGAAGTACACGCTTAGTACGCTCTCTCCCAGTCCTGTGGATGGGTTTGGAATATAAGCCTATGGGGAGGTTCAGCTCTCATAGACACATAGGTCATTGCCGTCATCAGTCAGGTTCTGAACACTCAGACCAGACCGATAAATACTTTTGACATGTCCCTAGATGTGTCTCCACATGTCAAAAGTTTTTTTTGTAATTATTTTTTACAGGTATACTTTAATCTTAGGAAAAATACCTCATATATAGTATTTGCTGAAATACAGCAAGAGAAGCAGTGGTAAATTAGGGAGCAAATCAAGTATCTTAAGAATTGGTATAGGCAAAAGGGGGTTTTGTTCTTGGATAACTGGGCAGCTTCTGTTGGCTAAAGGTTGTACAGTACTCATGTGCTGTACCTGGACCACAATGTGGATATATTTGCGGGAGAAGATGGCTCGAAGGTTGGATGAGATTTGACACTTTGTATCAGGTGGATGGCAACCACACACGTAGAAGGCAAGATATAGAATGTAGAAAGAGAGAGCCAGGACTTATTAATAAATCTGAAGTAAATGTTACAACAGCTAAACAGGACATGTAAACAAAACTTTATATGCTGAACAATACTGGAAGTCTAATAACTAAAATAAACGAATGGAACTGAAATTAATAATGCCTAAGCAAAATTATGACAAAATGAAAATAACAGGGCCTACAGAAACATGTGGGAACTGATTTCCTGCACTTCTTCCACAGTAGGGACACCATTCCCATTAGCAGAATTCCTAAAGGACTAGCTATGGAGTGAAAATCTTGGATGAGTTCCCACACTATTTTTCCCCAGGATTTGACCCCTACTTAACTCCTTAAGGATGCAGGATGTACCTGTACGCCCTGCGCCTGCTCCCCTTCTATGAAGTGGGCTCAGGAGCTGACCCTGCGTCATAGCGAGTTGGTCCCGGCGGCTTTCAAACGCTAGGACTCATGTCTAATGCCTGACATTACTGATCGCAGTGATGCCCAGCATTAACCCCTTAGATGTCACAATCAAAGTTGATTGTGGCATCTAAAATGAAAGAAAAACAGTCCCGGCAGCTCAGAGGCCTGAGCTGATCAGGACCACCGCTGCAAAAAATGTGGTGTCCCAATCAGCTGAGAGGACGGCGGGAGGGCCCTTAACTGCCTCCTCACCATCCGATCGGTGATCTGATGCTCCCACCAGCCATGGCGGGCTGGAGCAGCAGAGCACCGATAACACTGACTAATGCTATGCTATGGTATAGCATTGAACAATGTATGCAATCCAAGGAGGACTAAAAAATTGTGTAAAATTTTTTTAAAAAGTTAATAAATGTGAATCAAACCCTTCCCTAGTAAAAGTTTGAATCACCCCCCCTTTCCCATTAAATTTTTTTTAAAGATATATATATATATATATATATATATATATATATATATATGCAAACATACAGAGGGGCAAAGTATTTAGTCAGCCACCAATTTTGCAAGTTCCCCCACTTAAAAAGATGAGAGAAGCCTGTAATTTTCATCATAGGTATACCTCAACTATGTGAGACATAATGAGAAAAAAAAACATAAAATCACATTGTCTGATTTTAAAGAATTTATTAACAAATTATGGTGGAAAATAAGTATTTGGTCACCTACAAACAAGCAAGATTTCTGGCTCTCACAGACCTGTAACTTCTGCCAGACGTGTCCCCCTGCTTAAGCCAGTACATGTCTGGCCCCGTCTGAAATTTGCTAGAGAGCATTTGGATGACCCAGAAGATTATTGGGAGAATGTCATATGATCAGATGTAACCAAAGTAGAACTTTTTGTTAAAAACTCAACTCGTCATGTTTGGAGGAGAAAGAATGCTGAGTTACATCCAAAGAACACCATATGCATGGGGGTGGAAACATCAAGCTTTGGGGCTCTTTTTCTGCTAAGTTACCAGGACGACTGATCCTTGTAAAGGAAAGAATGAATAGGGCCATGTATCGTGAGATTTTGAGTGAAAACCTCCTTCCATCAGCAAGGGCATTTAAGATGAAACGTGGCAGGGTCTTTCAGCATGACAATGATCACACCGCCTGGACAACGAAGTAGTGGCTTCGTAAGAAGCATTTCAAGGTCCTGGAGTGGCCTAGCCAGTCTTCAGATCTCAACCCCGTAGAAAACCTTTGGAGGGAGTTGAAAGTCTGTGTTGCCCAGCAACAGCCCCAAAACATCACTGCTCTAGAAGAGATCTGCATGGAGGAATGGGCCAAAATACCAGCAACAGTGTGTGAAAACCTTGTGATGACTTACAGGAAACATTTCAACTCTGTCATTGCCCACAAAGAGTATATAACAAATTATTGGGATGAACTTTTGTTATTGACCAATTACTCATTTTCCACCATAATTTGCAAATACATTCTTTAAAAATCAGACAATGTGATTTTATGGATTTTTTTTCTCATTATGTCACTCATAGCTGAGGTATACCTATGATGAAAATTACAGGCCGCTCTCATGTTTTTTAGTGGGAGAACTTGCACAATTGGTGGCTGACTAAATGCTTTTTTGCCCCCACTGTATATATGTAAACAAAAATAAACTTAAAAAATGTGGTATTGTTGAGTGCGTAAATGTCCAAACTATAAAAATTAAACATTAATGAAACCGCAAGGTCAAGGGCATATATATATATATATATATATATATATATATAAAGATAAAATCCTAAAAGTCCTAAATTGCATATTTTTGGTCACTTTGTATACCCTAAGAACAGTATACAAATTGTTCAAAAAGACTCATCAAAACAAAAATGGTACTGAAAAAAATATAAATCACAGCACAAAAAAAATGAGCCCTCACACATCCCCGTATACGGAAAATTAAAAAAAGTTATAGAGGTCAAAAGAGGCCAATTTTACACATACTAATTTTTGTGAAAAAGTTATAATTTTTTAACAAACGTAAAACAAAATTAAATCAATATAATGTGGTTATCATTTTAATCGTGTGGGCCTACAAAATAAAGATAAGGTGTCATTTTTACAAAACAGTGCACTGCGTAGAAACGGAAGCCACCAAAATTTACAAAATGGCATTTTTTTTTTTCAATTTTGTCCCACAAATAATATTTTTTTCTGTTTCACCATAGATTTTGTGGTCAAATCATTGATGCTATTACAAAGTACAATTGGTAGCGCATAAAACAAGCCCTCATATAGGTCTGTAAGTGGAAAGCTGAAAGTGTTATGATTTTTAGAACCCGATATAAACCAGCAGTCATGGAAATGCCTAGCATTAAACAGCAAGACAAGTTGTTCTGCCAAGAGAAGAGTTTGACTTTGACCATGACTTTGAGAATGAAGATAGTGAATTGGTTTAGTTTTTCTTTCCTCCTCACCTCCTGTATATGCCTTCACCTCAGGGGCCAGATTATGAGAGATGCAAGAGGGTTCAGAATATTAATTTCATGCTGCTTAATATCACCAGCCAGTCTGCCTTTTGCTGATTCTTACCTTTTTGGTATTTTTATTTTCACTTATAGTAGAGTGAGGTCAACTGTCCACTGTTCTGAATGATAAAAACTAAATCTGGATGTGCCAGAGAAAAATCACAGTATAACAGGTTTCCAATTTCTAGTAATAATTTTTAATATACAACAAACACAAAAATAACAAATATAAAAATGTCTATTATGAAACAAATTTCAGTATTCTATTTCACTCTGAAGTCTCAGGAATTCAAAAAGTGACTTGTTTGAAGTCATTTTTCAGTTCACCTGTTCCTTTTTCCCATGCACCAAATTTGGAAACGTGCTGTACAGACTTTTGAAAATATGGTGCATCAATGAAAAATGGATGACTGTTTACACTACTTCCATATAATTTGTGTCACCTTCATGGGCTGTCCCAAAAACAAGTGCAAATGGTTTAAAATTACAACAGAATAAAAACCCCAGTCACTTTATGACCTTGGCGAGACCAGTCCAAAATTTGCTTTTCTGTGCAAAATGGATTACATTTTAATATAAAGTGCATGCACCAAAGAAAAATAGACAAAGGCTATGATTTAAACAGTTTTTATTATGCCCCTCATTGTCCCACGTTTACTCCTGCAGCCATGTCAGTTTACTGTAATAACTGCATTAAAAAGAAAAATGTTCACAAAGTGCCACCTGCATCAAGGCTGCCATATCATGCCAGCACCAAAATACTTTTTGCAATACTTTTAGTGTGTTAAACTGCATTTGTGTGTTAAAAAGAAGCATGTCTTTTCAATAGAGGTAGATAGCAGAGAAAGCTGAAACCGTAAAACCCATTTTCGCTCAGAACTTTGCAAAAACAATGCTCGGTAAACATTAGAACTGTGCCAGGTTTGCTTTGCCCAAGCCTGGTGGCGGCACTATTACAGAAGAGATGAGGAACACATAACATTTCAGCGCATGAATACATAAGTGTTGGTTTAGAGGTAATTAGGCCATAGTGGACTGAAAAAGTCTAATGATACGACATTAAGCCGCAGTGCAAGTCTACTTTTTAAATAGTCTGTTTCATCATCTCTGCCTTTGCTGCCCCCCCACCCCCAATACTAAGCAAAAGAATAGCCACGAGGAGGCATTATATAAGGAGAATAATCAGCCTATGGAGTGTGTTGCAGGGGTGGAAACAGTGGCCAAGTATAGCATTAGTGAGACTGGAGGTGGTAGGTGTGGTGGTGATATTGTAAGGCATCATGGTGCATATGCTAACGGGGGAGCAAGGAGCCCAAGAACAGACATTAGAAGTTCATACTGAGAGGAGTGCTGGGGATGATAAGGAGTAGTTTGATCATGTTGTTTTGACAAGATGTGGGAACCAGGTTACTAAGTGGTGATATGCTCAGAGTTGGAGGATACTGGTACTGTCGGCCATGAAAAGGGGAGCAAAGGTAGGCCCATAACATCTGTCAAACATACCAGATGTAGGCCGGCTGATATGACCAGCTCAGGAGCAGTTGACTACAACTCTGCTAAATCTGTACGCTCGAGAAAAAAGACTTCCTATCCAGTACTCTGCCATGTGGAAATTCTTTTCTACCTTACCAGATTCAGAAAACAATACACAGGGCCATCTTTGCAGACAGAAGTAAGGCATAGCCTAGGTCTGCGTTTAGGAACTACGGTTCTACATACGCACATGGAGTGGCATAACAAGGCCTGGCTGCAACTATGACTAGTCCACCAATACCTGCTGTCTGCTGGTTACAACTACTACCAAACCACCACTGTCTGCTGTCCACTGCCTACAACTAGCACTAGTCCACCATTCTTGCTGTCTGCTGGCTACTACAACTACTACCATTCTACCACTGCCTGCTGTACACTGGCTAAAGCTGCCATTAGTTCACTACTGCCTGTTGTTTGCTGACTACAACTACCACTAGTTCACCATTGCCTGTTATCCGATGGCTACTACTAATTTTTTTTTTAAAGTTCTGCAAGCCGAACAAACCAAACTTTTTAAATGTTTGCTTGATAGATAGATACAAAACAGGAATTAAAAGGCAGCAGACTTTAAAGGTGAACGGGTGCTGTCCACGGTCAGGCTCTGGTCCTGAGCCCCCAACACGATATACCAAACAAATATGCGGTAGCACTCCAATTGGTGAATCAAATAAGTGGCTTTATTTCCATCAACAGGTGCGTGACATTTCGGTCACCTCAAGTAGGTCACGTGAAGTGACCAAAACGTTGCGCACCTGTTGATGAAAATAAAGCCACTTATTTGATTGACCAATTGGAGTGCTACTGCATATTTGTTTGGTAGATGATGTTCCTCTATTATCATTTCATCTGGTATCAAATCATTCTGTCTATGGGAGCTGTAATATTGTTTTTCATGTACTCAATACTTACCCCTAAAAATGATTTCCCATTGAACCAAAGAATACTATACTTCAAATGAACACAGGCATGATAACGCCTTGTGACATGAATTTAGAAACTAGAAACACTTTAGGAAATGTGATAGAAAATGTTATCCCTAGGCAGTAGAATTGAAATGGTAATACCTATTGAATCTCAAACAAAATAAGAGATGATCTAAAATTACTTGTGTGCATTGTGTACATGCAGATTTATTTTCTATGTGAATTTTACAGAAGGTGTATATCAAAATTTACTCTTTGCGTTGTATTTGAAAAAAGGAGAACACCATAATATCAGTGCAGATGTTTCCTGGCATAGGGGATTATGTAAAAATGAAATCATTGTACTGCACTTTATCATGCACACCATAAATCTGCACCAAATTAAGTTTAAACTTGGCTGAGAGTCTGCAGAGCATCAACATTGTACAAACAGCATAAAGTACTAAAATATATAAGAACATGGTGGGAGATTTATCAAAACCTGTGCAGAGGAAAAGTTGACCACTTTTCAGATCACTTTCATTTTTCAAAAGGCCTCTGAAACTTGAAAGAAATTATCTGATTGGTTGCTGTGGAAAACTGTTCAACGTTTCCTCTGCACTAGTTTTAATAAATCTCCCCCATAGTATATAGTGATAGAGTATTATTTAATCAAAGAAACAATAATCAATGCTGATCAGTAAGGGAGATATCATCTGGATTAGTGTAAAAAAAAAAAAGTGGCATTGTTAAAGTATCAATACTAATGATAATTTCACATTTCCTTACAGGGACTTTATCTGGGTTACCTTGGCAGCAGCATCTCCAGAACTGCAGGAACATTCTAATGAATGTCAAGATATCAATGATATTACGGTTAACATGACACGCTGTAATAGTTACCATGACAACCATAACATTTTAATGGATCTTGAGGCAGTAATGACATCACAAGGGTAACCATGGCAACAGCTAACGACATGGTTGCCACATGATTTGTGGCATCATAGTATTTATAAGAAATTATCACACAAATTATCTGAAGGTCAGTATGGAGGCTTTAATGATATCACATGACTAAGGTGTCTTGGACCATCCTTGGTGCAGGTTTCTCTCTTCACTTTATAGTACATATAATGCTTTTATTTCATATATAAATGTACACATATTTGAATACCAATACTTTAACCCCTTAAGAACTAAGCCCATTTTAACTTTAAGGACCAGAGCATTTTTGCACATCTGACCACTGTCACTTTAAGCATTAATAACTCTGGGAAGCTTTTACTTTTCATTCTGATTCCGAGATTGTTTTTTCATGACATATTCTACTTTATGTTACTGGTAAATTTTTGTCGATACTTGCATCTTTTCTTTTATTTTCTGAAAAATTCTGAAAAATTCCAAAATTTTAAGAAAAAATTTAAAATTTAGCATTTTTCTAACTTTGAAGCTCTCTGCCTGTAAGGAAAATAGACATACCAAATAAATGATATCTTGATTCACAAATACAATATGTCTACTTTATGTTTGCATCATAAAGTTGACATGTTTTTACTTTTGGAAGACATCAGAGGGCTTCAAAGTTCAGCATCAATTTTCCAATTTTTCACAAAAATTTCAAAATCGGAATTTTTCAGGGACCAATTCAGTTTTGAAGTGGATTTGAAGGGCCTTCATATTAGAAATAACCCACAAATGACCCCATTATAAAAACTGAACCCCTCAAAGTATTAAAAATGACATTCAGTAAGTGTGTTAACCATTTAGGTGTTTCACAGGAATAGCAGCAAAGTGAAGTAGAAAATTCAAAATCTTCATTTTTTACACTTGTATGTTCTTGTAGACTCAGTTTTTGAATTTTTACAAGGGGTAAAAGGAGAAAAAGCCCCCCAAAATTTGAAACCCAATTTCTCTCAAGTAAGGAAATATGTGTATGTCAAGGGTTTGGTGGGCACAGTAGAGGGATCAGACGGGAAGGAGCAACAATGGGATTCTGGAGAGTGAGTTTTTCTGGTTTTTGGGGGGCATGTCGCATTTAGGAAGCCCCTATGGTGCCAGGACAGCAGAACCCCCCCCCCCACATGGTATATCATTTTGGAAACTACACCCCTCAAGGCATATAACGAGGGTCCAGTGAGCCTTATCACCCCACAGTTGTTTGATGACTTTTCGGTAAAGTCGGATGTGTAAATGAAAAAAAAAATGTTTTCACTAAAGTGCAGTTTTCCCCAAATTTACAATTTTTACAAAGGGTAATGGGAGAAAATGCCCCCAAAAATTTGTAATCCCATTTCTTCTGAGTATGGAAATACCCGATGTGTGGACGTAAAATGCTCTGCAGGCGAACTACAATGCTCAGAAGAGAAGGTGTCACATTTGGCTTTTGGAAAGCAAATTTTGCTGAAATGGTTTTTGGGGGGCATGACGCATTGAGGAAGCCCCTATGGTGCCAGAACAGCAAAAAAACACATGGCATACTATTTTGGAAACTACACCCCTCAAGGAACGTAACAAGGGGTACAGTGAGCCTTAACACCTCACAGGTGTTTGATGAATTTTTGTTAAAGTTGGATGTATAAATGAAAAAAAAAAATTTTCACAAAACTGCTGGTTTTTCCCCAAATTTTACATTTTTACAAGGGGTAATAGGAGAAAATGACCCACAAAATTTGTAACTCCATTTCGTCTGAGTATGGAAATACCCCATGTATAGACGTCAAGGGCTCTGCTGGCACACTACAGTGCTCAGAAGAGGAGGACCGCCATTGAGCTTTTAGAGAGAGAATTTGTTTGGAATGGAAGTCAGGGGTCATGTGCGTTTGCAAAGCCCCCCGTGGTACCAGAACAGTTGTACCCCCGACATGTGACTGCATTTTGGAAACTACACCCCTCACAGAATTTAATAAGGGGTGCAGTGAGTATTTACACCCTACTGGCGTTTGACAGATCTTTGGAACAGTGGGCTGTGCAAATGAAAAGTTAAATTTTTCATTTTCACAGACCACTGTTCCAAAAATCTGTCAGACACCTGTGGGGCATATATGCTCACTGTACCCCTTATTACATTACATGAGGGGTGCAGTTTCCAAAATGGGGTCACATGTGGGGGGGAGATCCATTGATCTGGCACTATGGGGGCTTTGTAAACACATGTGGCCTCCAATTCCGGATAAATTTTCTCTCCAAAAGCCCAATGGCGCTCCTTCTCTTCTGAGCATTGTAGTGCTCCCGCAGAGAACTTTACATCCACATATGGGGTATGTTCTTACTCAGAAGAAATGGGGTTACAAATTTTGGGGGGCTTTTTTCCTATTTTCCTTTGTGAAAATGAAAAATTTTAGGTAACACCAGTATCTTAGTGAAAACATTTTTTTTTTCATTTTCCCATCCAACTTTAATGAAAATTCTTCAAACACCTGTGGGGTGCTAAGGCTCATTATACCCCTTGTTACATTCCATGAGAGGTGTAGTTTCCAAAATGGGGTCACATGTGGGTATTTATTTTTTTGCGTTTATGTCAGAACCGCTGTAAAATCAGCCACCCCTGTGCAAATCACCAATTTAGGCTTCAAATGTACATAATTTTCTCTCACTCCTGAGCCTTGTTCTATGCCCGCAGAGCATTTTACGCCCACATATGGGGTATTTCCGTACTCAGGAGAAATTGCGTTACAAATTTTGGGGATCTTTTTTTCCTTTAACCGCTTGTGAAAATAAAAAGTATGGGGCAACACCAGCATGTTAGTGTATTTTTTTCTTTCTTACACTAACAGGCTGGTGTAGCCCCCAA
This sequence comes from Hyla sarda, assembly GCF_029499605.1. Classification (NCBI taxonomy): domain Eukaryota; kingdom Metazoa; phylum Chordata; class Amphibia; order Anura; family Hylidae; genus Hyla; species Hyla sarda. Next base: position 143,809,213 of record NC_079190.1, on the reverse strand, counting down.
CTTTCCCATTTCATACGGGGTAAAAGGAGAAAAAGACCCCCAAAATTTGTAGTGCAATTTCTCCCGAGTACGGAAATACCCCATATGTGGCCCTAAACTGTTTCCTTGAAATACGACAGGGCTGAGAGAGTGAGAGAGCGCCATGTGCATTTGAGGACTAAAATGGGGATTGCATAGGGGTGGACATAGGGGCATTATACGCCAGTGATTCCCAAACAGGGTGCCTCCAACTGTTGCTAAACTCCCAGCATGCCTGACAGTCAGTGGCTGTCCGGAAATGCTGGGAGTAGTTGTTTTGCAACAGTTGGAGGCTCAATTTTGGAAACACTGCCGTACAAAATGTTTTTCATTTTTATTGGGGGGAGGGACAGTGTAAGGGGGTGTATATGTAGTGTTTTACCCTTCATTATGTGTTAATGTAGTGTAGTGTGGTGTTTTTAGGGTACAATCGCACTGACGGGTTATGGTGAGTTTTCCGCTAGGAGTTTGCGCTGCGGTGAAAAATATGCCGCAGCTCAAGCATGAAGCAGCAAACTCACTGTAAACCCACTCATATGAATGTACCCTGTACATTCACATCGGGGGGGCAAACCTCCAGCTGTTTCAAAACTACAACTCCCAGCATATATTGACAGACCATGCATGCTGGGAGTTGTAGTTTTGCAACAGCTGGAAGCTCCGTTTTGGAAACACTGCCGTACGATACGTTTCTCATTTTTATTTTGGGGAGGACAGTTTAAGGGGGTGTATATGTAGTGTTTACCATTTATAATGTGTTAGTGTAATGTTTTTAGGGTACATTCGCACTGGCGGGTTACAGTGAGTTTCCCGCTAGGAGTTTGCGCTGCGGTGAAAAATTTGCCGCAGCTCAAATTTGAAGCAGGAAACTTACTGGATAACCACCTGTGTGAATGTACCCTGTACATTCACATGGGGGGGGGGCATACCACCAGCTGTTTCAAAACTACAATTCCCAGCACGTACTGACAGACCGTGCATGCTGGGAGTTGTCGTTTTGCAACAGCTGAAGGCACACTGGTTGGAAAACCTTCAGTTAGGTTCTGTTACCTAACTCAGTATTTTCTCAGTATTTTCCAACCAGCATGTACTGATCGCCAAAGGGCATGCTGGGAGATGTAGTTATGCAACAGCTGGAGGTACTCAACTATAGCTCCCAGCATGCTGATACAGCTGTTTGCTGTCTGGGCATGCTGGGATTTGCAGTTTTACAACATCTGGAGGGCTACAGTTTAGAGACCACTGCACAGTGATCTCCAAACTGTGGCCCTCCAGATGTTGCAAAACTACAAATCCCAGCATGCCCAGACAGCAAACAGCTGTCTGGGCATGCTGGGAGTTGTAGTCTTGAAACATCTGGAGGGCTACAGTTTAGAGACTACTGTATATTGGTCTCAAACTGTAGCCCTCCAGATGTTGCTAGGCTACTCACCGGCTTCCGTAGGATCCAGGGAGTCGCATCACCCTCTTCTTCTGCCGCCAATCACTGCCGCGTTGCTAGTAATGATTTTTAGACACTTGGGAGGGGATAATGAATCAAGACCGATATCTCACATGCCAATCTAAATTAATCTCACACAAGAGCACGGGCACACTCAATTTATGTAATGGTGTATGCCTCTACATAAATCCGAGTATATCTGTGCACCCTCACTGAAGTAAAAGGGGTACTCCGGTGCTGAAACATCTTATCCTCTATCCAAAGGATAGGGGATAAGATGCCTGATCGCGGGAGTCCCGCAGCTTGGGACCCCCGGGATCATGCACGCGGCACCCCATTTGGATTTAGATCCGGAGCGTATTCGCTACAGGTCTGTTTAAGGTCGACCGCAGGGCGGGCGGCGTGTGACGTCACGCCTCCGCCCCCGTGTGACGTCACGTTCCGCCCCTCAATGCAAGCCTACGGGAGGGGGCGTGATAGCTATCATGCCCCCTCCCGTAGGCTTGCATTGAGGGGCGGAGCGTGACGTCACACGGGGGCGGAGGCGTGACGTCACACACCGCCGGCCCTGCGGTCGCCTGTGATCAGTCCCGGAGTGAACACGCTCCAGGCACTGATTACAAATGGGGTGCCGCGTGCATGATCCCGGGGGTCCCCAGCGGCGGGACTCCCGCAATCAGGCATCTTATCCCCTATCCTTTGGATAGGGGATAAGATGTTTAAGCACCGGAGTACCCCTTTAATGCCAGCTCTTAACTGGCATAGATTTCAACTTCAAGTTCTGTCTGCTAGCAGATGTAAGTCATAGTAAATTTCCTAGTGACTACACCCCCTCCACTTAAAACCATGGCCTTCCACCACTAGCCACGTCCACTTGGTAAGTGTGGTAGAGAAGGGTAAAAAGTTGCAAACATTTTCAATAGGTGCACACTTGCTAAATGTTCCTGTTAATAATTTATAATAACAATATCATTTAATTTGATTAATGTTAAGGGTGTCCTGTCTTTTCCCTGGCAGCAGGGCAACAGGATTGCACAGTTGAATTGTAACATGTCCAATCATTTTGATCTCAGGGAGATAGACCGCCTCCAAAGGTGGCTGGCAGCAGTTTCCCTTTCTCCCCATTCAGAATACATGATCCCTCAGCTAAGCTCAGTATGTGTGCATATGGTGTGGAGCATGAGGAATAACTTTCAGGACAGCTATTTAAAGGGATACTCCAGTGAACAGTTTTTTTTTTTTTTTTCATCAACTGGTGCCAGACAGTTAAACAGATTTGTAAATCCTTTCAGTACTTATCAGCTGCTGTTAGCTGCAGAGGAAGTTCTTTTCTTTTTTTTATTTCTTTTCTGCCTGAACACAGTGCTCTCTGCTGACACCTCTGTGTCAAATGGGTCATACCAGAACACAGGTTTTATATGTCCTAGGGATTCATAGGGTTAATGAAATGGATAGTTTGGGGCAGGGGTCCCCCTTCTTAGGGCGAGTGCCCTGACGGTTCCTGTGCAAGTAGGGGAAGACTCACTACATCTCCCTGACAGAGACTTCTAGGGACAATAACCTGTGAGTTTGTAAGTCAATTATCACCATATCTACTGCCCATCACCCTTGGCTATTTATCCATTACCCAGGTAGCAGATTAGTTGTTTTAATCTGACTTCTGATCTGCTCTTGTTCCCTACTGGTGTAAAGACAGTGGATGCCTGGTTATATATACATTGTTTGTGTGTGTGGGGGGGGGGGTTCTTTTGGATTTTTATTGTCTCCATTAAAAGTTAATTGGATGCGGTAGAAATATAATTCCTTCCTTTATACTTCTCATTCCTTTAGAATGAGAAGTATAAAGGATATACTGCAATAAAAAAGACTGACACAAAAACTGTGTGTGAAGCTAACCCAAGGCTGTGTTGATACATTTCATCTTAAGCTGTAAACTGCAGAAAATACTGCATTTGGACAGAAAAATGGCTGAAAATAAGTTTCCAAAAATAATGTGTGACAGACTAAGGCTACTTCCACACTACCGTTACGCCATGTTAAGAAAGGCCGTCAAACTCTCTTTTTTTTTTTAGTTTGACAGCCGTCGGACAACAGCGGGTCCCGATAGACCCCATTATAGTCAATGGAGTCCGTTGGGCACTGCTGTTTTTCAGCGGGAGTAGCAGGAGAAAAAGACAGTGTAAGCAGTATTTCTTCTGCCACTATTCTCCCCGGCGGCCCCAACGGCCGTCACACTGCCGTGTCATAATGGTAGTATGAAAGGGGCCTAACATAGACTTTTTTTTCTGCCAATAAACTGTTTAGAAAACCATCATTTTGTTACTACACATACAGTAATATGAATAATTTAAATAGTTCCAAATAGTTCATATCTGATATTGTACAGATACTCTAAGTAAAGGAAGACCTGCTCATTAGGAATACACTTGAGTTCTCATTCTGCTTCTAGGGTTCATTTATTTCCAATAAAACAGTTCTAGCCTTGGCTCAGATATCGGAGTGCCTCTCATCACATGTTTCTCTATCAGCCTCTATCTACAGTATACTGTGCACAATCTCCTTCTAATTGGTCATTTTCTTTTGTGCTTCGATTGTGTAAAACTGTGACCCATGGGGTTAAGTTGTATTTATCTCCATGCTTTTTTATTTTTGTATTCCTTTATATATTTACTTTATACAGGTTATTTCACACACAGTATAAGATCTATTTATAAGAGGTCAAAGCAAGCAGATAGGTAGAAGCCGCAGGAAATGGTTTCGATGGCAGTAATTGCCACGCTTCATTTATGGTCAGTTAGTAACCCTGACAAATATAGATCGGAGTATAACTCATTCCCCCATGAAATTCATTAAATTGGTTTCTAGCATCGACCTCGCCAAATTACTGCAGCTAAACACAAAGTGAATCTCAAATCAAAGTGCATGTTCTTTTTCCTGAACATTTACTTCTTCATCTAACAAAATGATTAAACATTTATTTTGGTCAACTGCTAAATCCTGTTGAGAAGTTGTATAATTCATGGATATGTTAATGAGAAAGCACCTAGTACTATTGGCTGCCGTACAGTTCAATAAAAAATGATGGTACAGGTTGTTTTTGCTTCCCCTCTCATTCTGTACAATGCAAATGTAACCATTTTCTAATCTATTTCAATTTCTATAATCCTTCCTGTTATCAGCGTATGTTCACACATAGCATATGTGCTGCAGCTTTTATGCTGCAGATTTAATGCTGTATTCAATCATACGAAAAGAATTCATAGGATAAAATTCACAGTGTAAAAAATGCAGCAGAAAGTCCACAGCATTTAGGCTATGTGTGACTATACCTAAGTGGCAGGTGACCCTAAGGCTAGGTTCACACTTCGGAATTTCCTGCAATTCCGCTTTGAAATTGCAGGCAGAAATTCCGCTTACTAAAATGTATAGTATAGTTAATGGGTTTCCGTTCACAAATTCACACTTCGGAATTTGTGAAGTGGAATTTGTGAATGGAAAATCCGCTTGAAAATTTCTGCCTGAAGAATGGTGTTGCTAATTCTTCAGGGGGAAATACTCACGGAACACATTGCAGTCTATTGGAGACTGCAGTGTCCGCGCAGTCCTAGTGCTGAATGATTCAGTCGGCACTGGCCGCACTCGGAATCTCCGGGCGCAAATTTGCTGCCCAGAGATTCCGCAGTATAAACCTAGCCTAAGGGTACGTTCACACGGCAGAATTTCTGCTTGCGCAATTTCACCTCAAATTAAAGCCCATAGACTTCTATGGGACTCTGCACTCCCATACACATTTCTGAATCTCCGTTTGTGGAATTCTGCTAGCAGAATTCAGCAAGCGGAAATTCTGCCGTGTGAATAGACCCTTAGACCGGGTTCACACTTCGGATTTTGTCCAGCCGAAGATTCTGAGTGCAGCCAGCGCAGATTGAATCAGTCACCGCTAGAACTGCACATAAATTGCCACGCCGTCTACCGCGTAGATTACGTCAGAACTTTGAGCAGGTTCAGTGTTCTGGCGGAATTATTTGATGAAAATTTTCTGATGAAAATTCCACCCAGAATATTCTGCAGTGTGAATGGGTTAATGGAAAATCCATCCACCTGCATTTTATCTTCAGGCAGTGGAATTCTGGTAAGGCATAAACAGTATCTGTTTTCTTCAGATTACTTTCCAGTCACATAATAGGAGCAACTGTGACAAAAAGCATGTGTTATGTCTGGAAATAATTTGTGCAAAACCATAAGTGTATTAGAACTTTCCATAAGGGTTTATGCACATGACTATAATTTGTCTCAGTCTATATGTCTTATAGTTAGAGACAAGGTCTATGAAGAAAGCATTTTCCATAGAATAGTTTTGAGTAGCTTTCCTTGACCTCATAGGACAAGATCTGACCATATTCTGTAAATATTTATTTCATTAAAGGGGTTTTCCAGCTGTATAAAAAACCAATCTCCAGCTATATAGCAGATGCCTGGACCAATCTCCCCATGTATATTTTCATAATTTTTCTCTTTCTCCTGTGATTTTACAGCTATGCAAAGTTCTCCACTTTATGCACCTGGACGCATGATTGGATGACAGACCAATGATCTGATTGGTCCGTGAGGTTCTCCCAGGTAACTGAAAATCCAGTTGACAGCAGGAGCTGTGTCCTAAACCCTTGTATACAATACAGCTGTACATGCAAACACTCACTCGTTCAATTGCTTGTTCACACAAATAGATAATCAACCAATCACATGGCAGCAACTCAATGCATTTAGGCATGTAGAAGTGGCCAAGACAACTTGCTGAAGTTCAAACCGAGCATCAGAATGGGGAAGGGGATTTAGGTAACTTTGAACGTGGCATTTTTGTTCAAGCTGGGTATTTCAGAAACTGTCGATCTTCTGGATTTTTTTTTACACACAATCATCTCTAGAGAATTGTTCCAAAAAAGCTAAAGTATTCAGTGAGCGGCAGTTGTGTTGACATCAATGCCTTGTTGAAGTCAAATGTCAAAGGAGAATGGGCAGACTCAGAATTGGACAATGAAAGACTGGAAGAATGTTGCCTGGTCTGATGAGTCTCGATTTCGGCTGTGACTTTCAGCTGGCAAAGTCAGAATTTGGTGTAAACATTATAAAAGCTTATATCCATCCTGTCTTGTATCAATGGTTCAGGCTGCTGGTGGTGTAATGGTGACATGGACATTTTCTTGGCACACTGTGGACCCTGTAGTACCAATTGTGCATCGAATGTGACAGCCGAGTATTGTTGCTAACCATCTCCATCCCTTTATGACCACAGTTTACCTTTCCAGCAGGATAATGCACCTTCTCTAACTAGTTTCTAGAAAATAACAATGAGTTCCCTGTACTTTAACCTCTTCAGGACGCAGGGAGTATGCATATGCCCTGCATCCTTAGTCCTTTAGGATGCAGGGCGTACAGGTATGCCTGTGGGAATTTCGGTCCCTGCTGGTCCGAGATGCCTGCTGAAATAATTCAGACCGGCAATCTGTGGCGATTCCAAGTCATATTGGTCTCTGGTGACCTGGAAAATAAGAGGGATCGGGAGTGTCCAAGACACCCCCGATCCACCGGAAGGGATAGGAGTGAGGTGGCAGGGGTGCCATCCCTCCTATCCCTGCTATTGGTCAGTTAGAAGTGACCTACCAATAGCAGATCGGGGGCGGGGTCAATGTACGGTTCCCCCGCTCTGCCCACCCATGGTAGTCAAGGCAGAGCAGGAGAACAGTGATGTGAGCGGTGGCGGCAGTGGAGGTCCCTTACCTGGCGGCATCGGGTGGCGATCCTCCAGCTGCGTGGCATGTGGCAATCCGGCTGCAGAAGGTGAGTAGTTGCCTAGCAGCATCTGCAGGGTGACAGTTTGGAGACCACTATGCAGTGGTCTCTAAACTGTAGTGTAATGTCCCAGTACAGGACATGGTCCTGCACTGCAGTTAGGCCCTGCCAGGTTGAGTCCCTCGGTGACCTGGGGGCTCCCCTGCAGGGTCTCCCCTGCTGTTTCTATAATGTTATTTATCCTACCTCATGTGTAGTCAGTGTCCTAATGTATAGCTAGTTTAAAGGACCTGCGAGTTGTCGAAATGACCTGTGAAATGTCACGTTATGTAGTCACATGATGTTACCTAGAGTGCACCAGCTTAACCTATGACCCGCAGCTTGACCAATGGGCTTTAGTCCAGCCCCCCACTATATAAAGGGGCGGCCATTACAATTTCTCTCAGATTTCATCTGCTACTGAGTACAGCAAACACCAGAGATCTCAGTACTAGTGACCAGCATCTGGAAGGCCACAAAGCTACAGTCATTCCAGTAAGTCAAAAGCCTATGTCTGCTGTTACTACAAATAGTCAAGTCCTGCATATAGTCAAGCCTCAAGAAAATTGTCTGAAGTCTATTACAAGTATAACTGATCCCAGAAAGCTCTGAGGTCCTTCTGGGTTCCTGGCCACATTTCTGGGAATCTGGTCTAGCTGTGAAGATAATTCCCTCTGTCTTAACCCAGCTAAGCCTCCATTAAACCATAACTGGTTGTGGGCTCTCCTTTCCTTAACTAGCCATTGGAATAGAGGAGATACTGTTTGTGTGGTTCCGGTACCAAAAACCACTCTGGCATCACAAACACTAGGGGTTAATAACATCTTGCCCCAGGAGTTAATACCATCTGGCCCCACCACCTACAGCCCTACACCCGTGGTCCCGCCATTCATCGAGGGTCCACCACAGTAGCCCTCCAGATGTTGCAAAACTACAACTCCCAGCATGTCCAGACAGCTGTTTGCTGTTTGGGCATACTGGGATTTGTAGTTTTGCAAGATTTAGAGGGGTACAGTTTGCAGATCACTGTGCAGTGGTCTCTAAACTGTGGCCCTCTAGATCTTGCAAAACTAAAACTCTGAGCATGCCCACACAGCAGTTTGCTGTCTGGTCATGCTGGGATTTGTAGTTTTGCCACATCTGGGGGGCCACAGTTTGGAGATCACTGTGCGGTGGTCTCTAAACCTTGGCCCTCTAAATCTTGCAAAAATACAACTTCCAGCATGCACGAACAGCAAACGGCTGTCTCGGCATGCTGGGAGTGGTAGTTGCATACCTCCAGCTGTTGCATAACTACATCTCCCAGCATGCCCTTCGGCGATCAGTACATGCTGGGAGTTGTAGTTTTGCAACAGCTGGAGGCACACTGGTTGGAAAATACTGAGTTAGGTAACAGAATCTAACTGAAGGTTTTCCAACCAGTGTGCCTCCAGCTTTTGCAAAACTATAACTCCCAGCATGCACGGTCTGTCAGTGCATGCTGAGAGTGGTAGTTTTGCAACAGCTGGAGGTTTAACCACCCCCCGCCCCCCATGTGAATGTACAGGGTACATTGACCCGGGCAGGTTTACAGTTAGTTTCCTGTTTTAAGTTTGAGCTGCAGCAAATTTTCCACCGCAGCTCAAACTCCTAGCGGGAAACTCACCGTAAACCTGTCCATGTGAATGTACCCTAAAGACACTACACAAAATAAAGGGTAAAACGCTACATATACACCCCCTTACACTGTCCATCCCCTCCCCCAATAAAAATGAAAAACATATCGTACGGCAGTGTTTCCAAAACAGAGCCTCCAGCTGTTGCAAAACAACAACTCCCAGCATTTCCGGACAGCCATTGACTGTCCAGGCATGCTGGGAGTTTAGGCACCCTGTTTGGGAATCACTGGCATAGAATATTTTTGATAGCGAAGCCCATTGCAACGCTTGCATCCAAGTCCACCCCTATGCAAATCCCTAATTTAGGCCTCAAATGCCCATGGCGCTCTCTCACTTCGGAGCCCTGTCGTTTTTCAAGGAAACAGTTTAGGGCCACATATGGGGTATTTCCATACTCGGGAGCAATTGCTTTACAAATTTTGGGGGGCTTTTTCTCTTGTTACCCCATATGAAAAGGTGGGGTTTACACAATCATGCTGGTGTTGCCCCATACTTTTCATTTTCACAAGAGTTAAAAGGAAAAAAAGACCCCCAAAATTTGTAACACGATTTCTACCGAGTACGGAAATACCCCATATGTGGACGTTAAATGCTCTGCGGGCGCACAACATGGCTCAGGAGTGAGAGCGCACTGTGCACATTTGAGGCCTAAATTGGTGATTTGCACAGGGGTGGCTGATTTTACAGCGGTTCTGACATAAACGCAAAAAAATAAATACCCATGTGTTACCCCATTTTGAAAACTACACCTCACGGAACGTGACAAGGGATATAGTGAGCCTTAACACCCCACAGCTGTTTGACGAATTTTTGTTAAAGTTTTGTTAAAGTTTGTTAAAGAAATGTCACTAAAATGAAAATAGGAAAAAAGCCCCCCAGAATTTGTAACCCCACTTCTTTTGAGTAAGAACATACCCCATATGTTGATGTAAAGTGCTCTGCTTGCGCACTACAATGCTTAGAAGAGAAGGAACGCCATTGGACTTTTGGAGAGAAAATTTGTCCAGAATTGAAGGCCATGTGTCTTTGCAGAGCCCCATGGTGCCAGAACAATGCACCCCCCACACATGACCCCATTTTGGAAACAACGTCCCTCACGTAATGAAATAAGGGGTACAGTGAGCACTTACTCCCCACAGGTGTCTGACAGATTATTGGAATAGTGGTCCGTGAAAATGAAAAATGCTCACTGCACACTTAAATTCTGTGAGGGGTGTAGTTTCCAAAACGGTGTCACATGTGGGAGTTCTGCCACTGTTCTGGCACCATGGGGGCTTTGTAAGCTCACATGGCCCCCGACTTCCATTCCAAACAAATTCTCTCTCCGAAAGCCCGACGGCGCTTCTTCTCTTCTGAGCATTGTAGTTCACCAGCAAAGCACTTGACGTCCACACATGGGGTATTTCCATTACTCAGAAGAAATGGTGTTCCAAAGTTTGGGGGGGAATTTTCTCCTATTACCCCTTGTAAAAATGTGAAATTTTGGGAAAAAACAGCATTTCAGTGAGAATTTTTTTTTTTCATTTACACATCTGACTTTAATGAAAAGTCAGCAAACACCTGTGGGGTGTTTGGCTCACTGTACCTCTTGTTACGTTCCTTGAGGGGTGTAGTTTCCAAAATAGTATGCTATGTTTTTGTTTTTTTTTGCTGTTCTGGCACCATAGGGCCATTTCAGCAAAATTTCAGCAAAATTTCCTCACATTTTCGTGACAAATTGGAAAATTGCTGCTAAACTTTGAAGCCCTATAATGTCTTCCAAAAGTAAAAACATGTCAACTTTATGATGCCAACATAAAGTAGACATATTGTATATGTGAATCAATATATAATTTATTTGGAAAATCCATTTTCCTTACAAGCAGAGAGTTTCAAAGTGGAAAAAAATGCTACATTTTCCAAATTTTCATGAAATTTGGGGATTTTTCACTAAGAAAGTAATAACGAAAATGTACCACTATATTACTGTAGAATATGTCATGAAAAAAAACTAACCTCGGAATCAGAATGAATAGTAAAAGCATCCCAGAGTTATTAATATATAAAGTGACAGTGGTCAGATTTGCAAAAAAGGGCTGCGTCCTTAAGATGAAAATGAGCTGCGTCCTCAAGGAGTTAATGTACATAATTTTTTTGTACATTGTCAGAATCCTCCATAGGAGATTCTGTCATATTAAAGAGAAAGAATAACACAACATACATCACTATTTTACCATCAAACAATTAGAAATAACCTGATGGACACCCTTATAAGACAGAGAGGTCTGTCAGGTGCCTTTTCTGTTTGTAATTAAATGGATCGGGCATTCCATTATTTTAGTTTTTCTGCTCATATTATGAAGCACAATACATGGAAAGCTTAAACGTACCTGTCAAATCAAACAAAAATATTTTTTTAATATATCACTCAGTACCTAATCCTGACCATGTATATCTATTTTTATGTTTCTAGCACCTTTATTTATTTTTTATTACACTTTTAATCTAGCTCACTAGTCTGAATTCTTCTCAAAGGGAGGGGGCGTGGCCTCACTGTGCAGGTCCCACCCCCTCCCTCAGTATGCTGTCTGCTCACATCTCCCCTAGCATTAGCAAAACTACATCTCCCAGCTTGTCCTCACTGACAGTAGTGGGACACAAGCGGACAGTGGGAGGATTTTTCCTCCAGCTGTGAGCTCTGCGCTCACAGCTGTCAATCAAGGAAGTGTGTCCATGACATAGGTGATGATGCATGGACACAGCAGGACTAGCATGTGTCCAAGCAGGCGGGGCGGGGGGGGGGGGGGGAGCAGTTATTTGACTGGATTTTTCAGTATGAAATACTGAAAATTTTCTAATGAAAGCAATTGCAAAACCTATTGGTTTTGAATGCTTTACAACACATCAAAAGTTTTTGTATCTGACAGTGCCCATTTAAAGGGGTACTCCAGTGGAAAACATTTTTTTTTTCAAATCAACTGGTGGCAGAAAGTAAAACAGATTTGTAAATTACTTCTATTAAAAAATCTTAAGCCTTCCAGTACTGATCAGCTGCTGTATGCTCTACAGGAAGTTCTTTTCTTTTTTAATTTATTATCTGTCTGACCATTGTGCTCTCTGCTGACACCTCTGTCCATATCAGGAACTGTCCAGGGCAGGAACAAATCCCCATAGCAAACCTATCCTGCTCTGGACAGTTCCTGACATGGACAGAGGTGTCAGCAGAGAGCACTGTGGTCAGACAGAAAATAAATTCAATAAGAAAAAAACTTCCTCTGGACCATATAGCAGCTGAAGTACTGGAAAGATTAAGATTTTTAAATAGAAATCATTTACAAATCTGTTTAACTTTCTGGCACGAGTTGATTAAAAAATAGTTTCCATCAGAGTTTCCCTTCAACAGTAGTATGAACAGAGTCTTAGTCATGTCTATGTTCCTTAACAATTTAGATATTTGCTCCACATGTAGAAGACACCCGTTCATAATTTAGAATTACTCTTTGCCTCTCTTGCTCCTGGGTTCATCATTATAAAGGCAATGTTTATTGTTACAACATCACAAAAGAATTCTACATAGAAATAAAGACAATCCCAATGATGACATCATTTCAATAGAAAACTTCCAAGAAATGAGACATGCATCAGATTAATCTGTTTCTGTCAGGTTTTCGGGATTTTGCATTAACAAAACAGCCCAGAAACCCTAAAAGGGGGCATGTCCTTTGTTTTTTAATATATCCCGAGATATTTACTAAAGATTTTATTATAGATTTTGGAGCAAATTGTCTCATAGTGATGCAACGGACCGCATGGTGTTTGCACTTTTCTGACCAACTTTAAATTGATGTGATCCCATTAGTGACATGATTGGTGCAGCTTAGCACAAAGTGACAAACGTAGGTGAATGAGTCACGTGTACAAAAAAACACGAAATACACTAAGTGGAAATCAGAAGAAATAAATCTAGCGGTATAAGGAATTAAAACATTAATGTGTGAGGATTTTGAAAGCGGGCAATCTGAGTAGAACTGTAGGGCCTGTCTTTGACTCTCATTTTGCTGTTAAATCCCACATAAATTGTTGATATGTGCCTATGTCTTTATTTCAGCTGCTGGGATTATTATGAATTTCCAATTTCAACAACCAGACGGCTTTGAATTAGCTTTGCTACAATTATGGTCTGTTTTTCCGGCTGACCCCTCATTTAACTCTGCTTGTCAGTGAGATACATTGTAACATCCATTGCGAAATTCACTGAACTAAGCAGAAATCTCCTCTCTGGCAGATTAAAGAGGAAGGATGTTCCACTGGTTAAACCACAAAATAATTCTTTTCTGTACAGTAGATATGAATTGAGCAACACATATTCCTTTAGCTGCAAGCAATATGGAATTTCTGCCTTCCTTCCCCACACATATATAAACAATATCCTGACACCTAAATGGCACACCAGAAATATTTTGCAGTGCTGAACCGATAAAATATATTCAAATGGACACATAGGCCTAGATTTACTAAGATTGTCAAGTTTACAAAATACCTACTGTATTGTTCGCTGTATAAGACGCGCTTTTACTTCCCCAAAACTGGGGGGAAAGTTGGTGCGTCTCATATGGCGATTACACATTAAAACCCTGTCCTATCGCGGCGGTCCCTGCGGCCATCAACGGCCGGGACCCATGGCTAATACAGTACATCACCGATCGTGGTGATGCCCTGTATTAACCCTTTAGATGCGGCGATCAAAGCTGACCGCCGCGTCTGAAGCGAAAGTGACACTAACCCGGTCAGTCGGGCTGTTCAGGACCGCTGCGGTGAATTCATGGCATCCTGAAAAGCTTACAGGACACCGGGAGGGACCTTACCTGCCTCCTCGGTGTCTGCTCCGTGCCGGGATCCCCTGCATGGCCGGCGCTCTCCTTCGTTGTCATCACGTCGTCGCGCAAGCCGTCCCGTCATCCAATAGGAGCGGCGTGTGTAGCGACGTGACGGCGGCGACGGAGAGCGAGGATACCGGGCAGCAGAGACGTTCCGGAGCGATGGGGACACCCCGGGGACGCGGCGACAGCGATGGAGGGCAACATCCAGGGCAGCGGTGACGGGTCCAGAGCGGCGGGAACACGTGAGTATTACCTCCTATCCAGTGGTCTTCAATCTGTGGACCTCCAGATGTTGCAAAACTACAACTCCTGGCATGCCCGGAGTTGTAGTTTTGCAACATCTGGAGGTCCGCAGGGTTGAAGGTTCAGAATCTTTTTTTTTCAAAATTTTCAGTACTTAAAATTGGGTGCGTCTTATATGCCGGAGCGTCTTATATGGCAAAAATACGGTATGTATTTGAGTTTTACTTTCCCATTCCATCAAATTTACTAACAGTCTGCTTGTTGTTTTGTGTATTTGGATGGTTGATTAATCTCCCCCTATGTACCAAAATTTTACCAAAATATCTCCAAAATGTAATCTTATATTATTTATCTAAACACCCAGTAGAATCTAAGCAAGCCAAAGAAATTCCCTGTCTCTATGGAATGATTACTGAAACATGTGGAGTTTTTTTGTATGAGCTTTTTGAAGATTGGATTATCTTTATTATCATAGTCTGTTATTATCCTGACTGCTTCCCCTCATACTGTATGTAGATGTGATTGACTCACGACTCCATGTGTAGGTGCTCTGTATGATACATGAACATTTCATGTCAACACATGATGACTTGTCACAGAAGCACAAGCTATTTTAGAATAATACCCAGCAAGACTGCAGACAAGATGTGGGTGTTGTGTAACAATGATTTACTTCTTATTGAATCTGGTATGTTAAAATTCATACTAAAGGGCTTGCCATGTAAATATGGTTACAAGATTGAATTCATCATTAAACTTACAAGGGTATTCAAAACATCAAAAGTTCCGGGGGCAGTGTTTGTTTTTTATAAGACATTTCCATGTTGAGCATTACACACAACTGTTGAGCAATCTACCTATAGCTTGGAGAATATCTGTATTACCTTAAAGGGGTAATCCGGCCCCAAGACATCTTATCCCCTATCCAAAGGATAGGGAATAAGATGTCTGATCATGGGGGTCCCGCTGCTGGGGATCTCGCAATCTAGCATGCAGCACCCACCTTTAAATACTGCCAGAAGCGCTGGAGGTTCAAACTCTTTTGCCTCCCTACGGGGACGGATTATCCTAACGTCCCACTCCGCCCCCTTGTGACGTCACACCCAACCCCCTCAATGCAAGTCTATGGGAGTCATTGGCAATAGATAGTGTAAGGCTGCATTCACATCTCGGTTTTACACTATGGGTGCCGGATCCGGCTGTGGGAGGGGCAAACCGTGCGCTCCCGTATACTACGGTTTTAGGTCCGGTCACAAAACTGGATACGGGTCAAAAATGAGCCGACCAGAGTCACCGTTTGACTCCGGTCGGCTCATTAAAGGGAATGGAGTTTAGCGCTGGTCCGGCTGGGGTACGAGAGCACACGATTTGCCCCTCCCCCACCCGGATCCGGCACCCGTAGTGTAAAACTGAGATGTGAATGCAGCCTAAGTGAGGCATTTGTGTCACTCATCTGTTATGTCAAAGCTGGCCCATAAGCTACGTAAGTACCAGTCAGTATGTTTTGTCATAGCTGCAACAGCTATCATTAATGTATTATGTACAGATCATAAGAATAACGCACAGTATAAAGCAGATACTTGATATAAAAATTGAATATACATTTTTTTTTCTTTGGGTTTAGTATTTTTCCATATATATGTGAAAACATTTTTTTTTATCCTTTATAGTTCATTACAGCTAAACTAGTTCTTTTTCTGCTCTCCAACAGATATTGGGGGAAATTCTCAAAGAATTTTGTGCCCAAACAAATCTATTTTGCGCCAAAATTTTGGCACAAAAAGTATCGACCACATTTTCAAAGAGCTTTGTGCAGTGGTTTACACTGTTCACGTATATTGTCTGCTGTACATGATATTTTCAAAAGGGTAAGAGTCCAGTTTAGATCAAAAATTTCACACCAGCTTTTTGATAGTGTAGAAATCACAGAAATGGTTGTAGTTTTATTGTTTTTGGGTTTTATTCTTTGTATTTTTGGCGAAAAGGTCTTATTTAAGTAATTATAAATATATAAAAAGAAATTAGTATTATTGAAACATGTTATTTAAAAAAAATAATAATTTTTTTATTTTCATTTTTTTCTTGGTCACTGCACCTTGCACTCACATTTAAGCTCAGAAATGTTTTATTTATGCAGTTATCGCTTGTCTGGGCACTAGTCACCATGGAATATTTCATGAGATGTTTCCACCAGAATTTTCTGGGATGTATAATTTGGCGCAAAAATCATCAATTTTGTCACAAAAAAAATCCAGTATGGCTTCAACCCAAAAAATTTTTGGGTGCGAAAAAAAAACAAAAGTGGCGCAAAAATGAATTTTCATGTATTTTCAAAGCAGCAAAAGAGACCTTTGAAAATGTGAGGAGAAAAAAAAACGGTGTAAATAATATCGCTGGAACAGAAATTTCAATAGTTTTTGAGAATTTCCCCAATTGTGCCAAAAAAATTATTATTTTGACCTTCCATTTGACATGGGTATTTATGGTGTATTTATATCAACATCAAAAGTTGACTAACAGATCAGTGGGTGTTCAGCCGATGGGAGCCTCACTGATGCTGAGAATGAACAAAATCAGTGGCAAAATTCTCTCCCAAATGAGTGGAGTGCCATGCAAATGTGCAGCCAGTGCTCTATTCATTTGCTTTGGGACTTCCGAACATTGCAATGTATGTAGACCATTTTTGGGGGGTAATAGTTGCACCAGAATTCTGAGGAATTTGTAATAGTAAATCTGATCCAGTATGTGTGGATGGGCTTTAGGGACCGTGTGAAACATATTTTACTAATTCACAACAGATTTTCCATTTTGCCATATAGCAAGTTCATAGCCTTTGAAAATTTTGATTCACTGAGCTTGCAGAGTTTGGTTCTTGGTAAAGAAGTTCTATGCAAAAAAGCATTTAGATAGTTTTAAAGTCATTTTAAAGGAGAAGTCTCACACCTGAAATTACATAAGAATATGGGATAAGTTTTAGATCGCAGGAGGTCCGACCACTGCCCCCTTTCTGGGATCAGTACTTCTATGGCTCCAAAATGGTGGTCATAACACAGTGCATAGGGTTTTATCATTTCTTTTACACCAACCCCTATGCAGTCTCCTGATTGGCCTAGGCAGCTGTATGCAAGCAATGATTGACTAACCTGCAGTCATGTGATCTTACTGCTAACTGAAAAGTATGCTGGGCTACCCTGATGTCTTCTCAGTATTCCTACTTTCTCATCCTATGCTGAAATGGTGCCAAATGGTGATAAATCTCCCCCCATGTGTTTCTGATCCCTTCTCCATAATAGCGCCTTTGCATGACGTGTGAACGGAGCCTGGCAAAGTTCTAATGTTTGTCGAACAGCCTTTTAGTCTGTAAGACCGGATTCTACTGGCTTGGTTTGCTCATTTCTTTCTTTCTTATAGGACTTTAGTTTATTAAACCGAGGCAAAATCAGCCTAGGTATGTAGCACAAAATGAACTGTAAATGTTGCCTGGATCAGGTATTTATAGCATGTCCTGTGGAAAATGTGCATAATGGAAACTACTTTAACACACCTAACTGGCTTTTATTTATCACTTAAACTCAATTCAATAGGGACTTATTAGGGATATAGGTTGAACTTGATGGACTCTGGTCTTTTTTCAACCTTATGAACTATGTTACTATGTTATTATGTTACTTTTAGAAGTTCTCTTTTTTTTTTAGAAATGTATGCTTTATATAAAGGAAAGTACACAAAAACCTCAGAAAACCTCTGAACTGTCCTGGACTTCTTATAAGTCTGTTTTATTTATCTGTTCAGAACGCTGTAAATGATATGGTGACTATAAAACATGCTATTAATGCTTTCTTAAAATGTCTCAAGGCTTTAATAACATTCTCATTATGGTCATACAATCTCCTAAATAGAACAATATTAGTTAATGATATGTAAACTCAGCAATACTGTCTCATAACTCTTCTTACATATTCCACATCTGCCCACTGTTCTCCCATAATGACTTATTCCATACAGATCTCATGTACTTTGATGTGAGAGCTGTGGCAAATGGCTCTGTTCAAAGAGAACTCAAAATATGTTGAGAGTAAAATGCTACTGCACGACTGGTTGTCTGGGGATGTGTGAAAGATTTCCTACTTTTATAAATTCCGAATAATTATTCCTGCACAAACAAAATAGGTTTAGACAGATTAAGACAGCATGCTAGATGGTAGGCTTAGAAAAAGAATAAAGGTCAGAGTATAGCTGGGGGAGGCCATGCGCAGCAGTATTTCTCTGCAGTGATAATAGCACAAAGGCATTTCAAATAATTGTAACAACACTGGATGTGGCCCAGAGCTTGTAGTCACAGGAAGAACTTCAGCCGTTCAATTCAATTCCTCGCCATCTCTCTGCTGTCCTGGTGAAATGTATTCCATCAGCAGTTCACTGACGAAGGGCGCATGCGCCTGAAACGCGTCTGATCTGCTGGTTGCTTTTACTGCTTTTACTGTGAGTTCTAATAAAGTCTGGATTTCTATTGACCCACGCTGGATCATCTCCTCTTCTTATTTGATTCCATCAGCAGATACCTCTTGCTGGCTTTACTCTTTCTAAAAAAAACTAAACACAAACAAAACAAACAAAAAAAAATCACTTGTTCCCCAAACCTAAATTACAATGGAATAAATATATACATGAAACAGTGACCTTATCTTTTCTTTTCATACCTGTAATTTGTATAATAAGTGTTTTTACAGTTTTTACTTCTGTTTTCTTTATCTACTGTCATACATTTGGTTTCCTGCTGCTATCTTGATTAAGAGGCGTTTATAGATAAAAAAAAAAAAAAAAAAAAACAGCCAATGTTTCCCTGTATAAAATATATCACTAGATAATGGCTGAAGAGATGAAAGAGGGGGCCAGGGAATGATTATCCATTCGACAGCTGGTGATGAAGGTTATAGTTGGGAACTATTAATCTGTTCCTCTACAGAGATTAACCCCTTGACTTGGTTGTGCGGCAGGTCTAAGAAGCGAGCTCAGGAACTGAGCTCGCTTCATATCCTTTCGGCCCCGGCTGCTATCAGCAGCCAGGTCCCGTGGCTAATGCTGGACAAGATGATTGGGCCGATTAACCCTTTAGGCGTCTAAAATGCCAAAAATGCACTGCCGGCAGCTCAGCGGAGCTGATCGGAATCATGACGGGGAAATCACGATGTACCAATCACCTAAGAGCACGGCGGGAGGGCCCTTACTTGCCTCCTCTCTGTCTGATAGATTCTACAAGGCTCCAGTCAGCCTCAGCAGGCTGGAGCAATGGAGTACCGATAACACTGATCAATGCTATGCTGTGGCATAGCATTGATCAGCGTATACAATCTATTGATTGCATGTAATAGACCCCTGTGGGGACTAAAAAGTGTAAACAAAGTAAAAATAATAGTTAATAAATGTGATTTAATCCCTTCCCCAATAAAAGTTTGAATCACCTCCCTTTTCCCGTTTAAAAAAAATTATGTAAACAAAAATGAGCTACGTATACAGAAAAATGTATAGGGGCAAGAAGAGGACATTTTTAAACATGCTCATTTTCGAACTAAAAGTAATAATTCTTTAACCCCTTAAGGACGCAGGACGTAAATGTACGTCCTGGTGAGGTGGTACTTAACGCACCAGGACGTACATTTACGTCCTAAGCATAACCGCGGGCATCGGAGCGATGCCCGTGTCATGCGCGGCTGATCCCGGCTGCTGATCGCAGCCAGGGACCCGCCGGCAATGGCCGACGCCCGCGATCTCGCGGGCGTCCGCCATTAACCCCTCAGGTGCCGGGATCAATACAGATCCCGGCATCTGCGGGAGTTCGCGATTTAAATGAACGATCGGATCGACCGCAGCGCTGCTGCGGGGATCCGATCATTCATAACGCCGCACGGAGGTCCCCTCTCCTTCCTCCGTGCGGCTCCCGGCGTCTCCTGCTCTGGTCTGTGATCAGGATACATAGAACAGATCAGTATTAGCAATCATGGTATTGCTATGAATAGTCCCCTATGGGGACTATTCAAGTGTAAAAAAAAATGTAAAAAAATGTAAAAGTAAAAGTAAAAAAAAAGTGAAAAATCCCCTCCCCCAATAAAAAGGTAAAACGTCCGTTTTTTCCTATTTTACCCCCAAAAAGCGTAAAAAACATTTTTTATAGACATATTTGGTATCGCCGCATGCGTAAATGTCCGAACTATTAAAATAAAATGTTAATGATCCCGTACGGTGAACCGCGTGAACGAAAAAAAATTTAAAAAGTCCAAAATTCCTACTTTTTTAATACATTTTATTAAAAAAAAATTATAAAAAGTGTATTAAAAGTTTTTTATATGCAAATGTGGTATCAAAAAAAAGTACAGATCATGGCGCAAAAAATGAGCCCCCATACCGCCACTTATACGGAAAAATAAAAAAGTTAGAGGTCATCAAAATAAAGGGATTATAAACGTACTAATTTGGTTAAAAAGTTTGTGATTTTTTTTAAGCGCAACAATAATATAAAAGTATATAATAATGGGTATCATTTTAATCGTATTGACCCTAAGAATAAAGAACACATGTCATTTTTACCATAAATTGTACGGCGTGAAAACAAAACCTTCCAAAATTAGCAAAATTGCGTTTTTCGTTTTAATTTCCCCACAAAAATAGTGTTTTTTGGTTGCGCCATACATTTTATGATATAATGAGTGATGTCATTACAAAGGACAACTGGTCACGCAAAAAATAACCCCTCATACTAGTCTGTGGATGAAAATATAAAAGAGTTATGATTTTTAGAAGGCGAGGAGGAAAAAATTAAAACGTAAAAATTAAATTGTCTGAGTCCTTAAGGCCAAAATGGGCTGAGTCCTTAAGGGGTTAAAAGAAGTAAAACAAAACAAAACCTATATAAGTTTGGTATAATTTTAATCGTAAGGACCTACAGAATAAAGATAAGTGTCATTTTTACTGAAAAGTGCACTGTTTAGAATCGGAAGCCCCCAAATTTAACTAAATGGCGTGTTTTTTTTTGTTTGTTTTTTTTATAAATTTTGCCCCACAAATCATTTTATTTTGCCATAGATTTTGCGGTGAAATGATTGATGTCATTACAAATTACAATTGGCGGCACAAAAGCAAGCCCTCATATAGGTCTGTGGGAGGAAAATCCAAAGTGTTATGATTTTTAGAAGGTTAGGTGAAAAAACCCTGTGTCCTTAAGGGGTTAACATATCACTAAGGAGAATGAGTACAGTCTCCAATACTTAAATGTGTTTAGCCAGTATGTGTTATTTTAATGTGCTGACTGTGACAAGACCATGAGGAAAAGTGGTAGAGGGAGTTTGCATTTTACCCAGGTTCTTGTTTTACACCGTTGCGTTTTTTCTGGTGTGGAATTATGCAAACAGAATTTTTTGCAGCAGAAAATGTGCAAGGGGATTATGTTTCTGCCTATTCACTTCAATAGGCCTGCAGCAAATTCACTCGCGGATTTCCCGCTGTGGAAATTCTGCTTGCAGAATTGTGCAAATGGAATTTCCGCTGTTAAAAAGCTGGCAGCGGATTATGTATATGTAAGCATACCCTGAAGGTTTTTTGCCTACCATCTGATTGAAAGGGCATAGCTAATTGGAGTAGGAAGATCTGGGTCTTACTTATCCGCTCCAGGTGTTTGGAAGGGTTGTGATTAGTTTCCTGAACTGCTAACGTGTGTTATAGGACAACTGATGGCTCTCTGCTCCTGGAGAAAAGCTATACTGTGAGTAAAGAATGTGTTATGTTTATTAAGGGAGCTGTGCACTTGGCTCGGCTCTACATAGTGAACTGCCTTGTGTATAGTTAGTGGCCAAGGTTTTATTGTACTGTTTGTTTATTCACCTGTTTTCACCTGTTGTCTCCGATTTAAAAACCGTACTGCAACGTTTTTTTTTCTAACATAGACGTAAATGGGAAATGCACATGTATACGGTTCCATACAGGAAACCATATACGGTTATTAATTTGCACATGCGCATTTGCATCCTAAAGTCCCCACCCAACACCCCACCCATTAAAAATGGACAACATTTTCAAAAACGTATGTTGTTCTTTTTATAAAAATGGACGGAAAAACTGATTGAAAACAGTATGGCAAAAACATGATGTGAACCCAGCCAGGAGATCTCGCTCTTGTATGCTAATCCCTTAACATAATGCAGAGCTCAAGTCAGTGATGTTCAGCCTAGGGCCTGGCAGCAGGTTGTCCACTTGTCCACGCCAACACCTTCAGCTGAGCAGATGTAGTAAATCTAGCTAAAGCTCATCATCAGCTACAGTGTACTTCTAAAGAAACCTTTCCTAAAAGCTCATGAGGTTGCTAACAGGTTCTCTTAAACAGGGCTGGTGCAAGGATTTTTGCCACCATAGGCGAAAGCTAATTTTGACGCCCCTTGACCGACGCCCATTGGATCCACCCTTTGTCACACCCCACCTTACTACTGGGGTGACACACTGCAACAAACCTCCTGCTCATGTAATCACCTTACTACTGATTTAACACACTGTAACAAGACTTCTCATCAAGTAATTACGTTACTAGGGTGACAAATTAGTAACCCTCCTCCTCATGTATTCTTACTACTGGGGCAACACACTGTAACAAACCTGCTCCTCCTCATGTAATCTCCTTACTACTGGAGTGACACACTGTAACAAACCTCCTCTTTTGTAACCATCTTACTACTGGGATGACACACTGTAACAAACCTCCTCCCCATGTAATTACCTCACTACTGTGGTGACACAATGTAACAAACCTCCTCCTCATGTAATTACCTAACTACTAGGGTGGCACGGTTGTTTGGAGCGGGCGAAATTTGAAACACTCAGTACAGGGGGCGTTACTGCTGCATACCTGTGAGTGACAGTGTGAGTGCACATAGGGGGGGAGTGCTCCAGGCACATACCGAACAGAGCGGGGAGCAGCAGGAATTGCACCCCCATCAAAAGTGCACTTTAGGCAGGGGCCTACTTAGCCTAAAGGGAGAACCAGCCCTGCTCTTCAAGTATATACTTCCTGTGAATTTTCTAGTCTTTACTGAATGGATTACAAGCTACCTCACTGCCTCCAAGAAGAAGTTATTCAGTCTGCCATCTCCAAGTCAGATATCAAGTCAGAGAGCATAAGCTTCACAAGAACCTGTTTGTTTTCCCTTATATCTGCAAGATCCTCAGGTCAGGACCTGTGTTCGTGGCATCACATCTCCTTTCTTACCTGCATCCTGTGGTAGGAAACTTCAGCTCAAACTATCACGTATGGGAAGGGAAGGAGTACACTCTAATCTCGCCCGCTCCCCTATCCCTGCCTACTTACGTACCTGCCCTAACCGACAGGTCCGTAACCACGAAGACAGTCCCTTCCTGAATGCGTGAGGGGAGTAAATGTCAACACAATAAAATACAAAGAAACTGTCAATGACCGGGACCAGTGGGATACAGGCAACCTTACAAAATAAAACTAAACACACACACAAAAGTCAGAGTCAACAAACCACGTCAAAGCCAGGAGAGGACAGAAGTACCAAATCGCTAAAACCAGAGGGAAGTCGAGTAGGAAGCCAGAAGTCAAGGATGCCAGGTAATACAAAAGATACAGGGAACACACGCTAGCTACTGAAGTCAAAAGACTGTTTCACAGGCACTGACTGAGAGCCAACTGCTGGGTTAAATAGGTAGGCCACAGGTGCTCAGTCAGCTGACCAGCCAGACAGCAGGGTGTAATCCGGCAACCAAATAAACAAAGAACCTGTCAGAACTCATTAACCCTGCAGGTTCTGACACAAACTTTGTGAGTACCACATCCTTACACTATTCTTGTGTGACTTAGGGGCCAGAGACTATTAACATCAGCACACGCCTTCTTTATCACTGCTGTGGTGATTAAGAAAGAGCCTAGAACTAGAGGTTTTTCATGTCCTGGATATTGCATTGCTACTTTGTTGAATTTAAAAGGGCACTGTCATGAAATTTTTTTTTTGCTATTGCACTCCTTATGGTATATAAAAAAAATCTTTCTAATATTCTTTGTTGAAAAAAATGAAGTTTTCTATATTTTATTTGCGTTTAAAAAACCTGTCCACCTACTTGTCCAGAGCACATTTTCCCCTATCTCTTCACACAATCAGGAAAATCAGGAAATACGGTCTGGAATGCTGAGGGGGTGGCGCAGCCTTAGCCAATCAGAGCTCATCTCACACTGAATTGCTCTGGCCTGTGAGTAGCAGAGTGAGGGAGGAAGTTCTCCCTTGTGTGGCTTTAGATGATGTCATATCTGCTGGGTGATGCCCCTTCCCAGTCTGTGAATCCGATTGAGACTGACCAGAAAATTTTGAGCAATATCTAGAAAACTAAAAAATAATAAAAAAAAAATAAAGGCAGGGGGTGGTTTATCATGATAGGGGCTGTGAACTGGGAGGATTATAAAATTTAACAAGATCATGAGAGGTACGCTTTAAAGTTTTTTATTTTTTTTATTTTTATAAAAAAGCATTGGAAAACGCTCTTTTTACTACAAATCCCAGCTGGCCCCAGCATTACCATTTCCGCATTAATGATTTCTCATCCCATATCTAGGACCAAAAATATTATAAAGGAGACTTATCAAAACCTATGTAGAGGAAGAATGGTGCAAAATGGCTGCACAGCCTTGTGTTATCCATTGATCTATTGCTTCTCAGCACATCATGCAGTTGGTATACATTTTGATTAAACTGTACCCGCCTACTTGCCACTTGTTGTTGCGCCTGTGGGGTGGCATGGTCCAGAGCCAGGGGGCATTGATGGATGTTGTGACAATGGGAGTTGCTGCCAGGCACCACACCATTTAAGTTGGGGACCCACTTGATTCAGGTGGTAATGAGGTGGCAAGTAGGCTTATATAGTTTGATCAATATGTATACTAACCAGTTGTTGAGAAGCTATAGAACAAAGTATACCATCATTTTGTGCGTCATCTGCCCAGATTTACTAACCTAAACTACTTTTTCTTTATTTTGTTCTGAGACTGACAAAGCAGCTTAGATAATGTAACAGTAAATTTAAAGTCCAGTCTAGTTAATTATGTCTTTTGTGCAATGTGTCACAAATTACCCCATAATGGCTAAATTGAATGCACACCAGTAACAAGAGATGAGCAAATTTATGAAACATTTGATTCGGACGATTTGCCGAATTAAAAAAAAAAGTCGATTAAATCAGAATAAATTAAATTCTCAGCAAATTTTTATTAGTAATGTATTTTAATAATGTGTTTAACATTTTTCTTTTCTCTATTTTTTTTTTCTGTTCCATGATGGGAGTAGTAGTAAATGTGCTAATAGGCAGATCGCCCCAGGTGTCACTCCTGACACCCACTGTGATCGATTTGTATAATGTATAGATGCGGATGGCTTTCTCGCATCTAGATAGGACGATTGCATCGGGTGTCAGGAGTGACACCTGCTGTGATCTGTCCTCAACTGCAGGTACTACTGCTCCCAACATGAAGCACTCTCTGCTCCATGCTGGGAGCTGTAGCACCTGCATTAATTGACAGTTCGCAGTGGGTGTCACTTCTGACACCAGATAAGATCGTCCTGGATAATGTATAGATGCGGGCCGCCGGCCGCTCTTTTCTGGTCCAACTGTAGTATGAGTATATGCCATATGAATACCTATTATTCATATTTCCCTCAGAGAGCTGTCATTGGCTGGAACCATCTGGCCAATCACAGCTCTCTGCGGGAAATATGAATAAGTGATCAATCACTGGCCGGCCAGAGTATAGTGCAGAGATGCGAGCGCAGGAGAAAGCTGCTCCATCTCTGCAATAGAAAGGACAATCTCATCGGGTGTCAGGAATGACACCTGCTGTGATCTGTCTATTAGTACATGTACTACAGCTCTCAT
Organism: Hyla sarda; assembly: GCF_029499605.1. Taxonomy (NCBI): domain Eukaryota; kingdom Metazoa; phylum Chordata; class Amphibia; order Anura; family Hylidae; genus Hyla; species Hyla sarda. Next base: position 143,783,243 of record NC_079190.1, on the reverse strand, counting down.
CATGGAACAATCTGTTCCATGCTAGGAGTAATAGTACTACCTAAAAAAAATTTAAAATAGAGAAAAAAAAGTAAAACTCACATACACACACACTTTATTAAACATAAAATTAAAATACATTACTAATAAAAAATCTAAAATTTTATTTTAAAAAATATATTATTTTTACATTTAAATGGCCCCTTTTAACATTTTCATTATTGTCAACTACATTTATAGGTCCCTGCCCGCCCACATAAATTGATTCCTGTTTAAATGTATTTATTTATTTATTTTGGAGGCTTTATAATTTTTTAAACACCCAAGAATGGAGTTTACATTTTATTCTATTCTGCCAGAGCAGAAAAAATAATTAACTGCAAAGGTCACAGGTTAAATATGTGGTTAACCACAATTAATTAACATAATAAGTAGGTCGATTGACTATGCTCTTGTGGTTTACCACATATTTAACCTGTGACCTTTGTAGATACTGTTTATTGATAATGGTTATTTCAGCACTGCACTAAAAAGAAAAAAAAAATTTTAAAAGTCTTCAATGTTTTAAAACAAAATAATTTTTTATTTAAAAGCAGTGAACAATTGTTGTGAGCAGGGCAGGGAACTGAGAGCCCCGGCCAGCCAATATTAACATGCAAAGCAGCCTGTTAAAATGAATAGAATACTGTAATATAGTATTACAGTAAAGGTTAGAATAGACAAATAATATTCTGAGACTGGGGGGTGGCGGAGGGGCGGCAACTAGTTTCACACTCTAAGGCGCTTCCTATGGCCCGTACACACACCTTAGAGCGTGAAACTTGTGGCCTCTCCGTCACACTCCCGTCTCACCTGTTCCATCCAAGCTCCCTGTGTACCTGTCCTGTCTAACGAAGCTATCATATTCTGTTAGAATAAAGCTTGAACTTTTGCATTGTGATCAGCGGTGAGTGCATTATCTTCGTCTCTTATTCATTGCTGTGGATTTCTGCAATATGTCCTAAACATAGAAACAAAACTGGAGATTTATCAATGTATTAACACCAGTTTTTGTATATCTAATTTAAAAAATCTAATGTTAAGCCTGCAGGCCACAATATGAAGCCAATGCTCCCCTTTTTGAGCATATTAATAAAACATCAATAAAACCCCACACAGGGGAAAAGTGCAAATTGGGGTGAGAAACATGATACAATATATATGTTCTGTATGCTTGAAAGACACACTGATAATAATGGCCACACAGCAAGGAAAAGCTGAATTAGTGAAGAATGTAATATATTAGCCACAGGTGTAGTCAAAACGTTCTTACAAGCTTGTGCAACTAATCCTTCAGGACCTGAGCAAGTATAAAGTGCCCAAGTGCATGAAAACATCAAAGATAAATGTGTGTGCATGGCCATTCAAAGAAGGTGCATATACAGACACAGGTGAAGCAGGTCTACACAGGAGGATTCTAAACAAGCAAAAAAAATTGTAGAGCAAATATATGTGCCAGGATTAAGGCAAATACATGGAAAATGTACTCTTCCGTTCAAGGTTTATTATTGAATTCAGTTACATGAATGGTGGGTATTTAGCTAAATTCTCTAGTAAACAGCCTTTACATAAGCCTTAATTAGGTAGATACTATTTTGTCATCCATGGAGACCTCTTATATGTAGCAGGTGTTACATGTAGCTATCTGTGCCACTGTGGTATTAAAAGAACCAAGACCAGTATGGTCTTTATACTGATCTGAATGGATCCTCAAAGATATATCGCTGTTTATTATAGAGCTCCAGTGCTTTTAACCGAAAAATTACACTGCAGGCTATGTTATTCCTGCTGTCAAAAATATCAGATCAGGGCTTTCACAACAATCTTTAGTACATATTTGACCCCTGCCACCCACAATCCCTATCATCCATACAAAGTAAATCAATTAAGCATACAATATAGACCTGGACTAGGCACCAATATCCCACAGGTTTAAATTATGAAGCACTTATAGAAGAGGGATCACCTTATATTCATATAAAAATGATTGTTTTAATTTTTTTACTACAGAGCCATATGAGAGCCTATGTTTTGTTGTATTAATTGCACTTTGTAATGGAATCTTTCATTTTACCATGTACTGCAAAGTAGAGAAAAATTATTCATGAGGTGAAAATGAAAAGAAAAATTGGTAGGGTTTCCTTTTTTATGCAACTCACTGTGCAGTAAAATGAAAATTTTATCTGTATTATTCAGATTGGTACAACGTAATGATACCCAATTTTTATAGTTTCCTTCATGTTTTGCTACTTCTTTTCTAAATTTTAAACTTAACATCTTAAGGACGAAGGGTGTACCTGTACACACCTCGTCCCACTCAAAGCGAAGTGGTCCCGACAGCCATCAGCCGCCGGGACCCGTGGCTAATACCGGACATCACTGATCCCAGTGATGCCCGGCATTCACCCCTTAGACGCCGCAATCAAAGTTGAAATAGAAATAAATCTATCCCAGCAGCTCAGCCGAGCTGATTGGGACCACCTGGTGTCCTGATCAGCTTAGAGGACAGCGGGAGGGTACCTACCTGCCTCCTCCTCGTCCGATCGTTAGCCTGAAGCTCCAGTCAGCCTCAACAGGCTGGAATAGCAGAGCACTGATAACACTGATCAATGCTATGCTATGAAATTGCATTGAACAGTGTATGTACTCCTAAGAATGCATGTAATAGACCCCTATGTGAACTATTAAATTGTGTTAAAAAAAGTAAAAATAAAAAAAAAGAACAAATTAAACAAAAATAAACCTAAACATATGTGGTACCGCCGCGTGCTTAAATGTCTGATCTATAAAAGTATAACATTAATTAAAACGCACGTTCTATGGCAGACGCGTAAAAAAAATCCACAATTGCATATTTTTTGCATACCCTAAAAAATTTTATAAAAAACAAATCAAATCAAAAAGTCCCATCACAACAAAAAATGATACCGATAAAAACTTCAGATCAGGGCGCAAAAAATTTGCCCTCATACCGCCCTGTATACGGAAAAATTTTAAAGTTAAAGGGGTCAGAAAATGACAATTTTAAACATACAAATTTTGGTGCATGTAGTTATAATTTTTTTAAGTAGTAAAATAAAATAAAACCTATAAAAATTGGGTATCTTTGTAACTGTATGGACCTACAGAATAAAGATAAGGTGTTATTTTTACCGAAAAGTGCACAGCGTGGAATCGAAAGCCCCCAAAAATTTGAAAATGGGATTTTGTTTTGTTTTTTATTTTGCCCCACAAATAGATTTTATTGTGGTTTCTCCATAGATGAAATCCGCAGTGGACTTGCTACGTGTGAACGTACCCTTATACACAAACAAATCCTTTCTGTTTGTCCTGCAGTACACACTCTTCCCAATGAATAAACATAAGACTATATGGCACTGCAAACAATTATTTTCCATCTGTCTAAACTAAAGTTATATCCCAGCGGTGATGAAGCTTATATGGGTCTTCAGATTAATTCAAATGATGCCCCCCAGGGCTGAGAGAACAGCATGAAGATTTGGTGCCAGTGGGTGACTAATCTTCTGAGATCCTGTTGTAGAGGTATCAAGCAGCTGGATCCTTGCTTGGTGTCAATTCCACAATGTGTGAGAGGCCCAAATACTTAGTGATATATTTAATGAAGAGATTCAACACACATACTCCAAATTCTACTCAGTAGGAATTAAATGGCAATAGCCAGCCTCCCAGCTAAATAATGGTACTGTATATGCCAACTCAGTGTGAGATGTGCTTTGGAAGTGAAATATACTTGCTACATAGAATTTCAAATGCTGTTATTTAACTAAAGATGTGTGAATAACCAAGAGTAACAATGTTCTAACAACATCCAGTCTAGTGGACAAGGGCCAGATAATTTGGCATGCTATGCTGAACACATGTCACACAGAGCACTAGTGAAAAATATGCTCAATGCATGCAGCTGCTACCTCTTCTCTGGATATTGATGGATTTAAGAGATGTGGCCATAACAAAATCACAGAAAAGATGTTGCATTTATGTAGCTATCAAGCAGAAATATTGCCTTTTTTGCTGTTACCACAATGTTATACACTGAATAGCCAAAACATTAAAACCACTGACAGGTGAACTGAATATCCTTGATTATCTTGTAACAATGGTACCTGACATATTAGGCAGCAAGGACCAGATTATGATGGCTACTGGTGACAACTGGGTCAATTGGTGGGTTTCGTGGACTGTTACTGGTATGCCGGGGCGGACTGACAACATTCGGGGCCCCCGGACCAAAAAAAGGCAAGGGCCCCTGCTAGGCTCTGCAGCTCGTCAATCTTCTGCCATGACCCTATTTCACCCAAATCCTAGAAAAATAAACTAAAATTTCTAAATGTAAGAAACACTTTAATGTAGATAAATTTCGATGACCAATAATACTAGTATACAAGGAGTAAAAATATACCGCCACACAATAACTGGATAATTCCGCTATACTGTACTGAATAAAACCACTATACACAGACCAGTATACTATAAAGGATCTGTATACATTATAAGTGATTATATACAGGACCATATTGTGGTAGATATCAGCTGCACACAGGATCTGTACACCATAGAAGTGATTACAGTTAATTTTGGGACTCACAATTACGTCTTTTCTGATCAGTGCTGTCCTCTTTCCCTGCCAGACTCTGCATTTTTCCAGTGCCCTCCCCTCCTCTACATAATCTTTCCATCTATAGGCCCACAAACTGTAATAATGTCCTCCTTAGTGTCCTGCACAGTAAAAGGGCAGGTAGGTAGGTAGCCAGGTAAACAGGTAACAAGGTAGGTAGATCAGGAAGCCAGATATGTAGGTAGGTGACAAGCCAGGTAGGTAGGGGGCTAGCTAGGAAGCCATGTATGAAGGCCAGGTATGTACATTGTTAGGTAGCTGGGTATGTAGGTAGTTAGATAGCCTGGTATGTAGGTAAGTAGTTAGGCATCCAGGTTTAAAGTTAGGTAGCACCCCCTTTCCCGTAGGTATAGGCAGCAGAGTTAACCCCCATTCCCTGTAGGTAAAGGCAACAGAGTTTACCCCTCCCCTTCTCTGTAGGTATAGGCAGCAGAGTTAACTCCCTTCCCCAAAGGTATAGGCAGCAGAGTTAGCCCCCCACCCTTTCCCATAGGTATAGGCAGCAGACTTAACCCCCCTTCCCCATAAGTATAGGAACAGAGTTAACCCCCTTTTCTCCTTAGGTATAGGCAGCAGAGTCCCCTACCCCCCATTCCCCGTAGGTATAGGCAGAGTTAAATCCCCCATTCCTCATAGGTATAGGCAGAGTTAAACCCCCTTTTCCCCATAAGTATAGGCACAGTTACCCCCCCCCCTTTCCCCATAGGTATAGGCAGAGTTACCCATTCCCCATAGGCAGAGTTGACCCCCTCCCCCTTTCCCCATAAGTATAGGCAGAGTTACCCCCCCTTCCTCATAGGTATAGGCAGAGTCCCCCCCCCTTTCCCCATAGGCAAAGTCAGTTACCCGCCCCCCCCCCTTTCCCCATAGGTATAGGCAGAGTTACCCATTCCCCATAGGCAGAGTTGACCCCCTCCCCCTTTCCCCATAAGTATAGGCAGAGTTACCCCCCCCCCTTTCCTCAGAGGTATAGGCAGAGTCCCCTCCTTTCCCCATAATTATAGGCAGAGTCCACCCCCCCTCTTTCCCATAAGTATAGGCAGAGTTCCGCCCCCTCTTCCCCATAGGTATAGGCAGGGTAAAAAAAAAAATTTGATGCTCACCTGATATCCCACGCAGCGATCTCCTCAGCAGCTGGGGCCCGCGTCTTCTCCGCTCCACAGTACAATCACTGATGAGTGATGTCATCGGCGCCTGTACTGCGTGCTGCATGGGGGCAGAGGTCACATTTCCTCTGTGTAAGCTGCAGATGCGTCTCCGACAGAAGGGACACCTTCTTCTGTACGTATGTGTATAGCGCATACAGGATAAGGCAGCGCTGTCTGCTGGGTATCTGGGATGAGTGTCCCAGATCCTTGTCATGCTGAGAGGCAGCGGGACCCGGAGCGCTCGCGGCGTGCCTCTGCATGCAGCGCTCCGGTCGGCACCGCTGACTGCGAGCGCTGCTCCCGTGTCTCCGGAGGGGACGCGATCCGAGGCATGGGACGTGCCTGCTCTCGGATCGCGCCCCATGTCACTCACCTTCCCTGTCCTCCTTCTCTCCTGTCCCAGCGCGCGCGGACCCACTCTCTAGGGCGCGCGCGCGCCGGCTCTCTGAAATTTAAAGAGCCAGTGCACCACTAATTGGTGCCTAGCCAAATCAGTGCAATCACCTCCTTACACTACAAAAACCCACTTCCCCTTCCTGTCCTTGCCGGATCTTGTTGCCTTGTGCCCTGAGAAAGCATTTTAGTGTGTTTCCAAACCAGTGTTTCCAGACCCCTTGCCGTTGCCCCTGACTACGAACCTTGCCGCCTGCCTTGACCTTCTGCTACGTCTGACCTTGCCTTGCCTACTCCTTGTGTACCGTGCCTGTCTCAGCTGTCAGTGAGGTTGAGTCGCTTTCGGGTGGAACGACCTGGGGGTTACCTGCCGCAGCAAGTCCATCCCGCTTCGCAGCGGGCTCTGGTGAAAACCAGTAACCCCTTAGATTCCGTTCCCCTGGTACGGCCCACGCCATCACCTCACTGACACAGAGGATCCACTACCTGTGTCATCCCTGTATACCAGTCCGGATCCTGACAATCCTCAGTAGCGCCCTTGGACGATGTCAGATCGGACCAGCCGGTCAGTCCGCCCCTGCTGGTATGTAGTATTAATAGCTATCCAAAACTCCCTGATGTGGATGACCGTGAAGACCAGATTATCTAGTCATATCCCACAGAAGAGCTACTGTAACACAAATTGTTGAAAAAGTTCATGTTGTCTGATAGAAAAATGTCAGAACACATGCATTATAGCTTGCTGTGCATATGGCTGACAACCAGTCATAGTGCCCATACTGACCTTTTCCATTACTACAGGTACCTACATTGGGTATGTGAGCATTATGTGGATAGCCAGCTGTGTGTGCATTGCATCCTGAGGAAGAGATGGCACTAGGGAAAATGGTAAGACAGAGGATGTAGAATGATGCTCTTGGCAATGTTCTGCTGAAAACTGTTGAGGAATGGATTAAGAACATGACAAGAATGACTTGGCCTTTACTTGTATTGCAAAGTTTATGCCTTGATTGGTTTCAAATCATGGTTGATCAGTGTATATTAAAAGAAAATCTTAGTCTAGGGAATATTTTAAGCTAAAATGTAAATAGATATCATACACTAGTTGTCATTCTGCTTTAAAAGTTACAAATGAAGATTTAAAATATGGTATAGCATAGAAATTTTTTTTATCTATGGCACCTTTGACTTGTTTACTTTGGTCTAAATTTGAGTTCCTATTTCCTCATCCCATTAATGGATTCACATTTTGCCATTTACATTTTGCATATTATGGTACTGTTTAGTCGTGCTGCAGTTGTTTTATTTTTTGTTTTTTCTTCACCTTCTGTTTCGTTGTGTTTCATGTTCATGAAATTCAGAATTTGGTTTTAAATAGTGATTTACTTTTGCTTGTAGAATTAGGGTATGCTTACATGGCAGAATGTTATTAGGTTGTAATACAGATCAATGCAGGACATATGTCCTGCTGTGATCTCTCAGATCTACACTCTATTGGTAGAGCCTAACAAAGGCAGTCTCTATCAATTGAAGAGTCATGGCAGACATAGAGGCCTAGCAGAGGCCTTGGGCTGCCAGGACAATGGATCTCCTCCCTGAAATCGCACTATGGGGAGGTGACCTGAACAACCAATATGTGCAGGTAAGGATGCAAAAACAGTTGCTGGATATTTTGTTTTACCTCCATCATTCGTTGGCTGCGTATCCCCTATTACATTAAGAGATGTGATTTTTTTGTTACCTGTTAAGACAATTCTAAATAATTATTTAAATTAGCTAAATAACAAGCATTTGCTCATGTGTCAGATGATCACTGGGCCAATTACACAAAGCAATATCATGGGACTACCTAACTTATAGAGAAGACTGCCTGTCTAATGGGAAGATATACCTGCCTACTGGGGGGGACATGCCTGCCTAACGGCGAAACTTCCTAGCTGTTGTGAGGGACCTACTTACCCACCCACTTTTATTGTGCAGGACAGCAATTTGCTTTATTACCATTTGAGGGCTGTGGTTACCATTTGAGGGATGTGTTTGTATAGAGGTGAAGAGTCTAAGATGTTTGTGTGGTAAATTCTGCACTATCGAGTCATGGATCATCAAGCCATTATGGTGATAAAGAGAAGACAGCTCCTGTAAGTCACTGGATGTAACTGCACTGTATCTTTACTACTAGTGTTTAGTTTGGACCTTAGTTTGGACCTTCGCCTAATAACAGACCTAGGTAGCTGAATACCCCTGCCCTAGACTGAAAGTACCAGACTTGGTGCCACAGGACTTGGCTGGACAATCAGCAGACATGTTCTGTTGCTGGCACTGTTTCATTGACCAGCCAAGTCTCTCTTACACAGTATGGACTGCACGTGATTGATCATAAGTTTCCACTTGTTTTTTTTTTCTGGCAGTTTTTGGAATACCGCCACTGCAGTTTTTGAGCCAAAGCCAGAAGTGTATTCAAAAGGAATAGGACATATAAAGGAAGGACTTATACTTATCCTCCCTTATGGATCCATTTCTGACTTTGGCTCAAAAACTGCAGTGGCAGTATTCCAAAAACTGCCGGAAAAAAAAACAAGTGGAAACTTAGCCTGATAGCTTAGGCTTCTTGCACTGCTACCTGCCCAGGTGGGGACCAATCCTGATTTTTGCTTCAACGTTTAGAATCATTCCTCAAGTTTTGTCTAATTAAAGGGGTATTTCCGGTGGAAATTTTTTTTCAAATCAACTAGTGTCAAAAAATTATACAGATTTGTAAATTACTTCTATTTAAAAATCTAAATGATTCCAGTACTTATCAGCTGCTGTATGCTCCAGGGAAAGTTTTGTTGTTCTTTCCAGTCTGATCACAGTGCTCTCTGCTGACACCTCTGTCTGTGTCAGGGACTGTCCAGTTCAGGAGAGGCTTGCTACGGGGGTGGTGGCAGCAGAGAGCATTATGGTCAGGCTGGAAAAAACGACACAACTTCCTCTGGAGCAGACAGCAACTGATAAGTACCGGAAGGCTAAAGTAAAAAAAAAAAAAAAAAAAAAGTAGAAGTAATTTACAAATCTGTATAACTTTCTGGCACCAGTTAATTATTTTTTTTTCCATTGGAGTACCCCTTTAACCCGATAACGACCATGGACGTCTATACTCGTCCAATGGCCATTACCGGGGTATGACGCGGGCTCCCGACTCGAGCCCGCGTCATACCGGCCAGCCCCCAGCTGATTCCTGTAGCTGGGGGGCGGCGTTAATAGCCGACATGCGGCGATCGCCGCTGCTGGCTATTAACCCTTTAGATCGCCGCTGTCAAAGTTGACAGCGGTGTCTAAAGGTGCCTGTATACAGTCCTTGGTGGTCCAGTGGGGTGGATCGCTCCCCTGCAGCGCGATTGCGGGGGAGCGATCCACTGCTGAGGTAGCCTGAGGGCTTACCTCTCCTCCTGTGTTGGCTCCGGCTCTCTGAATGATAAAGCCTGGCAGGACCAGGCTTTATCAATCGAGCGCAGAGCACACAGATGAATGGGATTGTATGCAATCCCATTCATCTGTATGAGGAATCAAATGATTCCTTCTAAAAGTCCCCTAAGGGGACTAAAAGTGTAAAAAAAAAAGTTTAAAAAAAGTTTAAAAACACACACATTAACCCCTTCTTTATTAAAAGTTTAAATCACCCCCCTTTTCCCAAATTCCATATTAAAAATATGTAACCATAATAAAAATAAACATATGTTGTATCGTCGCGTGTGTAAATGTCTGAACTATAAAAATATATCATTAATTAAACCGCACGGTCAATGGCGTACACGCAAAAAAATTCCAAAGTCCAAAATAGCGTATTTTTGGTCACTTTTCATACCATAAAAAAAGGAATAAAAAGCGATCAAGAAGTCCAATCAAAATAAAAATGGTATCGATTAAAACTTCAGATCATGGAGCAAAAAATGAGCCCTCAAACCGCCCTGTACGTGGAAAAATAAAAAAGTTATAGGGGTCAGAAAAGAAAAATTTTAAATGTATAAATTTTCCTGCATGTAGTTATGATTTTTTCCAGAAGTGCGACAAAATCAAACCTATATAAGTAGGGGATAATTTTAATTGTATGGACCTACAGAATAAAGATAAAGTGTAATTTTTACCGAAAAATGTACTGCCTAGAAACAGAAGCCCCCAAAATTTACAAAATGGTGTTTTTTCTTCAATTTTGTCGCACAATGATTTTTTTTTCCGTTTCGCCATAAATGTTTGTGTAAAATGACTCATGTAATTACAAAGTAGAATTGGTGGCGCAAAAAATAAGCCCTCATATGGATTTTTAGGTGCAAAATTGAAAGGGTTATGATTTTTAAAAGGTGAGGAGGAAAAAACGAGAGTGTAAAAACAGAAAAATGCTTGGTCCTTAAGGGGTTAAGCAGCAAAATAACTGCTTGCCAGGCCATGAAATAGTAACAGGTAAGATAACATAGGGCAATGACTGTAATGTTACTGGATAAGGAACAATGGTTTCTACTTGGAATTAAAGTTTGATACAAAGTGAATTTGACATAGTTGAAGAGGGATAAAGTTCCATGAGCGAGCAGCTGTCATTGAGAATGCTTTATGGAGTTATATTAGTAAAACATGGGACATTTCCTACCATCAGATAAACTCATTTGAACTGGAAAGCCTGTCAGTGGGAGAAGCTTAAGGAAAAAGGAGAACAGAAACAGACAAAAATGTTCAGTAGAATTTTAGCAGCTGTTTAAAGATAAATGTTAGCTGAACAGTTTGGCAAAGATCAGGATTTAACAGACTTACACATTTCTGACTTTTCAAAATAACATATGGCATAAAAGGTTGATAAAACAGCATTCAAAGTAAAGTGAACACGTCCATAGTACATACTCTTAGATTTTGACAATTCTTCAATATACCTCCATTGCCACTAGTGTTCTATAAGAAGAATATGTATGTATGTACAATACCGCAAAACACTTCAGCTAAATATTGGCTTAGGCTGGGTCCACACTACGTTTTGTCCCATACGGGAGCGCATACGGCAGGGGGGAGCTAAAAGCTCGCGCTCCCGTATGTGACCGTATGCGCTCCCGTATGTCATTCATTTCAATGAGCCGACCGGAGTGAAACGTTCGGTCCGGTCAGCTCATTTTTGCGCCGTATGCGCTTTTACAACCGGACCTAAAACCGTGGTTGACCACGGTTTTAGGTCCGGTTGTAAAAGCGCATACGGCGCAAAAATGAGCCGACCGGACCGAACGTTTCACTCCGGTCGGCTCATTGAAGTGAATGGCATACGGGAGCGCATACGGTCACATACGGGAGCGCGAGGTTTTAGCTCCCTCCTGCCGTATGCGCTCCCGTATGGGACAAAACGTAGTGTGGACCCAGCCTTACATGGGGAAGAATTAGGTAACAGGGGGTTGCCTGGGGTAAAAAAAAAAACATGGCCGTCTCCCCCCACAAACAACATCTCTGTTGTTCTCAGTTTGTGCTCTTGCAGCCAAGCTCTATTGAAGTGAATGGAGTAGAGTTGTAATACAACACACAACCTGAGAATGGAGGAAGCTGTTTTTAAAAGAAAGCATCTATGCTTTTCTAATCCAGAATAACTCCTTTAAATGGGTACTTTGGTGGAAAACTTTGGTGGATTTTTTTAAATCAACTGGTGCCAGAAATTTTAACAGATTTGTAAATTTCTTCTATTAAAAAAATCTTAATCCTTACAGTACTTATTAGCTGCTGAATACTACAGAGGAAATACTTTTCTTTTTGGAACACAGAGCTCTCTGGTGACATCACGAGCACAGTGCTCTCTGCTGACATCTCTGTCCATTTTAGGAACTGTCCAGAGCAGCATATGTTTGCTATGGGGATTTTCTCCTACTCTGAACAGTTCATAAAATGGACAGAGATGTCAGCAGAGAGCTCTGTGTTCCAAAAAGAAAAGAATGTCCTCTGTAGTATTCAGCAGCTAAAAAGTACTGGAAGGATTAAGATTTTTTTTTATAGAAGTAATTTACAAATATGTTTAAGGGGTACTCCTCCCCTAGACATCTTATCCCCTATCCAAAGGATAGGGGATAAGATGTCAGAGCACCGGGGTCCCGCTGCTGGGGTCCCCCCGGGATCACTGCTGCGGCACCCCGCTATCTTTACTGCACAAAAGGAGGTCGCTCTGTGCGTAATGACGGGCGATACAGGGGACGGAGCAGTGTGACATCACGGCTCCGCCCCTCGTGACATCACGGCCCGCCCCTTAATGCAAGTCTATGGCAGTGGCGCCCCCTCCCATAGACTTGTATTGAGGGGGCGGACCATGACGTCATGAGGGGTGGAGCCGTGACGTAACGATGCTCCGGCCCCTGTATTGCCCGTCATTACGCACAGAGCGAACTCGCTATGTGCAGTAATGGTAGCGCGGTGCCGCAGCGGCGATCCCGGGGTTCCCCAGCAGCGGGACCCCGGCGAACTGACATCTTATCCCCTATCCTTTGGATAGGGGATAAGATGTTTAGGGGTGGAGTACCCCTTTAACTTTCTGGCACCAATTTATCTCTAGCAGTGTTATATATATCCCTCAGATGGCACAACCTTAACACAACACTTAAATATTTGTAGAAACAAAAAGAACAAATGGGCGCTATCTGATACCGTTAACTCTACAAAAATGGTTTACATGGTGGTCTTGCATTACCTGATTACATGTCCTACTACTTGGCAGCTGTCCTCATAAGAGTTCTGGACTGTTGTACTCGTCCCGAGAGCAAGCAGTGGGTGGGACTTGAGAGACAGGTTATTGATTCTGCTCCTGCAGCCTTCCTCTGGAGGCCCCACACCCCTACCTCTGCCACCTCTACCTCCCTGTTGCCTCCGGTCCTGCACTCTGTCTGCCAAGCGAGACGACGCTACATGTCCCGTGCCCCACTGTTCCCTCCAGACGGCCCCTTAATACCCCACTTTGACAACCCTTCTTTCCCTCCGACTGCCTACGGGGGACCCTTCCTCCTACACACCAGGGATGACGGGATGACCTTCAGGGATTTCTTGGTCCCCACCTCCCTCAAACCTCTTTCGGATATATTACATGATGCTCCCCCATCCCACATACACCTGTTCCAATACCAACAACTGCGCCATTTCTACCACACTACAAGACATACATGAAATCTCCATCATCCGCTCACTAGGTTTGAGCAATTATGCATTGCCGAGCACCCTCCACCTTGCTCAATCAGTGCCCTGTATGCCCTCTTATTAGACAGAGTGACCATTAAACCCTTACCCTTCAAAGCCGGGTGGGAGAAGGACCTTGGACACCAGATCCCTGACGATGATTGGCAGAAGGCCCTTGTCAATTGTCATAGGTCATCAATCTCTAGTAAGGTGCAGAAAATTAATTATAAGATACTCACCAGATGGTACCAAGTCCCTGCCTTATTGGCGTCCTTCTACCCAGGACTGTCTGATGTTTGCTGGCGATGCCTCGCCTCCACAGGTACGATGTTACACATCAGGCTGACCTGCCCTTTGTTGTCTGGCTTCTGGTCCAATGTCTTTCATTTAATCTCTCACATTTCCTCCATACATCTCCCGTTTATCCCGGAGATTGCTCTTTTGTCCATCCTCCCTTGGGGTACACCGAAAAACACTTCTCCCCTGATCTCTTTCCTGCTCATTGCGGCAAGGACGGTGATCCCACGGCTTTGGAAATCCTCTACACCGCCCACTGTCTCCTCCTTGTTCCAAGAGGTAACTCGCATACACAGAATGGAGGAACTACTGGCTGATTCCCCCTTAAAGTTAGGGAATGACCATGAGGCCATCTGGTCTCCCTGGAGAGCGTTCCTATCCTCTCCAGAATTCGAGACATTGGGGATACTTCCCACCCACCAGGACCCCACAGCCTCAACTCCTCTCCTTCCTCCAGCTCTCCCTACATGAGACCCTACATTGCCCCTGCCCTCTGGAGTAACAACCTCACCAGCCCTGTTGTCATGACCGGTTGAGGGTCGTGAGGGGGCGGATCTCGCCATGTGGTACGGTATGTATGCGGATTCACTGCTATCCCACCTGCTTCTTCCCTTGTTATCTTTCCTTCTTTCCTCTCTTTTCCTCTGTGTTTTTCCTTCCTACGCCCTTCCTGGGACCACTCTACCTTGCTTGACCCACTCCTGCATTGACTCCCTCAGGTACACTGATTGTCTTTTCCAGACCATCCTGGAAGAGTAGGTTAATTGTATTCCCCATGCACTGTTACTTATTTGCATATTTGTTTAACAGGTGTATGACTGTTATTATACACTGACGTTCCGTGCCTTATTGAGATGTTATTTCGTTCCTACGATTTTCCTTACCATACTCCCTGTGCGGAGTTTCTTTTCTTGGTCTCTCCGGATTGTCCGGATTTTGCACTTGTTGTGTACTATACGCTTATTTGTGTTTGACATAACTCAATAAAAATGTCACTTTAAAAAAAAATGGTTTACAAAGATAGAAAGCTACTCCACTTATGATTGGGACACAACACCACTAATCACAAACAATGGTTGTTGTATCCAACAGGAGTATATCTATATAATAATTGTTCTTTTATTTCTATGTAATTTTGTTCTAATGAGTTATACAGTATGTATTGTATTATAATGACCTAAGTATAGCAGGTACAAGCAAATAACACAAGTATGGTAGTAAAGCAAGTACTGTGAATGTTAAAGGGGTTATCCAGGAAAACTACTTTTTTTATATATATCAACTGGCTCCAGAAAGTTAAACAGATTTGTAAATTACTTCTATAAATTTTTTTTTAATCCTTTCAGTACTTATGAGCTGCTGAAGTTAAGTTGTTCTTTCCTGTCTAAGTGCTCTCTGATGACACGTGTCTCGGGAACCACCCAGTTTAGAAGCAAATCCCCATAGCAAACCTCTTCTACTCTGTGCAGTTCTTGAGACAAGCAGAGATGTCAGCAGAGATGTCAGCAGAGAGCACAGTTGTCAGACAGAAAACAACAACTCAACTTCAGCAGCTGATAATTATTGAAAGGAATAAGATTTTTTAATAGAAGTAATTTACAAATCTGTTTAACTTTCTGGAGCCAGTTGATATAAAAAAAAAAGTTTTTTCCTGGAATACCCCTTTAACTATTGAGGAACATGATTACAGACCAGTAGGGGGGGGGGGGGGGACAGTGCTGTATCATCACTTTTCACATAATTTCTATACACTGAAATCACTATGTATTAGGTCTGCGCTGTGACATCACTGTTTGCACTGTCCCTATAATGCGTTTTCACTGTGATCATTATCCCTGTGCTGTGACTTTGCATTGTGCATCACTACTATGACATCACTGAGCTGTAACACTGCTACGTGGTCTATCTTGGTACTGTGACATCACTGGGCTTCATTGACAGTTCTTTTCCTATTCACAAATAGGTACCTTTAAACATTATTGCAAGCCTTAGGTTCAAACAGATAGTCATTATATGCCAAAAAAGTGCCCATTAGAATTTACTTATTTATTGAAAATTCACATTTCACTTTAATGCAGTAACAGATTGAAGTAATAATTTAACATATGGAGACTACACGGGTAGTATTTAAGGTAATGGAAATGAATGTACTAGTTTGCAAGTATATAAATAAATTCATTTTATAAATGTGGCACTCCTGTGGTAATTCTTTAACAAGACTCTATTTTTCCATGACACATGAGATTGTTTCTCCACTCATTTGTTAACAACAAAATAAAGCGTTGCTGCCATTCTCCATGCACTCGGTGGCACTGTACCCCTGCTAGGCTTCCATTGTGTGCCTGAGATTGCTGTATCTATATTTGGTTTGTTTTTCTATGTAGTTAATTGTCTTCCTTTTCTCTCTATGTTTTCTCCTCCCCACTCCCACACAGTCCTTTTGAGCAAGAGGCACACAAGGATTCTGATGGCTACAAGAAGTCTACGGAAAATACAATGAAAAACATCAAGCACAAAAATGACATTTCTATAATACGCTAAATATGGCAAAAATTCAGCATTTGTAGCAGAAACACAGACCTGTATGAACCTCTCATAAGTCGATCCTAATGCATTAGTATTCTAAAAAAATATATAGTGCTAGACACAAGTGCTATTTAATGAGCAATACAAAGTCTTCATTGGTGTGGGTACATTACTGTTAAGCTTAATACCCCATTAATGCAAATTACAAGTTACATTTCATGTATCTACGTCCTCCATATGGCATTGGATTTCCACACTAAGGTGTTCTTGTAAAGCACTATATTATCAATGTCTCCATAGGAGTCCATTAGTCCGATAGAAAGTCTTTTGGACTCTGTCTGGACAGTATTCCTCCATTCCCTAATTGCCTTACATTTTCCCTCTACTTTTAGCACACACATCAGAAAAGCTCCAGGCATACGCAATAAATGTAACCCTAGGGGTCCATTAATCCAACAGAAACCCTTTTGCCCTCCAATGTTAGAATAACTTAGAAAAACTATAAAATAACATAATATACTGTGCTATGCTACTCCATCCCACTCCGTTAAAATATTTTACCCCCAGTATACATTTTTTTTACATGATAGTAAATTTATAGCATTTTTGAAAGGCATCTAGTAAAAATATATATTATGAGCTTTTCATGATTAAGGGTACGTTCACACGCATGGGTTTTTTAGCGGGTTTTCTGCTGCGTATTTTAAAGTGGGCGGGCTCTTCTCGGCTGTCGGCAGCAGATTTTCTGCGGCGATATTTACGCTGCGGAAAATCCGCCACAGTCCCTACTGACGTCAATGGGGCTTGCGGCGGATTTTCCGCCGCAAGCCCCATTGACGTAAGTAGGGACTGTGGCGGATTTTCTGCAGCGTAAATATCGCCGCAGAAAATCTGCTGCGGACAGTCGAGAAGATCCCGCCCACTTTCAAATACGCAGCGGAAAACCCGCTAAAAAATCTGCGCGTGTGAACGCACCCATAGCCAGTAAACGTATGTTTATAGTTGCATATGTCACTTATGACAAGTTGATGAAGAAGTAAATGACATATACATTAAATGGGTTCAATCACATACTATGGGTGACCAATGTCGCTGTGAGGAAGCCATCAATACCAGTGCTTAACATATACATCAGGAACTTATCTTGGCACAAAGTGTACATGAAATGGAGTCCACATACACCATGTGAACATAGTAATATAGTTTGTAAGGCTTAAAAAAAAAGAAATGCATATATTCAGGTCAATCTATTGTCCTACGGTGATGATCCAGAGGAAGGCAGAAACAATATGGAGAAAATAATTTTCCTTATGGAAAAAATTCTGTGTAATGTTGATAGAAACTACCATATGGTCAACCATCACTGCAGCACTTCACCAATCTTAGCTTCATGCCAGAGTAGCCAGAAAAAAGCCACTTCTGCTTATCACCTGTCCAATACTATTCCTAAAGTCGGGTGGTGGCAACATCACGTTGGGGGGTGTTTTTTAGCAGCTGGGATGGAAGGTAAGGGATGAGGGAAAGCTTAATGATGCAAAGTACAGAGGCATTGTCAGAACCTATAGGGTTAAAAGGTTCTGACAGGTTCTTTGTTGTTTTTTGTTACTGGGTTACGCCCGGCTTTCTGGACTGGTCAGCTGATCTTGATTGGAGCACCTGTTCTGGCTCCATATAAGCTGGCAGTCTGCTCCCAGTCTTTGCCTGCTAAAGAGCTCAGATTGTACTCCTAGCTAGCTTTATACTGTTTTCTGTTATATCTGGCATTTTGAACCTTTGTCTCTGCTCTCTGACTCTTTCTCTAGTATTAGTGATTTTGTACTTTCACAACTCCTGGTTTTGACACGGATAGTGGACTTTGACTTATTTTGTGTGTGTTTGTTAGTTTCACTTCTGTTAGTCTGTCTGCTCCCTACTGTACCTTGACCTGTGTCTGTATTATTATATTTTATTTTGACAGTTGACTCCCCTTACTTTTCTAGGAAGGACTGTCACCGTGGTTACGGACCCATCATCTAGGGCGGGTACGTAAGTAGGCAGGGATTAGGGAGTGGGCGAGAATAGTGTGCACTCCTTCCCTGCCCAGACGTGATAGATATTCTTAATGAAAGCCTGATCCAGAGTGCTCTGAGCATCAGAGTGGGTCAAAGGTTTACCTTTCAATAAGAAACATAGCCTGAGCACACAGCCAAGTCAACACAGGAGGGGCTTTGGGACAATTATGTGAATGTCCTTGAGTGGCCCAGCCAGAATTCTGAATTAATCCCAGTCGAGCATCCCTGAAAACACTTTAAAATGGCTTTCCTTTTATCCAATGGATGTCCACATCCAACCTCACAGAGCTTGAAAGCATCTGCAGAAAAGAATGAGAGAACATCCCCCAAATCCAGGTGTGCAAACCTTGTGGCATCATAACCACAAAGAATTAAGGCTGGAATCGCTGCCAACTATGGACTGAGTAAAGAGTCAATGCAATATATTCATTTTCCTTGTCAATAAATAAGCAAAATTTTATAATACTCTTGTTCCCACTTAGTCATCATGGAATATCGAGTGCAGAATGATGGAGAAAACTTTTTTTTTTTTAAGACAAGGCCATAACATAACAAAATGTGAAAAAAGTAATAGGGTCTGAAAACTTTCCAAATGAAGGTGGTCCAAATAAATATTTGCCTCCTAAAATCTTCTGGAAGTAAAATTTATATAACTTCAAATAAGCATAATAACATATAAAACCTAATTTCTCTACTGATCTCTATAAGCAAAACATGCAAGTGGATCCTTATGTCTAGAGTTTGTAATATGGCTGTGCTCCAGAACCTAAGAAACAGAAACAAGGCTTTAAACGTGGATGGGAGATCAGAATTTAAGACAGCACGTTCTTAAGTTTTATCAATGCAAAAAAGAAAGAAAGAAAAGACTACATGTTCTTAAAGGGGTATTCTGGGAATTTTTTTTGATTATGCTACAGGCGCAGTAAAGTTGGTGTAGTTCATAATATAGTGTCTGTACCTGTCTCTAACAGCTGGTCTCATATTCTTATGTGATCGGTGCTCTGGATGTTCATTTTTAACAGCATACGAAATTACTCCTGTCTTGGGTATTTCCCAGGATGCAGTGTGGCAGAGACCTGACATCACTCGTCAGGCGATGACAGGGAGCCTGTTCTGCTTTAATGAGTGGAGCGATGACAGGGAATTAGCAACAGCTGGATGCACCCTGATTAGAAAGCACTGACCTTTTTCATTTAATCTAGCTTGTTTGTGGTTCAATGGGTGGGTGGCTGATGTGTGGGAGGTAAGAAAGTGGAATTTTGGGGTTTGTAGTAAAAAAAAAGAAAACTTCAACAGGAAATACTGAGGTTCACAAAAAGCTAGCCACAGTTTTATAGTAATCTCACAACATTGCCATTTAACCCCAAAACAAGTGCAGATCCTTCCTAAGCATGTCCATTTCTGTCTGGCAGGTAGGTGCTAAAATCACCTTATGGTGGATAACCCCTTTAAGTGTTAGCAATGCAAGATGAAGCTAGATCACACTACTCACATCAAGGAGACAGCCATATGTAGCACTGTTCACTACAAAATGGGAAAATAATTGCTGTGTTGTAATCTGTGCACAGGGATCCAGTTTGCCATGGAAGCGCAATAAACAAACCAATAACTACGGGTGCCAAGAAAGGCAAAAAAAAGACTGCACACATGGATATATAATTGTATGTAATTGTAATAACACCTATAAAACATAACTTCTCTAATTATATCTTCTTTCCAGTCTGACCACAGTTCTCTCTGCTGCCAGATAGTTCCTGACATGAACAGAGGTGGCAGCAGAGAGCACTGTGGACTGGAAAGAACTGCACAACTTTCTCTGTAGTATACAAGAGCTGACTTCTATTAAAAAATCTTTACCCTTCCAGTACTTTTTAGCAGCTGAAAGCTACAGAGGAAATTCTTTTCTTTTTGAATTTCTTTTTTGTCTTTTCCACAGTGCTCTCTGCTGAAACCTGATGCCCATATCAGGAACTGTCCAGAGCAGGAGAATATCCCCATCGCAAACCTATGTTGCTCTGGACAGTTCCTGACACAGACAGAGGTGTCAGCAGAGAGCATTGTGGGCAAGACAAAAAAGAAATTCAAAAAGAAAAGCATTTCCTCTGTAGCATACAGCTGCTAAAAAGTACTGGAAGGGTAAAGATGTTTTAATAGAAGTAATCTACAAATCTGTTTAACTTGCTGGCAGCACCGGAGCATCTGTTTAAGCAGATCCTTGCACTTCTTAATACACAATAAATACAGCAAAAGCTGCTAACAAGCAGTGGCTGTATCTTTCTCCTGGTGGGGGAGCTGTCTGTTCTGTAAAGGTTTCTCACTGGGTGTCTGTCATATAGTCCTACACCATATGTCACATTATGGGATCATGCAGTCATTCATTTAAAAGTGTAAGTGACCTGCATAGTTTTCTTTACAAATGTTTAATTAGAATAAGAATAAAACAGAAATCATCTTAAGACTAAGGAATTTAACAGAGTTATATTATGACCTTTCCCCCATTTTCATTAGATAATCCTGGAAATAAATTATATTAAGACTTGAGTCTGGAAAAATAGTAACAGATAAGATAACTGGTTACAAACAAGTGACTTATTTATTTCAGGTATTTTATTTCAGATATTTATTTCAGATACTTTAACCCCTTAAGGACTCAGGGTTTTTCCATTTTTGCACTTTTGTTTTTTTCTCCTTACCTTTTAAAAATCATAACCCTTTCAATTTTCCACCTAAAAATCCATATTATGGCTTATTTTTTGCGTCGCCAATTCTACTTTGCAGTGACATTAGTCATTTTACCCAAAAATGCACGGCGAAACGGAAAAAAATAATAATTGTGCGACAAAATCGGAAAAAAACGCCATTTTGCAACTTTTGGGGGCTTTCGTTTCTACGCAGTGCATATTTCGGTAAAAATTACACCTTATCATTATTCTGTAGGTCCATACGGTTAAAATAATACCCTACTTATATAGGTTTGATTTTGTCGCACTTCTGGAAAAAATCATAACTACATGCAGGAAAATTTATACGTTTAAAAATGTCATCTTCTGACCCCTCTAACTTTTTTATTTTTCCACGTACAGGGCGGTATGAGGACTAATTTTTTGCGGCGTGATCTGAAGTTTTTATCAGTATGATTTTTGTTTTGATCGAACTTTTTGATCACTTTGATTTCTTTTGCGCGTACGCCATTGACCGTGCGGTTTAATTAATGATATATTTTTATAGTTCGGACATTTACGCACGCGGCGATACCACATATGTTTATTTATTTATTTTTTTACACTGTTTAATTTTTTTTTATGGGAAAAGGGGGGTGATTCAAACTTTTATTAGGGAAGGGGTTAAATGACCTTTATTAACACTTTTTTTTTACTTTTTTTTTGCAGTGTTATAGGTCCCATAGGGACCTATAACACTGCACACACTGATCTCCTATGCTGATCACTGGCGTGTATTAACACGCCTGTGATCAGCATTATCGGCGCTTGACTGCTCCTGCCTGGATCTCAGGCACGGAGCAGTCATTCGTCGATCGGACACCGAGGAGGCAGGTAAGGGCCCTCCCGGTGTCCGATCAGCTGTTCGGGACGCCGCGATTTCACCGCGGCGGTCCCGAGCAGCCCGACTGAGCAGCCGGGTCACTTTCAGTTTCACTTTAGAAGCGGCGGTCAGCTTTGACCGCCGCTTCTAAACGGTTAATACCGCACATCGCCACGATCGGTGATGTGTGGTATTAGCCGCGGGTCCCGGCCGTTGATGAGCGCCGGGACCGACGCGATATGATGCAGGATCGCGGCGCGATCTCGCTTCATATCGCGGGAGCCGGCGCAGGACGTAAATATACGTCCTGCGTCATTAAGGGGTTAAAGAAAACCCCTTAAGGACCGGGGGTTTTTCCGTTTTTGCATTTTCGTTTTTTGCTCCTTGCCTTTAAAAAATCATAACTCTTTCAAATTTGCACCTAAAAATCCATATGATGGCTTATTTTTTGCGCCACCAATTCTACTTTGTAATGACGTCAGTCATTTTGCCCAAAAATCTACGGTGAAGCGGGAAAAAAAATCATTGTGCGACAAAATTGAAAAAAACCCGCTGTTTTGTAACTTTTGGGGGCTTCCTTTTCTACGTAGTACATTTTTCGGTAAAAATGACACCTTATCTTTATTCTGTAGGTCCATACGATTAAAATGATACCCTATTATATAGGTTTGATTTTGTCGGACTTCTGGAAAAAATCATAACTACATGCAGGAAAATTAATACGTTTAAAATTGTCATCTTCTGACCCCTATAACTTTTTTATTTTTCCGTGTATGGGGCGGTATGAGGGCTCATTTTTTGCGGCGTGATCTGAAGTTTTTAACGGTACCATTTTTGCATTGATGGGACTTATTGATCGCTTTTTATTCATTTTTAAATGATATAAAAAGTGACCAAAAATGCACTATTTTGGACTTTGGAATTTTTTTGCGCGCACGCCATTGACCGAGCGGTTTAATTAATTATATATTTTTATAATTCGGACATTTCCGCACGCGGTGATACCATATATGTTTATTTTTATTTTTATTTACACTGTGTTTTTTTTTTTTTTATTGGAAAAGGGGGGTGATTCAAACTTTTAATAGGGGAGGAGTTAAATGATCTTTAGTCACTTTTTTTTTTTCACTTTTTTTTTGCAGTGTTATAGGTCCCATAGGGACCTATAACACTGCACACACTGATCTTCTATGTTGATCACTGGTTTCTCATAAGAAACCAGTGATCAACGATTCTGCCGCATGACTGCTCAGGCCTGGATCTCAGGCACTGAGCAGTCATTCGGCGATCGGACAGCGAGGAGGCAGGAAGGGGCCCTCCCGCTGTCCTGTCAGCTGTTCGGGATGCCGCGATTAGCCGCGGCTATCCCGAACAGCCCGACTGAGCTAGCCGGGAACTTTCACTTTCACTTTTAGCCGCGCGGCTCAGCTCTGAGCGCGCGGCTAAAGGGTTAATAGCGCGCGGCGCCGCGATCGGCGCTGCGCGCTATTAGAGGCGGGTCCCGGCTTCACTATGACGCCGGGCCCGCCGTGATATGACGCGGGGTTACTGTGTAACCTCGCGTTATATCAGAAGAGCAGGACCAAGGACGTACCGGTACGTCCTTGGTCCTTAAGGGGTTAAAGGGGTATTCCAGGCAAAACCTTTTTATATATATATATATATATATATATATCAACTGGCTCCGGAAAGTTAAACAGATTTGTAAATTACTTCTATTAAAAAATCTTAATCCTTCTAATAGTTATAAGCTTCTGAAGTTTTCTGTCTAACTTCTCAATGATGATGGCACGTCCCGGGAGCTGTGCATGATGGAAGAATATCCCCATAGGAACTGCACAGCTCCCGGGACGTGAGTCATCAGAGAGCAGTTAGACAGAAAACAACAACTCAACTTCAGAAGCTAATAACTATTGGAAGGATTAAGATTTTTTAATAGAAGTAATTTACAAGCCAGTTGATATATAAAAAAAAAGTTTTGGCCTGGAATACCCCTTTAAGGGTACGTTCACACGTATGCAGATTTCATGCGCAGATTTGATGGACAGGATTTTTTGCTGCAGATTTCAATGTAAACTAAATGACTGAGCACAACTTCTAATCTGCAGTTACAAATCCTGAGCATCAAATCTCGCAGGATCCTGTATGTGTGAACGTACCCTAACTGTAGTGCAATGTAGACATAAAACAGAAGAATGCCTGTATTCTGATTAGAGCTCCAGACAGAGAATCAGAAAGGGTAAGAGGATTACCAGTTTAGCTTAATAAACCCAGAATCTGAATAATTTAGAAATGTATTAATTTTCACATTTATTCCTTTTATTAATGTAAAGTGATCTCTGCTCTGTATAATTTTTTACCATTAAAAAGCGGACGGAGATGGTTACGAAAGCCACAAGCAGCCGAAGTGAGGAAGTTTCACAATTTATGTAACTCTTATAGACTTTAATGGGAGTCTCGCAAGCGGCATAGCCCCAAGAGCTATGCTACTTATGTAATGTCAGCCCCAAGGCATGAGTGGGAAATCAATTAATCTATATGTATAAAACTCAATGGGGGAGATTTATCAAAACCTGTGCAGAGGAAGAGTGGTGCAGTTGCCCATAGCAACCAATCAGATTGCTTCTTTCATTTTCCACAGGCCTCTTTAGAGGCCTGTGGAAAATGAAAGAAGCAATCTGATTGGTTGCTATGGGCAACTGGACCACTGTTCCTCTGCACAGGTTTTGATAAATCTCCCCAAATGTGTGTATATATGTGTGTGTGTGTGTGTTCCAGCATCACGTCCAAACGGCTAAAGATATTAACATGAAACTTGGCACACGTCACTTATATGTCAACAACAAACATAGGATAGGTGATTTAACCCTTACTCACCCCCATTTGCCAGGGGCGGAGTTTATGTTTAAAGTCCCATACAAGTCAATGGGAAATATATGTTACTGCATAACTTTCAAATAGCTGGAGATATTTCGATAATACTTGGTCACATGTTACTTATATGTCCACTTAAAATATAGGATAGTTAATTTAACCCTTAACCCCTTAAGGACTCAGGGTTTTTCAGTTTTTGCACTTTCATTTTTTCCTCCTTACCTTTTAAAAATCATAACCCTTTCAATTTTCCACCTAAAAATCCATATTATGGCTTATTTTTTGCGACACCAATTCTACTTTGCAGTGACATTAGTCATTTTACCCAAAAATTCACGGCGAAATGGAAAAAAAATTAATTGTGCGACAAAATCGAAGAAAAAACGCCATTTTGTAACTTTTGGGGGCTTCCGTTTCTACGCAGTGCATATTTCGGTAAAAATGACACCTTATCATTATTCTGTAGGTCCATACGGTTAAAATGATACCCTACTTATATAGGTTTGATTTTGTTGTACATGCTGATCACTGGCGTGTATTAAGACGCCTGTGATCAGTGTTATCGGAGCTTGACTGCTCCTGCCTGGATCTCAGGCACGGAGCAGTCATTCATCGATCGGACACCGTGGAGGCAGGTAAGGGCCCTCCCGGTGTCCTGTAAGCTGTCCGGGATGCCGCGATTTCACCGTGGCGGTCCCAAACAGCCTGACTGACTAGCCGGGATAGTTTCACTTTCGCTTTAGAAGCGGCGGTCAGCTTTGACCGCCGCATCTAAAGGGTTAATACCGCATATTGCCGCGATCGGCGATGTGTGGTATTAGCCGCGGGTCCCGACCGTTGATGAGTGCCGGGACCAACGTGATGTGATGCGGGGTCGCAGCACGACCCCACTTCATATCGCGGGAGCCGGCGCAGGACGTAAATATACGTCCTGCATCATACCCCCATTTGTGAGGGTCGGGGTTTTTGTTTAAAGTCCCATGCAAATCAATGGGAAATGTATGTTCCCACATAACTTCCGTATGGCTGGAGATATTTCAATACCTGGTACACATATTACGGGTAGGGATAGGAGGACCGGGATAGGAGGTCGAGATAGGAGGTCGGGATAGGAGGTCGGGATAGGAGGTCGGGATAGGAGGTCGGGATAGGAGGTCGGGATAGGAGGACGGGATCGGAGGATGGGATAGGAGGACGGGATAGGAAGACAGGATAGGAGGACGGGATAGGAGGACAGGATAGGAGGTTGGGCTAGATGGACTTGATAGGAGGACGAGATAGGAGGTCGGGATAGGAGGTCAAGATAGGAGGTCGGGAAAGGAGGATGGGATAGGCGGTCGGGATCAGAGGATGGGATAGGAGGTCAGGATAAGTGGTCGTGATAGGATGTCAAAATAGGAGGTTGAGAATAGGAGGTTGAGATAGGAGGTCGAGATCGAGATAGGAGGACGGGATAGGAGGTCAGTATAGGAGGTCGGGATATGAGGTCGAGATATGATGACGGGATAGGAGGTCGGGATATGAGTACGGGATATGAGGATGAGATATGATGAAGGGATAGGAGGTCGGGGATATGAGGACAGGATATGGGGTTGGGATATTTCGATAATACTTGGTCACATGTTACTTATATGTCCACTTAAAATATAGGATAGTTAATTTAACCCTTAACTACCCCCATTTACCAGGGTCAGGATTTTTGTTTAAAGTCCCATGCAAATCAATGGGAAATGTATGTTCCCACATAACTTCCGTACGGCTGGAGATATTTCAATAATACCTGGTACACATGTTACTTATATGTCAAATAAAAATATATGGTGGTTAAATTAACCCTTAACAACACCCTTATATAAAAGAGGGGTTTTTGTTTCATGTCCCATGCAAGTATATGGGACTTCCAGTACCTTACTGCACAAGCTCCGCCCTGCATCTCCTGGTGAATGTGTCAATCCGGCTTGCAAGCCACACCCCATCTCACAAAGACACACCCACATTTTTAAGCCCCATCCCTTTTATTATCTAGCCTTTTTGGGCATTGCTCTGGCATGCAAATCACACCCAGTCCCACAAAGCCACATCCACTTCTATTTTCAGCTTACAAAATATCTTCACCACAAATCAGTCCCACCTGATTTCAGGATATGAGGATGGGACATAAGGATGGGATATGAGGTCGGGATATGAAGATGGGATGTGAGGACAGGATAGGAGGTCTGGATATGAGGACGGGAATATGAGGTCGAGATAGGAGGATGGGAAATGAGGTCGAGATAGGAGGTTGGGAAATGAGGACGGCATATGAGGATGGGATATGAGGATGGGATGTGAGGTTGAGAAATGAGGACGGAATATGAGGACGGGATAGGAGGTCATGATAGGAGGTCGGGATAGGAGGTCGAGATATGAGGATGGGATATGAGGTTGAGATAGGAGGACAGGATAGGAGGTCAGGATATGAGGACGGGATAGGAGTCAGGATCTGAGGTCAGGATAGGAGGTCGGGATAGGAGGTCGAGATATGAGGATGGGATAGAAGGATGGGATATGAGGTCAAGATATGAGGACGGGATAGGAGGTCGAGACATAATGACGGGATATGAGGACGGGATATGAGGTTGAGATATGAGGACGGGATATGAGGATGGGATAGGAGGTCAGGATATGAGGTCGGAATAGGAGGTTGAGATATGAGTACGGGATAGGAGGATTGGATATGAGGTCGAGATATGAGGACAGGATATGAGGGCGAGATATGAGGACGGGATGTGAGGACGGGATATGAGGTTGAGATATGAGGACGGGATAGGAGGTCGGAATATGAGGTCGAGATATGAGGTCGGCATATGAGGACAGGATATGAGGACAGGATATGAGGACAGGATATGAGGACAGGATATGAGGACGGGATAGGAGGTCGAGATATGAGGACGGGATATGAGGACAGGATATGAGGACGGGAAATGAGGTCGAGATATGAGGACGGGATAGGAGGTCGAGATATGATGACGGGATATGAGGACGGGGTTGAGGTTGAGGATATGAGGTTGAGATATGAGGACTGGATAGGAGGTTGGGATAGGAGATCGAGATAGGAGGTCGGGATAGGTGGTCAGGATATGAGGTGGAGATATGAGGATGAGATATGAGGATGGGATATGAGGATGGGATATGAGGATGGGATAGGAGGTCGGGATATGAGGACGGGATAGGAGGATGGGATATGAGGACGGGATAGGAGGTCGAGATATGAGGACAGGATATGAGGACAAGATATGAGGACAGGATATAAGGACGGTATACGAGGTCGGGACATGAGGTTGAGATATGATGACGGAATATGGGGTTGGGATATGAAGTCAAAAGCTTCCTCCTTTGTAGATTTTCCTCCCCAACAAGGATGAGGAAGGAAAAACTGGGCAACGCCGGGTACTCAGCTAGTATGTATTATAATTGTAATTGTGTATCATGTCTGGTAAAGTCCTGAGTGGGAATTCACTCAGATTGTGTGTCTTTGTTGTTTTGTGTATTCTAGAGTATTATTGGGGGCCTGTTCTATACCTTCAATCAGGACACAGGATACAAGATGCCTCTAGTCTAGCCATAAAACCAGGCTGAGAACTTTCTTGTGTTTATCCCTTGTTAGTTTACTGAATTGTGTTGTACACTCTGTATTTGTTTCTGTATTTTTGTACATAAAACTGTGAAACAATTTTTGTTTCAGGTTATATGTTTTATTTATTTAGCTCTGGTCTTTGATCCCTAAATATATAAGCTTACCTTTCTGAAGGAGGCTCTGGAGAAACACACCCATTAAAGGGTTACATGAGTGACTTACTGGGACTGGTAACGGGTACCCAGAGATTCTGATAGGACTGATAGGGTTTGATTGTAAAATGCAACTCCTGAAATTATGTAAACAGAGCATCCTACAGGGCTACCCAGTTTGAAGTCTATGGGAGTTACGTAAATTGTGCAACTTCACCTCTTTGGCTGCGTTTGGCTTTCCTGAACACTTCTGGCGCTGTAAAGATGTAAAGAGGCTGAAGGAGCGGAGACATCCGGAAGGAGCAATCTGGGACAATCCCTTTATTACCACTATACTAGCTCCTGTGGACAGAACATAGACTCTAACAGACTAGGATAAACTTGGAAGAAAATCTATTTAAACTTTAAAGAACCGGAGAAAAAATAGTGATTGCTAGTGTTCAGGAAAGGAAATCTGTTATCTGAGAAACCTTATCACTTCATACTCGTAACGGTGGCTTCATATCTACTGACAAAATCTAATAAGAGGATTAATCAAATATATTTTCCAATCAAGGTTTAATTTCATACCCCGACCTTCAAGGTTTAATTTCACACTCTCACCTTCAACATGTCACTTTTGTAGTATAAGCAATTTCTTTTCCAGCAACTTCAACACAACAAAATCAGCCAGTTTCTATTTTCTGTAGGCCAGAACACAAAATCCGATTTTTCATGTAAAGGTTAATTTCTTTGGTTGTGATCAAACATAAATAATACAAAATGTTCTACCTTAATGCATGAGAGTTCTTGGAAGCATTTATTTACATTACAGGTTAATTGCTTGGATCTTGCAACAGATCAATGGTGTAAGAACAAAAACCTAATTCAGACTGGCACAAGGGCGATGCTTAAACTAACATTGGCAGAATCAAAATGCATGACATTTATTCTTTAAAGGGTAAACTCATCATACAGATAATAACAGATGTGTCAAAAAGAAAGGGTAAAAGCCCAAATACAACAATTACTATGTCAAATTAGTAGCAGAAGAAACATATAGCATTTCTGAAATCCTTCCATAGACAATGTATACTGTGGTGTAAGTGTCTACTGTATACACTCACGTTCAGATTGTGTGTCATGTTTCATATAGCTAACTTTTGGAGGTAGAACAATGCTGATCTCGGCATCCACTGACAAGTAAAGATGTAGCAGTAGGGGTTATAGAGAACATTTAGACCTAGGCATCAAGGGTCAACAGACTTCAAAATAAGTGAACATTATACTGTAAGTGGGTAAGGAAAACATACAATGACATCGGATTGATATTTGCTAATGATGTGCTCTTCTGGCATAGAGAAATATCTCTATATAAAATAGATTTTTCAGTGCTTCTAATTCGATGAAAGGGCAAAAGTCACTGTATGACGGTATACATATTATAAACACTGCAGTGTATAGTACTGTATATTATAAACATAGCAATATAGTATATATAATAGACTCAAGGGAAGAGATTTATCAAAACTGGTCCAGAGGAAAAGTTGCTGAGTTGCCCTTAGCAACCAATTCATTTTTCAGAGGCCTTTTAAAAAATGAAAGAAGCGATCTGATTGGTTGCTATGGGAAACTCCGTTTCTTTTCCTCTGGACAGGTTTTGATAAATCTACCCCCATGATGTTTAACAAGGTGTTATTATTGTTATTATTTTTTTTAAATAAACAAATAATTTATTCTCAAGCTTATACTTTCCTAGAACTTTCTTCAGTGTCTTACCTTTCTTTTTCATGTTTTGTTTAGGTTGCTAGAGAAAAGACGCTATCTGTTGTACAGGCTTCTAGTGCAGGTGACACTGATGACAAAGATGGTTACCATTCCCTACTCCATACCTCTGTTTCACCACAATCCCAGTTCTTCTGTACATGCAAATGACCTGCTTGGTGCAAGGGGGGCCTTCCCGAGCTCCACGTGCTGCTGAGGGGAGGAGGCATTACCAGGAAGATGCCCTAGTAAACTAGTTGGCATCCGTCCATAGACCATTAACCTCAGGACAGGCAGAACTCTTTATGTACATTCTAGAATGTCTGTGCAGAGTGTTATAGTAGCAGCAGAGATTGTACTGCTGCTAGAGCGGAAAGCCAACCATCAGTGACAACCGGGCTCTAAAAAGACAAGGCAGGTATGACGAGACCTGGCTGCAGCAGTGTGGTTTCCTGAGCAGGTAGGTTCTGATCAGACCTCTCATCTCATAAGGAGGAAAAATAAGGAGGAGCAATGGGGGACCAAGGGGTGGGTAACTTTTTTTTTTCCACCAGCTCCAGGAATATAAAACAGTAGAATATCCCTTTAACTACTGAGCTACAGCTGCAGTTTAAAGCAGCACATTAACTTGCATGCAATCATGTGGTCTACAGCTGTCACTCAATAGTTAAAGTGTACCTGACAAAAAGTTAGCACTTGGGGTCTAAGAAGTGCACAGTCCAATAGACGTCCATCTTGATCACGTGATACAGAGCCATAACAGAACGCTCTAAGCGCGCACCTCTCCCGACTACTTCTATTTATTGGCCGGGGAATGAATGCTCAGAACAAAACTGATCAAAACATTTAATATATGTCTAAGACATATCACATGTTTGTTGTAATGACAATACCCTTTTAAAATAAATCTTGCAGTGATACAAAAAGTTGCAGTATAGTCCTTGCCTTACTAGAAAACCCCTTAGTAGAGAAAGTACAATACTCCGGTTTAACTTGTTGTCAAGGGTGTAACAATCAAAGTCGCAAGGTGTGCAACAGCAACTGGGCCCACAGGGGTAGGGGGGGCCCGACCGGGGATACATGAATATCTGGGCAAGCGCAGCTTTCTACTATATGTGCATCCTTACAGATACAGATAGAGTGGATCCCTGTTCTATCACAAAAGAGATGGTATTGTACTGTACTGTGCTGCTGGCACCAGGAGGCTACAGCACACAACGGACCAGCAGGGGAGCGAGGAGAGGTAAGTGGGTTTTTATTTCCATTTTATTTACAATGTGAGGGGTATATAGTTTTCCAGAGTGGCCTATACTGGTGCAAAGGGGCTTATGGGGGCACAGAGGGGCTTATTAGGACATAAGGATCCTATGGGGCAAAAAGGGGCCTGATGCTGGCACAAAAAGGACTTTATGTTGGCATAGAGTGGCACCAAGAGGCCTATGGTGACACAGCACTTTCCTCAGCTATTCGGGACACAGAACGCTTCAAGACACAGTTTTCTTCACTACTCCGGAGAGGAGAAGCGCAGTGCAGGACAGGTTGTCTCTGTGTGTGTGTCTGTCTATGTGTGTGTGCATGTGTGGGTGTCTGTCTGTCTGTCTGTGTGTATGCATGCATATGTGTGTGTGTGTGTGTGTGTGTGTGTGTCTGTCTGCGTGTGTGCATGTGTGGGTGTCTGTATGTGTGTGTGTGCATGTGTGGGTGTCTGTCTGTGTGCATGTGTGGGTGTCTGTCTGTCTGTCTGTGTGTATGCATGCATATGTGTGTGTGTGTGTGTGTGTCTGTCTGCGTGTGTGCATGTGTGGGTGTCTGTATGTGTGTGTGTGCATGTGTGGGTGTCTGTGTGCATGTGTGGGTGTCTGTCTGTGTGTGTGTGCGTGCATGTGTGTGTGTGTGTGTGAGCGTGTGTGTGTCTGTCTATTTGTGTGTGCATGTGTGGGTGTCTGTGTGTGTCTGTGTGTGGGTGTCTGTCTGTCTATGTGTGTGTGCATGTGTGTGTGTCTGTCTATGTGTGTGTGCATGTGTGTGTGTCTGTCTATGTGTGGGTGTCTGTGTGTGTGTGTGCATGTGTGGGTGTCTGCCTGTCTATATGTGTGTGCATGTGTGGGTGTCTGTGTGTGTGTGCATGTGTGGGTGTCTGTCTGTCTATGTGTGTATGCATGTGTGTGTGTGTGTGTGTGTGTCTGTCTCTCTATGTGTGTGTGCATGTGTGGGTGTCTGTCTGCTTGTGTGTGTGTCTGTCTGTCTGCTTGTGTGGGTGTCTGTCTGTCTATGTGTGTGCATGTGTGGGTGTCTGTCTGTCTATGTGTGTGTGCATGTGTGGGTGTCTGTCTGTCTATGTGTGTGTGCATGTGTGGGTGTCTGTCTGTGTGTGTGCACGTGTGTCTGTCTGTCTATGTGTGTGAATGTGTGTCTGTCTGTCTATGTGTGTGTGTGTGTGTGTCTGTCTGTCTATGTGTGTGTGTGTGTGTGTGTGTGTGTCTGTCTATGTGTTTCTGTCTGTCTATGTGTGTCTGTCTGTCTGTGTAAGTGTGTGTGTGTGTGTGTGTCTGTCTGTCTATGTGTGTGTGTGTGTGTGTGTGTGTGTGTGTGTGTGTCTGTCTGTCTATGTGTGTGGGTCTGTCTGTCTATGTGTGTGTGCATGTGTGTGTGTATGTCTGTCTATGTGTGGGTGTCTGTGTGTGTCTGTGTGTGAGTCTGGGGGGAGGGGGGTAATCGACTATGCTACCTAATGTGGGGAACCTGCTTCTACCTAATGTGTGGAACCTGCTACTACCTAATGTGGGGAACCAGCTGCCTACCTAATGTGAGGAACCTGCTACTACCTAATGTGGGGAACCCCCAGAAGTAGCACCCCCATCATCCGTCAGCTCATGCTATTACCACACGGGGTGCTACTGCTGGTGGAGGGTGTTGCTGGTGGATGATGAGGGGCGTATGATGAGGGCATTATATGTAATGGACGCATGCGGCCCAGCCTCACCCAGTTGCTACTGAGTTTGAGACCCCTGGTTTAGAGTATAAGAATCGCTGCTCTAGTGCAAATATATCTGACACTTAGTATAGAAATTGCTTCTTATCATCAAAATAAATATTGTAGCCCAAACATAAAAATGTCCACAAAGATGATCACAACCATTGTATTAAAATGCAGTGTTAAGCCTGCTCATTACCATCACCCAAAGCTGTTACAGGTTAAATCCATCTTTTGGCTGTAGATATTTCCAGCAGATAAATATGTAAATACATAATATGATGCATACGGTTAGACATTCAATGAGGAACTATTTTATTTTTGGCCATGAATTCATCTCGGTGAATATGCCTGCATAAAGTTTGCATCTCTTAAACAAAATAGGATATATATGGCCACTTTTGTAGAGTTGTGCTGTAACTCTGAGCTTGTGATGCAATTTTAAAATACATGTATTTGCATGAATGAGGAATTGTTCTTGCACCTCCAGTCCTCTTGTCTATGTTACATAAACACTGCCATCTAGTGGCATGCCTATGTATGGCGTTCATTATAATACATGTAATGACACATATCATTGCCTTTTGTTACATCCATAAAACAGTATATAGAATTATAATACTTTGTTAAAATACTTATTGAATTTATCTAAAATTAACAAACTGAGGATGAGAAAACAGATGTTTCTGTGGTCCCTTTCAATTTTATATAAAATCTGTTTATCAAGAGTATGAGTAAATATAAAGCATGAAATAATACAAGATCAATCCCAATGTAGGGGCAAAGCTCTAGAGCAGTGGTCTTCAACCTGCAGACCTCCAGATGTTGCAAAACTACAACTCCCAGCATGCCCGGACAGCCAACGGCTGTCCGGGCATGCTGGGAGTTGTAGTTTTGCAACATCTGGAGGTCCGCAGATTGAAAACCACTGCTCTAGAGGGTGCAGAGGTAGCAGTAGCACCTGAGCTCTGGTGCCTGAATTGGCCCAAAGTAGACACCCGTGTGCGGTGGTGTTGTTCACATGTTTAGCTTTTTCATTGCAATTATTGATTACAAAGCCATGAATTGATCTGAAAAGAGGATAGGTCTGTTCCTGGCTTTCTATTCAGAAATTTCAATTAAAAACCTGAATGTGTGAACATGCTCTTATACTTGGCACATGATAGCTGAAGGCCCTGTTGCAGATTTTACATACGCCTGTACAAAAACAAAGTAGTAAAGATGGTCCAGTGGGATAACTAATAAATTAAGCAATAAAACAAAAGTACAGAAAGAGAAGTACCGTATTTTTTGCCGTATAAGACGCACTTTTTCTTCCCCAAAACTGGGGGGAAAAAGTGGGTGCGTCTTATACGGCAAATACACCCCTATCGCGGCGGTCCCTGCGGCCATCAGCGGCCGGGACCCGTGGCTAATACAGGACATCACCGATCGCGGTGATGCCCTGTATTAACCCTTCAGACGCGGCGATCAAAGCTGACCGCCGCGTCTGAAGGGAAAGTGACACTCACCCGGCTGTTCAGTTGGGCTGTTCGGAACCGCCGCCATTTCACCGCGGCGGTCCCAAACAGCCCGACTGAATAGCCGGGTTAGTGCTTACAGGACACCGGGAGGGACCTTACCTGCCTCCTCGGTGTCTTCTCCGTTCAGGGATCCCCTGTATGGCCGACGCTCTTCTTCCTCGTCATCACGTGCGTCGGCGTGCTGACGACGTGATGACGGAGAGCGAGGATACCCGGCCGGCAGCAGAGACGTTCCGGAGCGACGGGGACACGGCGACAGCGATGGAACGACATCCAGGGCAGCGGTGACGGGTCCGGAGCGGCGGGGACACGTGAGTATTACCTCCTATGCAGTGGTCTTCAATCTGCGGACCTCCAGATGTTGCAAAACTACAACTCCCAGCATGCTGGGAGTTGTAGTTTTGCAACATCTGGAGGTCCGCAGGTTGAAGACCACTATTGGGTTCAAAATCTTTATTTTTTTTAGATTTTGCACCTATAAATTGGGTGCGTCTTATACGCCGGTGCGTCCTATAGGGCGAAAAATACGGTAAGTACTGGTGAGGAAAAATCTCTAAGGAATAATGGGTGGCATTTATCAATGATTTTACCCCTTTTGGATTTTTTTTTTTTGTGACGCATAATTTTGTGCAGTGTCACTCATTGGCCCTTATTTACTAAGAGTGTTGTGTAGGTTTCTTTGTGGGTTTTAATTCCCTACAATTTATTTTCCATGGTATTTACTAAGGTTTCCCTACATTTTCCACTTTCCCTACACTTTGCTTATTTTTTACACATGCTCTGATCTGTCGGGTTTTCCTCAGCTCCAATCCACCACATTTTATGTGGAAACCTTAGTAAATATGTTGGGTTTTTGGGAAAATGTCGGGAACACGCCCCTTTTGGGGGAACACGCCCCTTTCCCATAGCCATGCCCCTTTTTGGGGTTTTCTTGGCAAAATGGAGAGTTAGTCAGGGTTTTTTCAATTCTGGCACAAATTCTGGTGCAGACACAATTACTGATGCAATGCGACAGAATCTGGCGCACAACAAGACAAAACATGTCGGGTTTGCAATAGTAAATGAGGGCCATTGTGTCTTTTTTTGTGCATCTTTTTTGTTGGAACATTTTCAGATGTTGTCTATTGTTCGTGCACTGTGGAGCACAAAATGCAGTGGACACTAATTTATTACCTGTGCAAGGTTTATTTACGCTGTCAAACTTTGCGCATTGCCAACATTTTTAACACAAATATAGAACATCAAGGAGCACACGTACCAAAGTGTCAGAAAGCATTAACTGCTTCGTTGTACGGTCACCATAAGGCTGCGTTCACACGGCCGTTGAATCAGCCACCTGCAGACTCCTGCAGCCAGACTACTGCTGCTCTCATCATGGAACAGACTCCTTTTCCATGATGGGAGTAGTAGTTCCCTGGCTGAGGGAGTCTGCAGGCGGCTGGGGAGTTTACATTAGTGTTTGTACTACTACTACTCCCATTCTGGAACAGAGTCTGTTCCATGTCGGGGGTAGTAGTACAGGGGATAAGGGATGGATCTCATCAGGTCTCACTTCTATAACTGCTGATCACATCGGGTCTCAGAAGTGAGATCCGGTGCGATCAATCCCATATCCTCTGTACTACTACCCCCAACATGCCACAAGCAGCTGGGGGAACTACTACTCCCATCATGGAAACAAGTCTGTTCCATGATGGGAGTCAGGGCCGGATTAACGTAGGGGCGGATGGAGCTGCCGCTCCAGGCCCTTACATGAAAATAGGCCCAGTGGCCTGCACAGACGGCCCGCATAGGCCGCCCGGCACCCATGATAAATATGATAACAGAAAAAGAGGGCCGGCCCTGCACTGTCCCAGGCCGGCCCTGCTTCTTACTTACGGCCCTGGGTCACTGCAGGCCGCTGCAGCACTGTTTTCTTTTTATAAATAGTTATCCTTTGGCCCTTTATGGTGAGTGCAGGGGCCGTGGCCGCAATGCCTCTCTGGGAAGAGAGCCGAGGGATGCTCCTCCCCCTCCCCCCACACTCCTCTGTGTGCAGGCTGCAGCCCTATTGGAGCAGGCTGGTGCTTTGATTCCTGTTCCATTGCTGACTACATCACCCGCCCTCGCCGAAGGGGAACAGGATGACTTCCCCTGCCCACCGCTGTGGCCCCTCATACAACAGGTAATTGCTGTTTGGGGGGTCAGTAAGAGTTAAATGGGCAATTTCTTAATGTTTCCTGACCAGGGTGCCTCCAGCAGTTTTAAAACTACAACTCCCAGCATGCCTTTGGCTGTCCAGACATGCTGGGAGTTGTAGTTTTGCAACACTTTATCTATCTAATCTTATATCTATCTATCTATCTTCTATCTATCTCATATCTATCTATCTATCTATCTCATATCTATCTATCTATCTATCTATCTCATATCTATCTATCATCTATCTATCATCTATCTATCTCATGTATCTATCTCATATCTATCTATCTATCTATCTATCTGTCTATGTATCTATTTATCTCATGTATCTATCTATCTATCTTATATCTATCTATCTATCTATCTATCTATCTCATATCTATCTATCTATCTATCTCATATCTATCTTATTTCTATCTTATATCTCAGTGTTTCCTGACCATGGTGCCTCCAGCTGTTGCAAAACTATAACTCCCAGCATGCATTTGGCTGTCCAGGCATTCTGAAAGTTATAGTTTAGCAACAGCTGGAGGCACCTGGGTTAGGAAACACTGATCTATCTATGTATCTAATATCTATATTATATCTCAGTGTACCCAATATACCAGTGATCCAGTGTACCCAATAGACCAGTGTACCCAGTGATATAGTGTACCCAATATACCAGTGTACCCAGTGATACAGTGTACCCAATATACCAGTGTACCCAGTATACCACTGTACCCAATATACCAGTGTACCCAGTGATAGTGTACCCAATATACCAGTGTACCCAATAACCAGTGTACCCAATATACCAGTGTACCCAATATACAAGTGTACCCAATATACCAGTGTACCCAATATACCAGTGTACCCAATATACCAGTATACCCAATATACCAGTGTACCCAATATACCAGTGTACCCAATATACCAGTGTACTCTATATATACCAGTGTACCCAATATACCAGTGTACCCAGTGATACAGTGTACCCGGGGTCCGGGTATATACTGTCACTGGGATCCGGGTATATACTGTCACTGGGATCCGGGTATATACTGTCACTGGGGTCCGAGTATATACTGTCACTGGGGTCCGGGTATATACTGTCACTGGGGTCCGGGTATATACTGTCACTGGGGTCCGGGCATATACTGTCACTGGGGTCCGGGCATATACTGTCACTGGGGTCCGGGTATATACTGTCACTGGGGTCCGGGTATATACTGTCACTGGGGTCCGGGTATATACTGTCACTAGGGTCCGGGTATATACTGTCACTGGGGTCCGGGTATATACTGTCACTGGGGTCCGGGCATATACTGTCACTGGGGTCCGGGCATATACTGTCACTGGGGTCCGGGTATATACTGTCACTGGGGTCCGGGTATATACTGTCACTGGGGTCCGGGCATATACTGTCACTGGGGTCCGGGTATATACTGTCACTGGGGTCCGGGTATATACTGTCACTGGGGTCCGGGTATATTCCTCTTTCCTTCCTCATTAAACTAAAGGGCTCTTGTTTTTCTTGTCCTGTGTTTTCAAATATTTTTTTTTATAGATAATGTGGAAGTTAGTAGGCAGAAGGGGGCCTTGAGTTGTGTAAGGGGCCCCAACATTTGTGATGGCAGCCCTGGTCTTGTATATAATCACCTATATGGTATATAGACCCTGTGTACAGCTGGTAACTTTTGCTATTTGGGCACTGTGTGGGGGAATACTGGTCTGTGTATAGTGGTTTTATTCAGTACAGTATGGCAGTATTATCAATTTATATGATTTATATATTTCCTCCTTGTATACTGGTATTATTGTGTGGTGGTATATATTTCCTCCTTGTATACTGGTATTATTGTGTGATGGTATATATTTCCTCCTTGTATACTGGTATTCTTGTGTGGTGGTATATATTTCCTCCTTGTATACTGGTATTCTTGTGTGGTGGTATATATTTCCTCCTTGTATACTGGTATTCTTGGTCATGGAAAATTATCTTACCTACGGTAACTTGTTATATATTTTCTTGTCTTTTATTTTGTGTGTAGGTTGGGGCATTAGGAGGCATTTGGGTTGGATAGGGGCATTGCAGAGATGTGGCCATGGGTGGAGCCTCACAGGGGGCCCTTGCTTTATTTGGTCCGAGGGCCCTGAGTGTTGTCAGTCGGCCCCTGCCTGGGTGGTCACATGGGCTGGGTAACCCCCTGACCAGCGCGACTCATGTCACGGTATCGTAGGACTCTCCTCCCCCCTGTCAGAAAGAGGATCGTATGTGCTGCTTTCCTGCCTGGCCCATGCCAGTCAAAAAATGTTACTGTGTGACAGCGGCTGAGGTCCCGCCGTCGGTCATTGTTCTCTGCCTCTGAAGTCCCCCAAAAAGGTACCACCACCAGTCATGAACTGACTTGCCATTCAGGTACATAGAAAAGCTAGGTGACAATTTCTCACCTAGCTTTTCCATGCTCCTGAATGGCACGCCTGCTTATAAATGCTCAGTTATTATAGGCAGACATGCCATTCAGGAGCATGGAAAACTAGGTGAGAAATTGTCACCTAGCTTTTCTGTGTACCTGAATGGCAATGGTGCTTATCATAGCTCAGCTATTATAGATAGATTTACCTATAACCTTTCTGTCATATCTGTCTATTCTATGGTAAGCAGATATGCCATTCAGGAGCCCAGAAGCCCAGGACCTACAAAATAAAGCTAATGGGAGAGACTTATCAAAACCTGTGTAGAGTAGTGGTGCAGTTGCCCATAGCAACCAATCAGATCGCTTCTTTCATTTTTTTAAAAAGCCTCTGGCAAATGAAAGAAGCAATCTGATTGGTTGCTATGGGCAACTGCACCACTCTTCTTCACAGGTTTTGATAAATCTCCCCCAATGTGGAACTGTTTGCAAAAAGTGCACTGTGTAGAAAGCCCCCAAAATTTGATTTTTTTTCAAGTTTGTCCCACAAATATTTGTTTGTTTGTCATTGCAAAGTATAATTGGTGATGCAAAAAAACAAGCCCTTATATGAGTCTGTAGGTAGAAAAGTAAGAGTTATTTCTAAAGATGAGCGAATCAGAGCTGACAAACCCGAATTCATTACAAATTTCAGAAAATATATACGATTCGCAACAAATGCGAATATCGCTGCGATTCTATCGCACTAATCGCTTCATTAAACTCCATTTACTGTGGTGCAGGCTCCAGGGCATCTAAAATGGCGGATCCACATGTCAGTATATGGGGCAAGGAACGCTGAGACAAGGCGGGAAGAGAAGTAGGCGGGATGACCCTGAATCACATGCAGCATGCAGCCTATCAGCAGCCAGCCACCCCTGTGACGTCACAGCCCTATATAATCGGCAGCCATATTGCGGCCAGTCACTTCATTATATTACACTGCAGAAGGATCATAGGACGCAGAGCCTGTGTGTGTTACAGCAGAGAAAAGCGCAGTCCAGCAACGTTTAACATCCTCCTAGTAACATCAGATCTGATTGGTTGCTGTGGGCAACTCAGCAACTTTTGGACACTAACATATATTCATATATCCTGGTAATTTAATGTGCCTAATACGTGACGGATGCGCTTTATTTGTGTTAAACAAAATTGCTTTGGTTGCTTTTTCATTTTATATATTTCGAAAAAAAGGCCCATCAAAATCTTCAGCACCAGGCCCATGATCCTCTTAATCCGGCCCTGATGGGAGTAGTAGTAGTCCCTCAGTACAGTAGGAGTCCGCTGATGTCACCTCTTCTGAGCATGCTCAGAAATAATAACGGATATTATAAACCAGGTGCAAACGGATGACATTAACCCCTTAACGACAATGGAAGTAAATGTACGTTATGGTGACGTGGTACTTAGCGCACCATGATGTACATTTACGCGCCGACATGATTGCGAGCACTGGAGTGGTGCTCGCGTCATGCCCGGCAGGTCCCGGCTGCTATCAGCAGCCAGGGACCCGCCGGTAATGGCGGACATCCGCGATTGCGCGGATGTCTGCCATTAACCCCTCCGATACCGTGATCAATACAGATGACGGCATCTGTGGCAGTTCGTTACTTAGAATGGATGATCGGATCACCCGCATCGCTGCCGCGGCGATCCGATCATCCAGCATGGCGGCTGGAGGTCCCCTCACCTTGCACCGGACCTCCTCCGGGGTCTTCTGCTCTGGTCTGAGATCGAGCAGACCAGAGCAGAAGATCCCCGAGAACACTGAGAAGTGCTGTGTCCTATACATAGCACTGCACAGTATTAGCAATCAACTGATTGCAATGAATAGTCCCCTATGGGGACATAAAAGTGTAAAAAAAATATATAAATAAAAGGAAAAAAAATGTAAAATAAAAAAGTAAAAAAAAATTGAAAAATCCGCTTCCCCAATAAAAAAAGTAAAACGTCCGTTTTTCCCATTTTACCCCAAAAAAGCGTAAAAAAATATGAATACACATATTTGGTATCGCCGCATGCGTAAAAGTCTGAACTATTAAAATATATTGTAAACGTAAAAAATATAAAAAAAGTCCAAAATTGCTGCTTTTTTTGTCACATTTTATTCCAAAAATTTTTTATAAAAAATTCATAAAAAGTTAAACCTAAGCAAAAGTGGTACTGATAAAAACTAAAGATCATGGCGCAAAAAATGAGCTCTCATATCACTCCATATACAAAGCTTTCCAAAATTTGCTAAATTGCGGTGTTCTTTTCAATTTTCCCACATAAATAATAATAGTTTGGTTGTGCTGTACATTTTATGGTAAAATAAGTGATGTAATTACAAAGTACAATTAGTGACGCAAAAAACAAGCCCTTATATAGGTCTGTGGATGCAAATATAAGAGTTATGATTTTTAGAAGTGAGGAGGAAAAAATGAGGATACAAAAATAAAATTGGTCTGGTCCTTAAGGCCAAAATGGGCCTGGTCCTTAAGGGGTTAAAGGTTCATCCATTTGCCATGGACTTCAATGTTAAATTTATAATATCCTTTCTATTTCGGTATTTTTGATGGGAGAAAAAATACTGCATGCACCTTCTTTTTTCCTGTCAAAAAATAAAAAACGGAACAGGAAGCAAACATGTGCAAACGGTTGCTAGAGGATTGTAAAAAAAAATCCCATTGACATCAATGGGATTATTTTACAGCTGTTTGCAACCCGTTTAAAAATTATCAATCGGATTGCAGAATGGGCCATTGGTAATGGATGCAGACAGCCATGTGAACAAGCTCTAAGAATACAACTGTATGTGCAGGAGGGGGAAGGAGGTACGGCTGTTAGGTCTACGCCAGTGTCAGGTTAGGGACCCACTTTGACTAGGTGGCCTTGACGTGGTGAGTGGGTTTGTACTTTTTGATAAAAATGTATACTAACAACCTGTTAGTTTTTGAAATTATGCTGAGAAGCAAGTACATCAAAATACAAATGGTGGATGTGCGGCTGTGTTTCTCTTTGTGTTGTACGCTGTTAGGTCTATGTTTAATGTGTGATCATGTGTATGCACCAGAGCTGAGAGTGTGATTGTGTGTATGCAGCAGAGCTGAGTGTGTGATTGTGTATGCAGCAAAGCTAAGTGTGTAATTGTGTATGCAGCAAATCTGAGTGTTTGATTGTGTATGCAGCAGAGCTGAGTGTGCTTGTGTGTATGCAGCAGAGCTGAGTGTGTGACTATGTGTATGCAGCAGAGCTGAGTGTGTAATCATGTGTATGCAGCAGAGCTGAGTGTGTGATCAGGTGTATGTAGCAATGTTGAGTGTGTGCGTGGTCATGCTTACACATAATCACACATTCAGTTCTGCTCCATACACATGTCGCACACAAATTTCTACTACATGTATATGATCACAGCAGCAGAGCTGTGTGTGATTGTGTATGCAGCAAATCTGAGTGTGTGATTGTGTATGCAGCAGAGCTGAGTGTGATTGTGTATATGCAGCAGAGCTGAGTGTGTGACTATGTGTATGCAGCAGAGCTGAGTGTGTGATTATGTGTATGCAGCAGAGCTGAGTGTGTGATCAGGTGTATGTAGCAGAGTTGAGTATGTGCGTGGTCATGCTTACACATAATCACACATTCAGTTCTGCTCCATACACATGTAGCACACAAATTTCTACTACATGTATATGATCACACACTCAGCTACGCTAGCGGAAATTCCTCAGTGTGAACTGAGGAGCAGAATTTTCATTACATACTATGGGTTTTTCACTGCTGAATGATTTGGAGAGGAATAAGCGAGCAGAATTACTTGCGGAAATTCCTCTCCAAACCCTCAGTGGGAACATACCCTTTTACCCTACACACATGTGGCACTTATCACCACCAGGATTTGTTCAGAAGTGGTGGGTAACTCTGAAAGGACAGTATAAATTCATAGAACAATCAATGGAGCAATAAATACATAGAGCAATCAATGAAAGTATTCTGTGCAGGGTGCTGCCTCCGATACGGGGACGTGATGTCACGGTCATGCCCCTTAGTGATGTCACGCCCCTCTATTCATGTCAATGGGAGCAAGCGTGATGACCGTCATGCCCTCTCCCATAGACATGAATGGAGGGGCGTGATGTGACATCACTAGGGGGCATGGCCGTGATGTCACGTCCCTATCTCAGAGGCAGCGCC
Source organism: Hyla sarda (assembly GCF_029499605.1). Lineage (NCBI taxonomy): Eukaryota > Metazoa > Chordata > Amphibia > Anura > Hylidae > Hyla > Hyla sarda. The sequence goes on along the minus strand of NC_079190.1, from coordinate 143,739,802 downwards.
CGGCACAGAATGCCGGGGGCTGCACCGAGATCGTGGGGTCCCCAGGGGTGGAACCCTGCAATCATACATCTTATCCCCTATCCTTTGGATAGGGTATAAGATGTATAAAGCTGAAATACCCCTTTAAATCTTTCATTGTGTTCACCAAAGTAATTCCTTAGTATTAATGCTAATGAGGCTTAGATTCATGAGACAGAAACTGATTTAAGTAATGCTGAAAGCTTACAATATGACATAATTCAGACAATTGCTATCAGTTCAATTCCAATTTAACTCCCAGTATTATATTGGAGAACAGATGGTAATGAATATGTAACTGACTGACTTGACTGGAATGTTAATATTGTCCCAGAGATATATGTAAGAAAAGAAAAAACTACTTGTTACCAATAAATCTTGGCAGGAATGAGCCTTACATCAAGTTGGTGTTAAAGAAAAGTTAACTAGTAATGCTTTAAATATCACATTGTATGCCAGAGATAGGTAACCTGGTAGTCAGAGAGAACTAGTGAAAAAAAAACACAAAGTTCTGAAGATCTAAAGTAATAAAATTAAGAGTATTTTCAGGAAACTGGTAGATCCCAAACAGTATAACCACATTGTTTTAGTAATGCCACCATTTGCTCCAAATTAAAGTACAACCACAGTGCCCCTGATAATACAACAAGCAAAGTACCTTTACCATCAATGCCAGCAATATTCCCTGCTGTCCCCCAACCCACCAGTTACATGTATGACTGTGGTGGTAGCAGATCAGAGACTACTCCATTATCTTGCCTGACTTCAGTCGGAGTAGCAGCTTTGGGAAAGGGAAAAAAGTCTACAGTGTTGTTGAGGCTCAGATCACCACTGATGTTACATTGGGAAACTCCACCCCCTTTCCAGGCTCAGCATCAGTGTGATGCCATATAAGTGCATAGCACTAGTACTGACTGAACTAGCAACAATGAACTTGGCACCAGTAGCTAAATTGCCAGCCTGATGTTTGCGCACTTGTGCTATTCCAGAATATAAAGATTTGTTTGTAAAAGGATAGTTATAATATACTATTCTACTATCATTACATCACTGCTATATTATGTCATTAGGTAACCAAGGGTGTAGTTGGAAACCACAGGGCCTCGATGGAAAAAAGTTGCCCACAGATGCCCCCTAGACTGCTGTCTCTTACCTCTGCAAAGTTTGCTGCCCAGAAATTGTTGGCTACTCACTTTGTCAGTAGATCCTCATTATATATATGAAGACAATAATTATTAACACCATCACACTCTGCACCCCTGAATATAACCCTGCCACAAACTGTTCCCCTAAATATTATCCTGCCATACACTGTACCCTCTTAATGTAACCCTGCCACAAACTGTACCCTCTGAATATAACCCTGAAACATACTGTACCCCTAAATATTATTCTGCCACACACTGTACCCTCTGAATATATAACCCTAGGTAACACTATACTTACTGACTCTTAACTAATGTGCCATCCACTCACATGCCATGTGGAGCCAATGGATACAAGATTAAATGTAAATAGAAATTAGAACACGTCATGCATGTGATTGTATTTTTTCCTCCCTTCTCTTTAACAATTGAAGAATATGTAAGAAATATATAGAAACTATAGAGCTTTTATCCTACACACAAGAATTGTGACAATATCTAAATACTTTACAATACTTTAGGAATTACAAAACAATTCTTTACAATAGGAATTGAACAATGACGGCTTTTATCTTTCAGAGCTTTAATTCGGTTTTTTTATTTTTCTGTCTTTACTCTTTTATAACAAAGAAATAAGAAAAACAGCAAGTGAGGTAAATTGTTTTATTCATCAGATTGTCGTGACTTATTAACAATAGGGAGTTTTTTTCCTTTAAATTAGCTACACATATACATTATTGCGTCATGTGATGATTTCTCAACTTATCTTGGGAGTATGTCCTTCCATCCTATGTAATAAAAGAGCGTTTTCATGCTACATGCTATCTTCATTAGGTACTACTCCGGTGTGCTGCATACTTACATTGACAACATGGGTCTATTACATAAAAAGACAATATAGCCAAAACTACACAAATGCATTAAAGGGGACCTTTCATCAAAAAAAAACTTTTGATATATTATAGATTAATGCATGCAGAATAACTTTCCAGTAGCATGTTATTAAAAAATATGCTTCTTTCTATTTAATTTTCCACTTTGAAAAAATGACCACTAGAGGTCTCCCTACCAGTCCGTTTTTATAGATTTCAGACTCATGCTGGAGTCCTAAATCTCAGACTGCAGCCGGCACACAGACAAACTCCCTGACAGGGAGCAGTGCTGAGTTTGTCTATGTCCCGGCTGCAGTCTGAGATTTAGGACTTCAACATGAGCCTGAAAACTATTTTAAAAAAAAGGACTGGTAGGGAGACCTCTTGTGGTCTTTTTTCAAAGTGGAAAATTAAATAGAAAGAAGCATATTTTTTTAATAACATGCTATTGGAAAGTTATTCTGCATACATTAATCTATAATATATCTAAAGTTTTTTTGATGAAAGTTACCCTTTAATAAGTTAACCTGGTTTTCTGCTTATCAACTATTATAGTATTTGAGTTAGACAGGGTATAAAACTGTGATCAACATTTTGGAACTCACCAAACCTTGAAACAAGGGGAACAATTCCACACACATAAACACCCTCTTTGATGGGCATCCAGAACCAGTCAAGTGCTATTTCTGTTTTCAGTAAATAGTGCCACCAACATTGTATGAATGTAGGACTGCTCCCCATAGAGGAATAATTGCCTAATTTATTATGGGTTATTGAGGAAAATACTGTTATTATCAATGGTAGCTTTGTAGATAGGGGATATGGTAGCAGGGTACAGAGGCTTAAAAAATTACAAATTACATTTAATTAGTTTGAGTTGTATTCTGTGTCTTTATGCCAGGAAAATTGCAGACCTTTGCAATGGTGGAAACAATAAAGTATATTTAGTAGCATCTTACCAAGCATAGTGCCACCATACTGCTCTTCATAATAGATACAGGATTTCAGTGGTGAACTCTTTATCTGTACCACAAGAAAGATTATATCAATTTGAAGACAGTAAACAGGGTTTTAATGTATGGAATGAGTAAATATGCAACAAGAGGCCATAATAAGTGAGGAGAGACAGACACAGCTACAACAGTACCCATAAGATTCAGTGGAGGTAAAACTCATTTTTCACGTACTGCTTGGGTTTATCAGTTTTTGGTTGATTTTACAAATAATATGTTTACCAGTATTACACACAATTATGGACATTTATCAACGGGTTTAGTCAGGTTTTCTTTACTATAATTGTCGCAAAATTGTCGCAAACTGCGACTACGCGATTTTTCGTGCGACATTTTGACTGGAAAGCGAGAAAAGCAAGTTTTCCAGAAATTAACTATGTAGTAATAATTTTAAAATGGACTACGGGTAGTCAGGTATTTATTAACTGCGACAGTCGCAACTGCGCAAAAAAAAGTCGCAACAGCGTTAAAAATTGACTACATTTACTCCAGCTCAAACATGGAGCAGAAAAAGCTACTACCAAAGTAAAAAAGGAAAAATTGCTTACGTGAAAGAAAATTATCAACAGGCTGAAACCAGTTGATAAATAAGTCACACATAAGCAAAAAAAAAAGTAAGGAAAAAATTACTAAAAAAAAGAATACATAAGCAAACATTGATAAATGTCCCTCAATGTGATCTGTAGTGATAATAAAGTTAGTAATGCAAATATAGGTGGGCATGCCCTTGTTCTATACAGAGCAGATGCAGTGTACTTCAGTTTGACAGTGAATGGGAAACAGCAGCAAGTGACAAATTAGGGATAACCAAGAATAACTTGGCTACAGCATAATATTTTACCATACTTGATAATTATTAAGGGGGGCGTAAATGTATTATTACTATCAACCATTTTTTCACCCCAATCATTTAATTATGTAGATATCTGACTTACCGTATTTTTCGCCGTATAAGACGCACTTTTTCTTCCCCAAAACTGGGGGGAAAAAGTCGGTGCGTCTTATACGGCAAATACACCCCTATCGCGGCGGTCCCTGCGGCCCGCGGCTAATACAGGACATCACCGATCGCGGTGATGCCCTTTATTTACCCTTCAGACGCGGCGATCAAAGCTGACCGCCGCGTCTGAAGGGAAAGTGACACTAACCTGGCTGTTCAGTCGGGCTGTTCGGGACCGCCGCGATTTCACCGCGGCGGTCCCGAACAGCGCGACTGAATAGCCGGGTTAGTGCTTACAGGACACCGGGAGGGACCTTACCTGCCTCCTCGGTGTCTTCTCCTTTCAGGGATCCCCTGTATGGCCGGCGCTCTCCTTCCTCGTCATCACGTCGTCGCGTCGGCGTGCGTAACGATGTGATGGCGGCGACGGAGAGCGAGGATACCCGGCCAGCAGCAGAGACGTTCCGGAGCAACGGGGACACGGCGACAGCGATGGAGCGACATCCAGGGCAGCGGTAACGGGTTTGGAGCGGCGGGGACACGTGAGTATTACCTCCTATGCAGTGGTCTCCAATCTGCGGACCTCCAGATGTTGCAAAACTACAACTCCCAGCATGCCCGGACAGCCGTTGGCTGCCCGGGCATGCTGGGAGTTGTAGTTTTGCAACATCTGGAGGTCCGCAGGTTGAAGACCACTATTGGGTTCAAAATCTTTACTTTTTTAGATTTTGCACCTATAAATTGGGTGCGTCTTATACGCCGGTGCGTCCTATAGGGCGAAAAATACGGTACATGTCCAGTATGGAGGGTTTCTTCAGTAGAGGAGGGTGTGCAGGTAAAACTAACTTCTTCAATTTACATTTAGTCGTCGAACATTAGACAACAGGGATTGTATGGCAGCCATCCTAGACACCAGATTAAGCCTACTGGAAATTCTATAGTGTCTTATGGTTTGGGAGCATCTAAGGCTCTTCAAAATGGTGGTTTAGTGCTGTGGAATATTATGATTTTACATTACTTTACTGCATGGCTTGCCAAGCCTCCCGTCTAATTGTCTGCCCCCAGTTCTTGTTGCTATGTCTTCATGTACTGACTGGAAGGAATAAGTTCACAAGTACAAAGTAGAGAAAAAGCATAGATTTTTTTCCAAAGTGTCGGCAGTAGTGCCAGTTTAGGTTTATCCTTTGAAAGTGATTAATTTCCTAAAGCCTAATGCGCTATAAAACGTATCTGTCAGATACCACAAAAAAAGTTACTCAGTACTAGAGATGAGCGAGCCGAATCCAGCAAACCTGGATTCGACCCAAACTTTTGGATTTTTCCAGCTCGTCGAACACTCAAGCTTTTACTGATTCGGCTTGCGCAAGCTGGTAAATAGAGCGAAAAAACAGAAAGCATTTTTGGGGGGATGGAAAAAGGACCTGCAGGGGGTGGTGAGATTAGGTCAGTGACATCAGCATATCACATGATAACCCAAGGCTCATACCTTTTTTAAAGCTCATATCTGGAAATACCTGATCTGTATCCAGCCTGTAGTTCTGGTGCATTTCATATTGTTCCGCAAACACTTTCAGTACTTATTGTGCCGTCATCTCTGCCAGTCAAAAGGCGTGTTGAAGTTACATGTATCTAGCCTGTAGTGTTAATACAGGTCTATTGAATTTCATATTGTTCCACAAACACCATCAGTACTCATTGTGCTGTCATCTCTGCCAGTCAAAAAGTGTGTTGAAGTTACACGTATGTACCTGTAGTGTTAATACAGGTCTGTTGCATTTTATATTGTTCCGCAAACTCTGTCAGTACTCATTGTGCTGACATCTCTGCCAGTCAAAAGTGTGTTAAAGCTATATGTATGCAGCTTATAGTGTTAACAATGGTCTGCTGCACTTCATATTGTTCCTCTGACACGTTGTTGGCCTGTTAACACAGTTTTGTTGAATTTCATACTTTTCCACAAACACACCTTAAATCTTTCTAGTTGTGTACGCGCAAACACGCATCATACTAAAAAGCCTGTGCATTCCAAACACATCAGGCTTCTAAAGCGACTGTAGTTTTAAAATTTTGGTTTATTAAACTATACGTACCTTGTTGTATGATAACTATATGGAAAAAACTACCGTAGGGTAGTAAGGGGCCAAAATCAGACTCAATAACTAAACCCCAAGGCCGAAGCCCGGGGTGTAAACCCCTATTGCTTACCCCTTAAAAATTAACTTTTATTAATATTGGTTAAGATGTAGTTCCCACAACAAAACGATTAAAACTGACAACCATGTGATCCAAATATATCAGTGGATGCATCTATAGGATCAATGTCCTCTCAGGTACTAGGTAGCCCTGCAGTGGCTGCCTGTTCAAGGGATCACTCTGGTGTCGCTTAAAACATACACACAATTGCCGCCTCTACATGTTTCGCCGCCTCCGCGGCTTTCTCAAGAGGCAATGGTGGCAATGGCCATTGCCACCATTGCCTCTTGAGAAAGCCGCGGAGGCGGCGAAACATGTAGAGGCGGCAATTGTGTGTATGTTTTAAGCAACACCAGAGTGATCCCTTGAACAGGCAGCCACTGCAGGGCTACCTAGTACCTGAGAGGACATTGATCCTATAGATGCATCCACTGATATATTTGGATCACATGGTTGTCAGTTTTAATCGTTTTGTTGTGGGAACTACATCTTAACCAATATTAATAAAAGTTAATTTTTAAGGGGTAAGCAATAGGGGTTTACACCCCGGGCTTCGGCCTTGGGGTTTAGTTATTGAGTTTGTTGTATGATAAACACAGTTCAAGGCATTGAAACTTAAAGTTAACAAGTAGGTTGGTGAAAAATAACCCTAAAAAGATAAAACGATCCTTAAAAAGTATGTCTGGTCAAGGAATTGTCCATCCTAGAGGGTCTGTTTCCTCATCTCTGTCTTTGCTCCCCCCCCCACCTCCACTTCTATGTAGAAGGATAGCACTAGCCATGAGGAGTAATTGGGTCATGGTCAGCTTTTGGAGCATGTTGTGAAGGGGCTGCAGCATAGCCGAGCATAGCACTAAAGGGACTGGTGGTAGTCGTGGTAAAGATTCTGGAAGGCCTCATGGTGGATGTGGTGCAGGGGAACAAGGAGGCCACGATGACACATCAGAAGTCCGTTTAAAGAGGAGGATGTCAGCGGGCCTTTTGGTCCAAGCAGCTCAGGAGCAAGTGACAGTGATGTGCTGGATATGAGGGCTTGAGAAAAATACATTCTAGAACAGGGGCACAGTTGGGTGTTGATGTATGTAGCTATTTATGGTATCCTGTAGTGTGGAAATTCTCTGCTATGTTACCAGATGCAGGAAAGCAGGCACGGTGCCATATCTGCGAAGAGAAAGTGAGGCACAGGCCGGGTCCAAATATAGAAATTAGACCTCTACATCAGCACCTCGTATCACAAAGCCTGAGTAGAAGTATACCTAGTCCACCAATGCCTGCTCTTTGCTGGCTACAGATAACTCTACCTCACCATCGTCTGCTGTACACTGGCTACTACTAGAAACACCAATCCACCATCATCCTACTTCCATCTAGGCCTACACGTACACAACCAATCATCTATAATAAAAGGGATCATTTTTGGGATGCTTGGAGAAATCCATGCCAGCTTCTTCACTTGCTAAACCAAGAACCTGTTGCTACCCCCCAAAAAATCCATGTCGTCATCTTCACTTGCTAGACTAAGAAACTGTTGCTAATCTCAAAAAAGGAATAATTAGTGTGTGTGTGTATATTAACACTGGCAGCCATCTCCCGACAACCATGGATACTTTATGCCATCTATTTTTATGTGAATAAGCCTTAAAAATGGTTGAGCTGGAATTGTTACCATGGGTTACTGCAAGTCACCATAACTAAGCCTTAACCCCTTAAGGACCAAGCCCATTTTAACCAGGCCAATTTTACAGACCCATATAAGGGCTTGTTTTTTGCGTGACCAATTGTTTTTTGCAATGAAACCTCTCATTTTATGATAAAATGTACGACGAACCCAAAAAACTATTTTTTTTGGGAGGAAATTTAAATGAAAACTACAATTTTGCAAATTTTGGAGGGTTTCATTTTCAAACTTTACGGTAAAAATTACGTGTTCTTTATTCTGTGGGTCAATACGATTAAAATGATACCCATGGTTAGATACTTTTATATTTTTGTACCGCTTAAAAAATATCTAAAACTTTTTGTACAAAATCAGTAATCTAAAATCGCCTATTTTGACTACCTATAACTTTTTCTATTTTCCGTATATAGGACAGTAAAAAAAATTTGCACTGTCATCTGTACTTTTTATCGATAGCACATTTGCATATATAAAACCTTTAGATCATTTTTTATTAATTTTTTTTAATAAAATGGGACAAAAAAGCATTTTTTTATTTTTTTACGTTTACGCCAGTCACCGTACAGGATAATTAACATTATATTTTGATAGTTCGGACATTTACGCACGCAGCAATACTATATATGTTTAAAAAAAAAATTTACTCTTTTTGGGGGTAAAATTTGAAAAACTGCCAATTTTCAATTTTATTGGGGGAGGGGATTTTTTACTTTTTTTTTTATTAAACTTTTTTTTTTTTTTTATTAAACTTTTTTTTTTTACACTTTTTATGTCTCCATAGGGGACTATCTATAGCAATCATTTGATTGCTAATACTGTTCAGTGCTATGCATAGGACATAGCACTGATCAGTATTATCAGTGAACTGCTGCTCTGGTCTGCTCAATCTCAGACCAGAGCAGGAGACGCCGGGATACGGACGGAGGCAGGTGAGGGGACCTCTGTCCGCCATTACAGATGATCGGATCACCGCAGCAACGATGCTGTCGATCTAACCATCTATTTTAACATGTGCATTGCCGCAGATCTGAGGGGTTAATGGTGGACATCTGCGCGATCACAGATGTCGGCCATTACCAGCGCATGACCTGCTGATAGCAGCCGGAACCTGCCGTGTATGACGCGAGCACCGTTCCGATGCTCGCGGTCATACACAGAACATAAATGTACGTCCTGGTGCACGGAGTACCGCCAAACCAGGACGTACATTTACGTCCGTGGTCCTTAAGGGGTTAAAAACACTTTAAAATTACTTGAATACACTCCTAACAGTGTTAGACAAGGGTTTAAAACGGTTAGGCAGGGTTATAAATACGTTTAGGGGCTTATTTCATTGCCTGTTAGACTTGAACCGAGCCTAACCGATCACCAGTGCTGGAACCATATAGTTGAATTTTTATTTTAATAAAAAAAATTATATTCCTTTTGGAGTAGACGCTGACAACAATGATGGATGCAGGAGGGATGGAGGAGACGTCACATCTTGATGGCAGCAGTACGAATGTTCTCTATGTGGAGGAGGAGTTGGATGAGGAGGTAGTGGGACCTGAGGTGGAGGATTTGGAGATGGACTCTCTGGAAGAGAGAGGGGACAAGGACCTTACGCAAGCAGACACTGATGAGGAGGAGCATGACCAACCTTGGCAGTATGGGACAGAGGTGGAACAAACTGGGCCCTCAGAAAATCTGGCAAGGATGCCTAGGTGTATTCTTTGCTGCTTGCACAATAACAAGCATATTGTGAGCTTGAAGGGAAGAGAAGAGTACTGGATGGCCACACACTTAGACCACATCGACATAAACACAAAATGGGGGAATTTTTTGCATCTTCTGAGAAGGAGGTTAAATTGAATTCGTATAAGGAGAAGCTACACAGCCAGCTTGCCATGGCTTTCCAGCAACCGGGGGGTCCAGTCTCTGCTCTCTGCAGAGTGAATGCTCCTCTACCAGCACTACCCCAGCAAGAGGCAGGAGCAGCAGCAGCAGCAGTGGAAGCAATATCTTGATGTTTGAGCACATGATGGTGAAGTTTCAGCATGCTGTATGCTCCCCTGACATGAGTCATCAACATGTAAACCACCACATTAACAACCAGGTTGTCCACCCTCTAGTGTGGCTTTGGAGAGAGACTGTTCAGCGCAGTATGCGGCGTAGTCACCCCGAAGCGAACAAGATTGGCAGCCAGAAGTGTGGAAAAACTGACTTTTAAAACGAATCAGGCATGGATGAGTGAGGAATTTAAACCTCCTGTGCCAAATGCCACTGATTAGGCAGTACTACCACCACCCCTGCTGGATGCTAGTGACATCAGTCCACCATCTCATGCTGTAAGCTAGTGACATCTGTCCGCCATCTCATGCTGTACAAAAGTAGCATCAGTTAGCCACCAACCCACCACCTTCTTGTCACTACTTGTACGCCATCTTATGTTGTACGCTATTAACATCAAAAAAGAGAAACACAGGCGCTTCATGTGGAGTATCACCTGCAATCTAGAAAAGAAGGGGGAATGGAGTAGGCGGTCGCTTACCAACTCGGGTTGTGTACCTACATACACAACAATGGACAGCACTTTGTAAAGTTATCAGGTATCCCTTCTGCAGCCTTCCTGGTACAGCTTTGAACACAAAGCTAGACTTCAAGAGGGTTTAGGAATTTAGTGGTGCTCACCGGGACGGACACAACTCAGGTGCGACGACTTCAGGTAAAATAATTTTTATTTTAAGATGAAACGCATTTCACTGCGCAGGTACCGGTAAGCGCTGCTGAATTCTTAAACCCTCTTGAAGTCTGACTTTGTGTTCCACGCTATTAACATCAGTCAGCCACCACCTGCTGTATGTGGGATACTACTAGTAACACCAATCCATCATCACCCTACTTCCAGCCAGGCATACACGTACACTTCCAGTCATCCCCAGAAAAGGGATAATTTTCTCGGCTTTTCATACAAGAGCTATTTCTTTTTCAGTCTTCACTATTTTAGAATGCCAATTCTGTTATTACTCCCAAAAAAGGCAAATTAACACTGGCTGGCAACCAGGGATGATACTTTATGCCACTTTATTATGCTGTGAATGAGCCTAAAAAAATGGTTGAGCTGGAATAGTTACCATGGGTTATCACATGTCACCATAAATGAGCCTTAAAAACACTTTAAAGCTACACTAAAAACAGTGTTAGACAGGGGTTTAGAGCTCTTAGGCAGTATTATAAATACGTTAAGGGCTTTTTTCTTTGCCGGTTCAAGTTGAACTGAACCAAACTCACGTGTCCAGCGAACCGAACTTTCAAAAGTTCTCTCAACTCTACTCAGTACCTAACCCTGACCATGTACATCTAATTTTTATTCCTCTTACATCAGTATTTATTTTAAAAATGCCTCTTTTCATTAGCTCACAGTGCTAGAAATACTCTCAGGGAAAGGGGGGGTGTCCTTCGTGGTGGTGGTTGGAGGTGATTTGGTGTGTCTGCTCATGCAGCCTTGTCCATGAGTCATCTCCTGTGCATGAGTCATGGACAAGCCTGATGCTGCTGCAAGACTGGTTAGCATTCCAGTAAGTACGGGGACCCCTAGAAGTGGATTTTTCAGGAGCCATTTTCTTTATTAAATATTAAAAATGTTAAATTATTAAGTGACTATTAAGCTTTATAATTTCAAGTATGATAGCCTACAGTTCAAGTAATAATGTTATGCAATGTTTGTGCTATTAATTTGTATAGTTAATTTAGGAAATCTGATCTTGTTTTTATTCAACATGAACTTGTGTTAAAATAAACTGAAAAAAAAATGCGTAAATAAAACAATAGAGCGAAGATTCAATGCTACAAACTTTGAAACAATGTCTTCAGTTTTTTGCAATTGCAAATAAATCTGTACTGACAATGCCCCTTAATTGAGACTCAAGTGTAAAGCTTTTGCTTATGTTGCTCTGGTATTAAGTAGCTTTTTGTTTATCTGTATTGCAGTAGTCAGCTTATCTTGTGTTACCTTCCTAAGGTTCAACTGAAAGTGGATTTTCTTAAAGCTTTGGTTATAGAATGAATGAAACCCATTGGAACAATGCTTATAAAAGCTTGCCAGTCCTGACAGGGCCCTTATGCACTTTCTTCATTATATTGCCTTTAGAAGGACTATAGCTAACTAGATCTCACAATGCCCCCTAACAGACCATGGACTACAAATTATACACTTCTTGTGCAAGTAAAATAAGCTTAAAATCTTCATTTTTCAGTGTCTACTGTGTTGAAAAGTACCATTTATGCACATTTTTTTCAGTAAGTGGCCTATTTTAATAGTTACCTTGCAAGAAGGGTAATTATTGGGTTTCCCATAAAGTAGTAGAAGACATGTCAGGTGTAGAATTGTGGGTAAAGAAGTCAGTAATGTACTTCCTTCAAGACAAAGGCATATTGTAAAAGACTCTTATTAAGATGTAATTTCCAAGTCTATGGTTGGGAAGATTAAAGTGGAAAGAACACAGATATGAGGGCACGATCCAAGAAAGCAGTTGAACTAATACATATAGATTTAATATGAGCAAGAGGACAGTGGGAAAAGAAAAGATAAGTGATGAGATGAGGAGTGAAAAAAGATATCCTTTTCTGCAGGATAAAGAATAAAAAATGAATCACTGGATCAAAAGCAATGTTGAAGCGCTCTCCTGGAAACAGCTCTCAATCCATGAAATCCTCAACTTCCTTAAGCAAGCTTTCCATGAAGACAGTTAGGGGATATACAGTACCAAAATTGCAGAATGATTTTGTCATTATAACTTTTGTACAAGTATATAAATTAATCCATTTACTCCAAAGGATTATTATATGAGATCAGTGTAGTTTTAGATTCAGTTGAACTGCTGTGTTGGAAACCTATTTACAACCCCCAGCATCTGGTCTCATTGTAACTGTGTTTCCTGCAAGTTAGCTACTATTTTTTTTTTATATAGAAGATGAAGCTTTTCTTGTCTGGAAAAAAAAAAAAAGAGTTCCTGAATATTTAGAGATAACATCGAGATTGTGTCCATGAATCTACCAGGGTTAGAGATAGAAGAAAAAAAGGAAGTCATAGAGAAAGGAGTAGGGTAGAAGACACAGGGGAAAATGTACAGGAAAATGTGCCCTAGAAAAAAGAAAGTGGTGAAATACCAATGAGGCACAAAGCGTCCCATGTCACCACTAGGACAAGTTTGTGCAGTTGGCCTAGTAGAGCAGGAATAGGAGGCTGAAACAGCAGAGATCAGGATGAGTGGGTCAGAAAGAATACGCACTGTGGGAGGGCTTGAGGAGAGCCATAAAGACATAGAAGGAGATTAAGCATTCTTTTCAAACATATGGCTTTTATATGAAAAAAATTTTTGAACTTACTTTTGCTTACATGTGACCTATTTATCAAATAGTCGCATGACCTTGATAAATAAATCACACAAAAGCAAAACCCGGGAAACCCGCTTACAAAAGCACTTTTTTAAGCAGAAAGGTTTTCCCTTATGTTAATAGCCGAATTTCTTTATCTACCCTTTATTACAAGCAGCATTGCTAGAGAGTGACAGGGAGGGGGGCATACCGCATCAGGTGACACCCTGCCTAGCCTGCCTTGCACTGAATATCTGTACCCCGCAACAACCCATCCACCCTCCTCCGAAATTAAAAACATACTATGCCGCACCATGAATATCCGTACTCTGGAGGTTCTTTTGTTTAATTTTAAGCCCGCATTTTGTGATGTTGGGGGACGGAGTCTTGCGTCGCTACGCTGAGGCCAGAGTTTACGTCAGGAAGGAAGAAAGCGCAGCACCAACCAGCACATAAACAATAGTGAAGCCACAAAAAAGAAAAAAAAAAAAACGACTCGGTATGTTACCCACCCCAAAATGTGCATGAAGCTGTATTACTATGGATGTTTCTTTTTTTTTAAGTAAAAATTTTAATGCCACATATGGGTTATTCACGTAGTCTGTAAAAATTCTTACACCATAACTTTGTGCCTTATTCTATTTTAACACAACATTAATAAAATGTTGTGGGTACGCCAGCATGTATGTGTCCTAAAATTAACAAGGTGTGCAGTGTGTATTTTCAACCTTAAAATTTATAGAGTTATTAGTTATATAATTCTTTTTTTCTATAATTAACATTAATGTAGTAGCTTTGTTTCATGATGCAGAACAGTTGTTAAAGTGGGTGTTAATTTCCTTTTCTGCAGACGTATGCACTTTCTGTAAGCCAGGTTGGACCTGGAATACATATGCGACTTTTAAATGGAGAAGCAAGTTTTTTTCTTCATAAATAGCAACTATCACATTTGATAAATACATGACCACTGCAAAGTAAAAAAAAAAATGAAAAAAATACTACGTGAGCAGAATTCAGAAATGTGCTTTGGAATAAGCAGAAATCAAAAAGTTGCAGCACGTATGGAAAAGTCGCACGTGCGCAAGTACGTGCAACTTTTTTTACACAAAATAAATCTACTACGGAGCTTCATACTGATGTGTGGAGGGTCAAGGGGAGTAAATGATCAAAGGGTTAGTGGTAGCAAAAAAACAGCTGAGATTTCATGTGGGTAAATTTAACTGCTTAATGACACTGCAAATATTCATTTTCACGTTTATATTTTTTCCTTATCGCCTTCTTAATCTATCCTCTTATTTCCATCTAAAGGGCCATATGATGTCTTGTTTTATTTGGGACCAATTGTACTTTGTAATGACATCAGTCATTTTACTGCAGAATCTACAGTGAAGGAATAAAATTAGACTGTATGTGGGGTGAAGCAGAAAAAAAGACGTTATCTTTATTCTGTAGGTCACTGTGATTACAACGATACCCAATTTATATGTTTTCTTTTACTACTTTTGAAAAGCAAAAACTTTACGAAAATAAGTATGCTTGAAATTGGGTCTGTATGGGGCCCATTTTTGCACCATGATCTGTAGTTTTTATTGGTACCTTGTTTGTTTAGATGCGACTTTTTGATCTCTTTATTACATTTTTACTGAGCTATTTTTTATTTGGAAAATGGAAAAGGGGGATGATTTCGACTTGGAAAGGGTGAACTCGTGTGTAAAACCATTATTGTATTTTTTTTAAACACTTTATTAGTCCCCCTAAAGCACTTGTATGATCCATCATTGGATAGCTTATACAGATCAATGCAGGACATTTATCCTTCATTAATCCATCATATCTGGGCTCTATTGGAAGAGCCACAACAGTGACGGAAGGCCAGGTAAGGTCTCAGGCTGCCAGGGCATTGGATTGCCTCCCTCCACCACTATACCCCCAAGGACTATTTAACCCCTTAAATGGTCACTCATTAAAACAAATTTTTGCTATTGCACTCCTTATGTATAATATTTCTAATATACTTTATTTAAAAACATTTTTTTTTAGTTTTCTATGTTTTATTTGTGCTTAAAAAAGCTCAAGAACACATTTCCCCCCCATCTCATACACAGACTTTGGACCGAAGTCCAAACACAGAAAGTGCAAACTGGAGTGCTGAGGGGGTGTGTCCAACCAACAGCATATGGCAGTTAAGTGTGAGAGGAGCTATGATTGGATGAGGCTGGACACCCCCCTAAGCACTCCAGGCTGCAAATCTCCAAAAGGCATCAAATTACAGATTAGACATTCTTATAATATAACAAAAGTTAGATTTTATTTTCCATCATTTACACTTTCAAAATAACAGAAAACAGAAAAATGGTGTCTGCAAAAGTTTGGGCACCCTGCAGAGTTAATATCTTGTACTGCCGCCTTTGGCAAGTATCACAGCTTGTAAACGCTTTTTGTAGCCAGCCAAGAGTCTTTCGATTCTTGTTTGAGGTATCTTTGCCCATTTTTCCCTACAAAAGTCTTCCAGTTCTTTGAGATTTCTGGGCTGTCTGTCACGCACTGCTCTTTTAAGGTCTATTCATAGATTTTCAATTATGTTGAGGTCAGGAGATTGTGAAGGCCATGGCAAAAGCTTCAGTTTACGCCTCTTGATGTAATCCCCCTTTGGATTTCAAGGGGTGTTTAGGATAATTATCCATTTGTAGAAGCCATGTTCTCTTTAACTTCAGCTTTTTCACAGATGGCATCAAGTTAGCATCCAAAATTTATTTAAATTTATGAAATTATATTGAATCCATTTTTCCTTCTACTTGTGAGACGTTCCCTGTGCCACTGGCTGCAATACAACCCCAAAGCATGATTGATCCACCCCCATGCTTAACAGTTGGACAGAGGTTCTTTTTATTAAATGCTGTTCCCCTTCTTCTCCAAACGTACCTTTGCTCATTCTGGCCAAAAAGTTCAATTTTAACCTCATCGGTCCACAGAACTTGTTTTCAAAATTAATCAGGCTTGTCTATATGTTCATTTGCAAAGTTCAAACGCTGATTTTTTTTCCAAATAAAGTTTTATTGAAAATTTAACATGGTACAGAAATGAAGATGCTTATGACTTATGCATGAGTGGCACAAAAGAAAGCACATTGTTGCCAGTGTAAACAACAGGACAAGTAAAGACAGTGTATAGAGCAGAGAAATATAACAGTCAGCTTCTGAAGAGAGTCCAAAGCGACAATATACAGACTGCAGGACCTAGTATCGCACTGTAACCTAGGTAGTCTCGGTAATGCAGACTGGGTATCTCCAAGGGTAGCCACTCTACTTTATATGAACTTGTAAAACATAAACTGTATAAAACCTAAAAGGACGGGGGGAATAGAGGGGTGAGGGGAAAGAGGGAGGGGAATGGGGAGAGGTGAGGGGTGGGAAGGAGAGAAGAAAAAAAGAAGGAAAAGGAAAGAGAGAAAGGTAGGTAGAGGGAAGAGAGAAAGGCATCAGGATTAGGATAATCTGCTACCTCGAAAGCATCGTCGTCTCCATACTCCACAGCTCACCAGTATGTCCCAAGCACTGAGGAAGCAAGCCTGGATGACCGGGGTGGGGGAACAGACAGGTCAATGTCACAGGCAGGGGTCTTAGAAATATTAAGTGGCTAAGTGCATGTTGTCGTAGTCTCTGGACGCTAAGAAGGCCATCCAGGGGTTCCATATAGAGCAGTTTTTCTCCACTTGGTGTTTGCTTTCCGCCATCAACTCCTCCATTCTACACAAGTATGCCACTTCCCGTAACCAGGAGGAGACTGAGGGCAGGAGTTGGGATTTCCATAGTCGCAGTATAACGGTTCGAGCTGGCAGGAGTAGGAAGGATATCAGGTGACTGTATCCTTTGGGGACATTGTCAGGGAGAATTCAGAGCAGTAGAGTCTCTGGTGTGTTCGGGATATGCACATTAGTAATGAGTGTTATGATATCTAGGACCTGACGCCAGAAACCAGTGAGAGACAGGCATTGTGACCAAATGTGAAGCATTGTGCCCCCGTATCTCCCACATCTCCACCAATCACCCCTGAATACATTTTGGAAAGTAGCGCGGGCACTCTATACCATCTTGTCAGGATGTTGTAATTAGTCTCTTGTGCTTTGCAGGAGATTGAGGTGCGGTGACATCGGGATAGAGCTTGGCGCCAGTTGTTTGCAGGGATAGCGTGGCCCAATTCCTTCTCCCATCCCTCACAGAAGCACAGGGAGTCATTGTTCGACACCTCATATAGGAGAGAATAGAGCGTGCTGACCGCCCGGGGAGTGGGAGAGGCCGAGGAGCACAACCGTTCAAATGCCGTCAGAGGTTTGTGGAGCAAACGCTGATTTTTGTGTTGAGGAAGTAGAAGAGGTTTTCTTCTGATGACTCTTCCATGAAGACCATATTTGTACAAGTATCTCTTTATAGTGGAATAGTGTACCACAACTCCAGTGTCTGCCAGATCTTTCTGGATAAGAGCAGACAATCTCCAGACAGCAAGGCGGGATGGATAGGAGCGCTGAGACAAGGTAAAGATTTAAAATGGTTTATTTCCCATCATGCAACGCGTTTCACGGTCACCCCCTTCCTCAGGCATATGACTGTAAAAATTCTAATTCTAATTTTTTTTTTTTAAAGAAAGGCAATATGCATTTCCATCTCTGGGGGCACTGCAGAGAAAAAGGTTTCAGTTCCATCTTGGTATTACAGTAGTTGATTGTTCCTGTTTCTATCTGATTTCTATTAATGTTCTCCCCCATCACAGCTAATGTTTGCCTATTTTGGATGGCTGACTAGTACATTTGTTTTCATGGCTTCAAAATATCCGGAAATTTGACATTTCTAGGCTGGATGAATCTTTCATATCTCGGGAAGTAAAAAAGAAACAAGGAATAAAGATCACAGGAAAATGACCAAGCACTGCTGAATCTGTAAGAAACTAATCTACAACAACTACAAAATATTACTTACAGCGTCACTGTAGCATATGTATATTTCATGTAAATAGTGAAATGATTCCTTCCAAGAACAATAAGATAGCAAGTTATGTTTGTGTGAATTCATGCATTATTCATCAAGACAGTCTATACATATGAATTCCTCATCTATCAGGCTCCTTTGTAATTATTCTTTCTGTTAGACAAATAAATATGCAGTCTTTGGTGTAGACAGAAACATAACTCCAAGAATTATCTAGCCATTCTATAATCTACTGTATATCGACATTCAGAATTAATCTGCCATTTCGGCATTTGCAACTGCTGGATGCCCTTTGTTCGGTGACCGCGCGCAGTCAGCGCTCTGTTCAGACACGAGGACACAATCACAGATCACCACTCCTGCAACCAGCTCCGGAACACCCAGCGGCAAATCAGAGTCTTGGACATCTACTCGAATAGGCCGGACGCCAGCCGTGACAGCCCAGGACTCAACTGCCGAACAGGCACTTACCCATTTGTGCCAACTGCCCAGCCGTGCCAGCTTATCCTGTCCTGTTCCCTTAAGGAGCCGATGAGTGGTGCTGTGCACCGAACCTTGTCACAAGCAGCCGTTCAGACTGAGTACGATATTCTAGTGCAGCGCTATATTGCACTTATACAGTCACCTATAATAACTTTGTATCACCTACAGATGACTGAGCTGTGACAATATTGCTATACTGTACTGCCACACGAACTGTGTCAATATTGTTACACTGCAGTACTACAGCAACTCTGTATGCCGAATCTATGAATTAACTGTGATAACTTACCAGCTTACTATCACAGTATATTTTCATTTCAATGCTAACTATTCTAAACATTCTAAACATTTTTTGAACTGTGACAAATTGACTACGAAGTGCTTCCACTGTACCACTCATGAACTGTATCCACAATCAACTGAATGAATTTCATCTATATCAATTGTTTCGATATACAGCATACTCCTACATTTTCCCATTTTTTATAATTTTTGGACCCCTATACCCCATGCAAGGGCCCTGCTGGGGATTTTAGGTTGTCCTTTATTATTATATTTATTATATATATTTTAACCAATTGTTGTATTAAATAAATACCATATATTAACCTATACTGGACCAACCCTTATTTTTCTTACTTTCAAATTGTACCTTGAGGACTGGTTTTATATAAATTACATTTATATACCTCTATATATTTTAATTATAGGCCTATCTTAACCTTTAACCTCAGGTACAATCTACCACTAAGTGAGCTACACAACTCTATACATTTCTTTACAGAAGGGTTTTTATAAATGTCCCACTTTTTTTCTACTATAGTCAACATTGCTTTCCTCAAGGTTGTAATGCAATGGTTATGGCTCCATTTAACCAAGCAACACCCAAAAGGTAAAATGAGATGTAATCCAGGATTAGGCTGCATGCGTAACAAGGTCTTCTTCATCTGGCACAGGTCTTATTCTTCTAGCTCAAGCACACTTGACATCAAGCATTGGCCAGCACCAGGAAAAGACCCAGTAGGCATGGGGCAGAGAGGTGGTATGTAATACAAATTATTATTATTATTTTTTTACAGGAAAGGGGGGGGGGAGGGAGGAGCTAGTTCTACACAGAAAGGGCAACATGACAGTCTGAGCCAGATGGAAAGGAATGAGAACAACTTTATTCAGAGAAGATGTCACTTGTAAGGTCTACATGGATGGTACAGTACTATTCAGTCTTCACGTGGTGGTAATGGTGTAGCAATATTATTAGTCCCTTGTATACTGGTAATGTTGATCTTGGTATACTGAATTTGGTCAGTAACAGTATGTTGTTAATATGTATGGCAATTAAATTTTCTCCTTGTGTACTGGTGTTACTAGCAGCAGGACTATTATTTACAGGTATGCAGCATTATCACAAATAAAAAACGTTATATAAATATGGGAAGGAAAACAAGGTGAAAGCCAGCTCACCGAGCCCCAGACAGTAGAGCGCGGATCCAGGCGCTGGACAGCACCAGCCAATAGGAAAATGAAGAAGATCGGATCCAGCTCAATGCAGGTCAAATCGGGTTTAATCCATAGGACAAGGAAGGAACAAGTAACGCGTTTCAAGCACTGTAAGCGCTTTTAGTCATGACTAAGAGCGCTTACAGCGCTTGAAACGCGTTATATAAATATATCCCGTCTCTTTGTAACTATTTATGATGCCGCATACTTTACACCGCTCCCACTGAGAGGAAACCTAGAGATGAAAAGAAGACTCCATCTCAGTGGATTACTGAGACCTGCATAACAGCCTTCACCACAAAAGATTAGTATCATACAACTATCAGATTATACAAGGAAGCAAAAAAATATTGAGCCAATGGTAAGCAAACAGAAGGCCTTGTGTGTTTTTTACACAAATAATCGGCAAACACCAAATAAAAGAAAAAAGAGAGAAAGGGTGGTGGGAATGAAAGGGGTGCTTTTGGGACTTGAGTTTACTCTTAGCAGTTATGTTAATACTTATTTTCCCCTTATCAAGGCACCGGAATGGTGAGCCGTATCAGGGAACAAAGAATTTAGGGAAGAATAACAGACTGTGACACCTTAGGACAAAAGGATAGAATAGAGAGATTTATTAACACCCAACCAACCTAGAAACTCCACTAAACACATCCAGGCATCCAGGTCACTAGGAGGGATTTCTATGAAAGGAAGACCCTACTTTGGGCACAGACCCTCATGGGGACAGAGAGTAGATCTTCCTTGTTGACTGTACCTTGAAGTGAACAAAACTTTTTGATATAACTCCCCAAAGAACAGTGATCATCTGGAAGACATAAGGATTCAACAGTCATTCTCCCTAGTGAAGCTTTTGCTCACTTCACCATCTAGACATTCAGGAAGCCTTTTAGGTAAAACACTAAAAGAGGTTAGATCCTCTTCTCGCAAAGATATTGAATAAAAGGGGCATAAGGAAGGACTTTGCATGCTAGCCTGTCTATTGAATAGAGCATGCTGCCCAGTTTTCTGATGAGAGCACTTTCATGTTTACTCCTTTACTGTGAGACAGCTGGTAACAGACCCTGAAGGACTGCTAAGAGCTCTCTGTAATTTGAGGGCCTCTGACTCATATCCTGACCCCAGAAACCCTGGAAATGTAGGTTCTGAAAGTAAGCCCCACACCCACCCCTAGGGATCTAAAGGACCAAGAGGTTGTCCATTTTCCACTCAAGCCCTCAAGCTTTTACCTGCACTTCCACCAAACCATAGAATCAAACACCTAAGACAGATTTGTCTAAACCCCCTGAGAAATTGTCCTGCTCACTCAAGATGTATAACTGGAGAAGATGGGCATGGTGGCACTGCTGTAAAGGCTTCTGCGATCTGTCCAAAGAGAGGCCTGGATTTTTTTTTTTTTATTATTAAACAAGGATGGCAACAGACCCCTGTCACAAATCAGATTATCCTACCTTCTCTTCAGCTTTTGTATCTAGCAGGATTCACAAAAATACTTGCTGTGTTGGAACATTGGCAGGGGTTCTTCCCTAAGTACTTTATCCTGGATTTGGGCTTTAAGGTCACTAAACCACACTGCTTGGGAACTGTCCACAAAGGTATAAGCAATATTAGGTTTGAAGGCAGCTGAACTAGCTTCCCCACATTTTATTTTTTTAAGGGGGGAAAAAAAAAAAAACACCTTGAAACATTAATCCTTAGGGTACTCACAGGACCCACAGTTGGAATCTTTTTATCTCCAGGTTTCCTCTCCCTAGGAAAGTGTCCCTTTCTCCATGGTACCCAATTACCATGGGTAAATGAAGAAAACTTTTTTTTGCTGAAAATAATACACAGCTATAGATCACAGAAGCAGAACTCCAATTTGATCATGTAGAATGGCATTGGCTAAACCAGAAAACTCCTCAGAGTAAGTTGTATTTCTGTTCAACTGGGACTTTTAGAATGCAAATGATAACAACACAGTATCATTGTAATACTTACCAATTATACAATACAAGTTACTGACATATTTAGTGAATATATAATGAAATACTGATTTCCAATGTTTGTGTAGTGTACAGCTGTATAAACCTGTGTATACATAATCATTATTTATTACACTATTCTGAGAAGCATGTGGCACCTGTTTGTACTTACATGTAGCAATTCAATGCATATTAGGCAATCGTTTCCCTTTTAACAGCTAATCAAAAAAGGGAGTTGTCGGTAATGTATAATACATCAACTAAGCAAAAGCTGATTTCTTCTAAGATTAAAAAATTAGATAATCTAGGCATACGTCTATGAAAAGTCAAAACCATTATGTTTTGAATATTCTACTTACTGTCAAGTTTGTCAGTCATCAATAAAAATGCTAACAAATCTGCACTACATCCTTAATATAGGTCAAAACACATTTCTAAAGAGAATGATCTTAAAATGAATCCTCATAAATGAAATAGCCTGGAACATGATAGACTTAGCATGCTAAGAGATTAGTTTTGGAATACTGTTTTCTAAGCAGGTGTACTATGAAGTGTAAGCTGCCCACTCACTGTCAAAGCGCTATTTCCTTATCTAATGTTTTAGCTGCTGGTGCCAAGAAAATTCAACTGAATAGTTCTAGAACTAAGATGCATCAGACACTTATGTATAATAGTACATGTAGGTTGTATGTGTCTCTCAATGGCTGCAGTATGCAAAAATGCAGGCTAGTTTTAACAACATGGTTACATTTGAAGAGACATTAGAGAGAAGCTAGGCAGTTTACAAGGCCTTTATAGAAAGTCCAACATAAATGCTCCCTTACGCATAATTTATTACTGTAGTAATCTTTAAGGCTTGGGGGCACCTTTGAATGTACCGTAATTGTTGCTTTCTATGTTGATGCAGTGTTTTGTCAAGAGTATTATGTTTTAAAAATGCAACCGTAAAATCTCAGAAAATTTGCATAACTTTTTTTTTTTTAGATACTGTGTGTACAGACAACCACTTTCTCCTAGACCTACAAATTGTCATCAAAAATTAAAGGTCTTTATTAAAATGTTGCTTAGTTTCTCTTCTAAAGCTGCATTGTTTCACAAAGTATAGGCAGCTTGAACAGAGTGAAATCCATCAGAGGAGTGTTGGCTGCTTTCTCATCACAGGGTGTTTTCGAGCCTGTATCTCTTATCAATCTTCGCTGCTTTATGACCAAAGTAAAGTTGACTTTTGTTGTGATAAATCCGCTTAGAACATTCAAGAGACGAGGCCTGGAATCACACCCCAAAAAATTAGACTATATATGAAAACAAGAAGGCAGTAGAAGAAAAACCGAGCAATATTTTTAATAAACATCGGAGGGGGGGGGGGCAAAAAGGGATTTTTGTCTTACCGTAAAAATCCTTTTCTCAGAGGATACATTGGGGGGACACAGACCTTGGGTATATGCTGTTTTTGCTAGGAGACTTGACACTAAGGAAACCAAAAAAGTCGGCTCCTCCCAGCAGGATATACCCGCCTACAGAGCCTGAGGTAATCAGTTTAGTCCCCAAGCAGTAGGAGAGGACCGAGAGGAAGAAAACCAAGACCAGTCCAAGGTAACCAGAACAAAAAATTTACTGAACACACCCTCAGACAGGTAACCAAAACCGGAACACCAAAGAAAGGGCAGGAGCTGTGTCCCCCAATGGATCCTCCGAGAAAAGGATTTTACGGTAAGACAAAAATCCCTTTTTCTCTATCGGCTCCATTGGGGACACAGACCTGGGACGTACCAAAGCCGTCCCTAGGGTGGGCACAGAAATCAATCAAGGGGCAGGCTGAGCCACCGCCGCCTGCAACACTTTACGGCCTAGACTAGCATCCGCGGATGCAAAGGTATGAACCTGGTAGAATTTAGTAAAATTATGCAAGGACGAGCAGGTAGCTGCCCTACAGACTTGAGAGGCGGAAGCCCTGTTATGGAGAGCCCAGGAAGCTCCGAAAGAATGCATGCAGTGAGCTGAAACCCTGAAAGGAGGGGTCTTCCCCCTGCTTCCCCCTGATCCATGGTTGCCACGACCGACTCCATGCGGAATTGGGCAGGAGGAGATGCCGGTTGAGGTGCTTTAGATCCACGATGGGGCATACGGAACCCCCTTTCTTGGGGACTACAAAGAGGTTGGAATAAAAACCTTGCAAACGTTCCTTGGGAGGAACCGGGACAATGACCCCCTGAATGAGGAGAGACTGAGGCGCACCCGAAAGGCCTTTGCCAGAGAGGGAGACCATGGGGCTCAAGAAAGGAAAAAACGATCCTTTGGAAGAGAGGCAAATTCGATCCGGTAACCGTTGGATACCACATCTCTGACCCAGGAGTCCTGTACATGCGTGGTCCAGACGTCCCGGAAGAGCAACAGACGACCTCCCAGCCGAGAAAAATCTGCGGAGAGCCACTAGGTTACCCGTGGCAAAAGGCAGCAAAGCGGGCCAACTGCATGGAAGCAGAACATAGAATATCTCCAGCTTTAGAAAGCAGGAGAATTAAGTCGGTCAGTTCTTCTGAGGAAGCCCCAGAAGAAATGCCCTGACGGAGTCAGGAGACCCAGATCGTAAGGGCCTTTGAAACCCAGGCAGAGACAAAAGCAGGGAGAAGAGAAGAACCCGCAGCCTCAAAGGCAAATTTTGCCAAGGTCTCCACCCTTTTGTCTGCTGGATCCTTAAAAGAAGCCGCATCGGGCAAAGGCAGGGTAGTAGCCTTAGATAGGCGGGAGACTGTTGGGTCAACCGTAGAAGGTGAAGTCCACCGGGCAATGAGGTCCTTAGCGAAGGGATAACACGCTTGAACCTTCTTTGTTTCTTGAAACCTTTTATCAGGATGCCTCCAGGCAGACTCCAGCAAGGCTTCAAATTCAGCATGGGAGCTGAACATCTTGGGTGCTGGACGGGCACGATGAAAGGAAACTTCTGGGACAGCGTCCATAGTTCCTGGGTCCTGTAGGTGAAAGGTGTCTCTTATGGCCGAAACCAATGAGTCTACCGTGTCAGTCATGTCTGTGCGGTCCTCTGAATCAGAGGCAGAAGCAAAAAAGCCTCATCAACTAGTTCTCCAGGGGAGTGGGAACGGGTGGAGGCAGCCTTAGAAGAAGGAGGCGCACCAGATCACTGTCTCCTTCTAAGGCTGCCTCATTGGTTTCGGCCATAAGAGACATCCCTTTGAAGCCAGTCTCTCCCAGCAGTGAAACAGCAAGGAAGTCTCTGGTAACTATAAGAGGGAAGTATACAAGCGATTGTTTGAGCTGTGATTGTTTTGAGCTGTATACAAGAGTGTGAAGTATACAAGTGAGTGTGGGTATAAAAGTGAGAGGGACTTAAAATTAAGGGACTTTAAATTCAGGGAGTTTAATTGACATATTTGAGTGTTTTTTTTGTTGTTTTTATTTACTGATATTTTTGCAATCCCCAAACCTAGAATGGTCTCCGTGTTGGAAAATGCAGTCCGGTGTGCATCTTGTACAATGTATGCAATCCTGGAGCAGCAGTTCGAGGGTGAATATTGTTGTGTGAGATGTGAGCGAGATGTTGGTTTGGAAGCCCAGATCCTGGATCTAGAGGAACAACTGGCAAAATTGAGATGCATTGACAACTTGGAGATGAGTCTTCTGCTCACTGAGCAGGCACTCTCGGGGGTAGAGGTGGTGGAGGACAGTGGGACGGAGGTGCAGGACAGTCAGGCAGCTAGCTGGGTTACAGTTAGAAAGCGGGGTAGGGGAAAAAAGTGTCAGGGAGGCTAGTCCTGAACTGGCACACCCCAACAAGTTTTCCCGCTTGGCAGATGAGGGGGATGCAATTTCAGAGCTAGCAGTGCTGCAGCAGGATACTGCCTCTGACCATCAAGGGGGGTGTCTGCTCCAGTAAGGAGGGAGGGAGGAGTGCAGTGCAGGCCAGACAGGTACTAGTGATGGGGGGCTCAGTTATTAGGGGGACAGACAGGGCGATCTGTCACAAAGACCGGGATCGCCAAACAGTGTGTTGTCTACCTGGCGCTCGAGTTCGGCACATCGCGGATCGGGTTGAAAGGTTGCAGGGCGGGGCTGGAGAGGAGCCAGCAGTCATGGTACATATTGGCACCAATGACAATGTAAGAGGTAGGTGGATTGTCCCTAAAAATTATTTCAGGGACTTAGGCCGCAAGCTTAAGGCAAGGACCTCAAAGGTAGTATTTTCTGAAATACTACCAGTACCACGATCCACACCAGAGAGGCAGCAGGAGATTAGGGAGGTAAACAAGTGGCTCAGAAGCTGGTGTAAGAAGGAGGGGTTTGGGTTCATGGAGAACTGGGCCGACTTCGCTGTCGGTTCCCGGCTTTACCGTAGGGACGGGCTGCACCTCAATGGGGAGGGTGCAGCTGTGCTTGGGGAGAAGATGGCTAGAAGGGTGGAGGAGTGTTTAAACTAGGGACTTGGGGGGAAGGAACCTACAGCAAAGAGGGGGAAGATAGCGTAGATAGAGAGGTGGAAATTATTAATGTACCTGGGGGTGGAGCAGGGAGGGGTTAGAATAGTTAATAGGAATAGGCTTCATAGGAAAATAAAACATATACCCTTGAATTGGATGGAAATAAAAAGTGTATGTTCACAAATGCCAGAAGCCTAGCAAATAAAATGGGTGGGCTGAAGGCCTTGATACTGGAGGAACATATTGATATAGTTGGGGTCACTGAGACATGGCTGGACTCCTGGCATGACTGGGCTGTCAATCTACAGGGGTTTACATTGTTTCGCAAGGATAGAATGAACAGGAAAGGTGGTGGAGTCTGTCTGTATGTTAGAAGTGGTATGAAAGTCAGTGTGAACGATGCCATGGTGTGTGAAGATTCTGAGGATGTGGAATCACAGTGGGTAGAATTACAAAAGGAGGGAACTATTGAAAAAATTATATTTGGTGTAATCTACAGACCCCCTAATAGAAGGTCAGCTGTATAAACAAAGAGGGCGCTGCCCAGGCCGGTACAGTGGTAATAATGGGAGATTTTAACTATCCAGACAGAGATTGGGGTCAGGGGTTGGCTAAAACTTCAAAGGGGTGACAATTCCGAAATGTATTGCAGGATAATTTTATGGGCCAGTTTGTGGAGGACCCAACAAGAAGTGATGCCTTGTTGGATCTGATCATTTCCAACAACGCAGAGCTGGTTGGTAATGTAACTGTGCGGGAAAACCTTGGTAATAGCGACCACAATATAGTTACTTTTGATTTAAAATGTAGAAAACAAAGACAGACGGGGAAGGCAAAAAACATATAACTTTAAAAAGGCAAATTTCCCTGGGCTGAGAGCTGCACTACAGGACATATACTGGGGGGAGGTGTTCTCAAATACAGATACAGAAGGTAAATGGGAAATTTTTAAATCAACTCTAAATAACTATACAGCTAAATATAAATGATTAAAACTAAATCCTACATGGCTGACAAATGATGTTAAAAGAGCAATAAACAACAAAAAAATAGCCTTCAAAAAATACAAATCTGAGGGGTCAGCTATAACATTTAAACAGTACAAAGAGCTTAATAAAATCTGTAAAAATGTAATAAAAACTGAAAAAAATAAAAATGAGAGACAGGTGGCCAAAGAAAGCAAAACTAATCCTAAATATTTTTTTTTAGATATATATAAATGCAAAAAAACCAAGGACAGAGCATGTAGGACCCCTTAATAATAATAATGGGGAGGTCGTCACGGGCGATCAAGAGAAGGCGGAGCTACTGAATGGGTTCTTTAGTTCTGTATATACTAGGGAAGAAGGAGGAGCTGACATTGGCCAGGTCAGTGGTGGTAACACATCATGAAATGTACTGAACTGGCTTAATGTAGAGATGGTACAAGGTAAGTTAAGTAAAGTAAATGTAAGCAAATCTCCAGGACCAGATGGATTACACCCAAGAGTTCTTAGAGAGGCAAGTTCAGTAATATCTGTACCCCTGTTCATGATATTTAGAGATTCTCTGGTATTGTGCCAAGGGACTTCTTCAAGAAGGGCTCTAGGTCTTCCCCAGGAAATTATAGACTGGTAAGTTTAACGTGCATTGTGGGTAAATTGTTTGAAGGACTTATAAGGGATTACATACAGGAATGTATAGGGGATAATTGTATTATAAGTGATAGCCAGCATGGGTTTACTAAGGATAGAAGTTGTCAAACCAATCTAATTTGCTTTTAAGAAGAGGTGAGTAGAAGCCTTGACAGAGGAATGGCTGTGGATATAGTGTTTCTGGATTTTGCTAAAGCGTTTGATACTGTCCCTCATAGTCGTCTGACAGGTAATTTAAGGTCTTTGGGCTTGGAAACTTTAGTTTGTAACTGGATTGAACACTGGCTCATGGATCGTACCCAGAGAGTGGTGGTCAATGATTCGTACTCTGATTGGTCCCCGGTTATTAGTGGTGTGCCCCAAGGTTCAGTACTGGGACCTCTGTTGTTTAATTTATTTATCAATGATATAGAGGATGGCATTAACAGCTCTGTTTCTATCTTTGCAGATGACACCAAGCTTTGTAGCACGGTACAGTCTATAGAGGATGTGCATAAGTTACAAGATGACTTGGATAGACTAAGTGTCTGGGCATCCACTTGGCAAATGAGGTTCAATGCGGATAAATGTAAAGTTATGCATCTGGGTACTAATAACCTGCATGCATCTTATGTCTTAGGGGCTGTTAAACTGGCAGAGTCACTGGTAGAGAAGGATCTGGGTGTACTTGCAGATCATAGACTACAGAATAGCATGCAATGTCAGGCTGCTGCTTCAAAGGCCGGCAGGATATTGTCATGTAGAAAAAAAGGCATGGACTCGAGGGACAGGGACATAATACTCCCCCTTTATAAAGCATTGGTACAGCCTCACCTGGAATATGCTGTTCAGTTTTGGTCACCAGTCCATAAAAGGGACACTGTGTTGCTTGTGTTGCTGGAAAGGGTGCAGAGATGCGCGACTAAACTAATATGGGGCATGGAACGTCTTAGCTATGAGAAGCGATTGAGGGAGTTACAGTTGTTTAGTCTTGAGAAGAGACATTTAAGGGGGGATATGATAAACGTATATAAATATATTAATGGCCCATACAAAACATATGGAGAAAAACTGTTCAAGGTTAAGCCCCCTCAAAGGACAAGGGGGCACTCCCTCCATTTGGAGAAGAAAAGGTTTAGTCTCAAGGGGCGACACGCCTTCTTTACCATAAGAACTGTGAATTTATGGAACAGTCTACCTCAGGAACTAGTCATACCAGGAACGATTAATAAATTTAAAACAGGGTTAGATACATTCCTGGAACAAAATAACATTAATGCTTATGCAGAAATATAAAATCCCTTCCCCAATATCCCACCACACCCCTACCCTTCAATTCCCTGGTTGAACTTGATGGACGTATGTCTGTTTTCGACCATACTAACTATGTAACTATGTTCTGGGGACTCAGAATGGCGACTCGGGGAGCGTCTTCTAGAAGAGGGACGCTTGCAGGAAGACGTAGCAGAGGGACGATGCCCATGAGGGGAGCGCCTACATCTGTACAAAGACTCCGGAGAGGAGTCAGAGGAATGACCCCTATTACGCTTGTGAGAGCGTTTAAAATAGGGTGAGGGAGAGCGAGTCTCTCTTGAGGAACGGTGTAAGGAGGACCTCTCCAAGGCAGTCACCACGGAACGGGATACCTGCACCAAGTCAGATACAGACAGAGAGGGAAGACACCCATATTGGAAGGGCAGCTGAACCCACTGGGTCTGGGGGAGCATCCTGAATAGGAATACCAGGGGGGTCAGGAGGTGCAGTGGTGCAGGCAGAACAGGTGGGTTCAGCAAACCCAGGCATTTTAGAGTTGCAGCCCTTGCAAGAATAGTAGGCGACCAGTGCCCCAGGTACCTGCTTAGAGGGAGGAACAGTTCTTGGCTCGGACATGAGTAAAATAAAACAAACAGTCTTACCAGCGTCCGTGTCCCCCGCCAGGCAGCCGCTGTGAGGAGAAGTTCCTCAGAAGGAGAGAGAGAGAAGCAGGGGCAGCAGGACCAATGAGAAGAGAGGGGCAGTGTTAGACTGGGGCGCCTCCGATTGGTCCTAAGGCCCCTCTGCCTGCTCCCATATGCTGTAGTGGATCGCGCGTCTGAACTCACAGGGCGCGAACCCCGCCGAGAGACTAAAACGCTTACTGCTTACTGCCGAGAAAGTGAAAGTAAACTGTTCCCCGAACGCATCGTACGCGATGCGGCCGGAGCACAGAAGAATAGGCAGAGTGAGACGGCAGCTGTGGCTGCTGAAGAAAGGACAGAACTGCCAATGTTAAAACAGTGGCACCCAGAGAGGTGCCGAGACAGTCCTACACCACTGACCACTGACCACCGGCCCCCCAGTTCCCCAATAAAGTAATAGGGAGTCCCTGCCTAGATAGTAAGAGAGGGGGATGAGCAGATCCACCTCAGAAGTCCACACATTAGATGATAATAAAGAGGAGTGGGACTAAAACAGGGGGTCTCCAGAGGTTGCAAGTCCCCAAAACCTGTAAGAAAAAAGGGGGGGGGGGGGAGAGGAATACTCACCTTAGTCAGAAGAACTTACCTGATGAAGTCTTCAGACAGCTTTTAGTCACCTGCATCATGCCGGGCTGTAAAAAGCGAGACGAGCAGGGAAAAGTGGTGGACCCGGACCCATGAGGTACAACCCCAGGCGCTGACCGTTGGCGAGAGGGGATTGACAGTACATCCACGATGTCTGTGCCCCCTCAATCGCAAATGGGGAAACAGTGAACTCTATGTTCCCGAGTCCCCACCTGAAAAAATAAAAATAAAAGGGAATAAGAAACTAAACGTCCCTAATCTGGAAAAATACTAGTGTCCATCTCCTGCAGACACTAAGCTAAAACTGATTACCTCAGGCTCTGTAGGCGGGTATATCCTGCTGGGAGGAGACGACTTTTTTCGTTTCCTTAGTGTCAAGTCTCCTAGCAACAACAGCATATACCCGAGGTCTGTGTCCCCCAATGGAGCAGATAGAGAAATGTTTTCCCCCCCATAGAAATGAAAATAAAATATGTCCATAACTTTTAGTTTCAAGTCCCATCCACTAAGCTCAAGTTTATAAAAAGAACAAACAACTAAAATGTCTGATTTAAATGCAGCCACAATTTTATTTACAAAAGTAAATCAGAAAATATTTTAGCTACAGAAAACCTTCTGTCAGAAAATAAACGTCTTCTTAAATAATTTTAGGAAGAAAATTAGGTTAGAGAAAATGTGTGTTATGTATTCCTGCATAGATTTTAATATTTAGAAAATGGGTATCGGAAGCAATCCTGCACCTTCCCACAAAGCGGTGATACCTTATTTTGTGCTACATGTCCATATAAATACAGAATCATACATTCACATGCATTTCAATGTAATTTCACTTTGCTATTGAGAGTAAATATTGTTCAGAACAATGAAAGCAACTAAACACTTAATTTGAATGTTTGTTAAATAAACTTTCTATGGAAAATACCCTCTTTAGACACCAATGGAAAAAAGAACTCAAAAATATTTTGAAATTACATAAAAGCAGACTTTTTACATACATAATTCAGAACACTGAAAGTATAACATGCCCCTTAGCTGTGATTATCCTCTCATAAATATACCACAAAGAAATCTGGTTACGAGGTAATACAAGAATAAAAGGCAAATGCAATATTGTATCTTATATATAACATATATAAGCTGTATAAAGCACACATCCAGCTTGTGCTTCTAGATTTACATCCGTGTCAGCTCAGTCCTCCTCTGCTACTTCTAGGAGTGGTTCTTTGATGAGGAGGCCTTCACATGGTGGTGTGTCCAGCTGTGTAGCAAAAGGAAATCTAGTTAGTCCACATCTATTTGTTCACACAATATTAATGTGACCAATAACCTTTTTGTCTCTTTGGTAAAATACTACCCCAGAGTGATATGCTCTGCAGCTATTACTGCTCCACACAGGGGTCATCTCCAAGCTTTAATAAAGTTCTCAGTGTCACAGTTATCTTTTTTTATTCCCAATTTAACTGAACATAATGCTTTGAAGGACATCGATATCTAGGAGGAGTTGTCAGCAATTTTTTGTAGATTCTTGCAACCCTTTAAAACAATACTGGAGTAACTTTTCTAAGAACTCTACTTTGAGCGGTTCCTCATAAATTGACATCTGAACCTTACCATTCTCCTTGTCATGCATTTGCAGAAGGAATGTAACAATGTGGAAGTTTGAGATCGCGGGGGGTCCGATCGCTGGAGCCCCCTGCGATCTCTCTGTACGGGGGCCAGGCTCTCCGGCTAGATAGCGGGTGTCGACCCCCGCACGAAGCGGCGGCCGACACGCCCCCTCAATACATCTCTATGGCAGAGCCGGAGATTGCAGAAGGCAGCGCTTCGGCTCTGCCATAGAATTGTATTGAGGGGGCGTGTTGGCCGCCGCTTCATGCGGAGGTCGACACGCCCCCTTCCCGCGGGCTGTCGGGGCTCCATACAGGAGATCGCAGGGGGCCCCAGCGGTCGGACCCCCCGCGATCTCAAACTTATCCCCTATCCTTAGGATAGGGGATAAGTTGTTCACCACTGGACTACTCCTTTAAGGGAGAAAGGCTTCAAAATTACTAATTTTGCTTCAAGTATTTACTCAAACAGACCCATTTGGAGTGATGGCAAATCCTTTTTAAAGCAGTATTTCCATCAAAGACATTATGGGGCCAGAATTAGTGCTGTAGACATATGTGGAATAAATGGAGAAAGGTGGCTGCACATGTGTGAGGCTTCTTCCTTTCATTTCAAAGACATCCTAGACAGAGTCTATAAAGGAAAATAACCCTTTGATGTTTCATTTGATAACAAGCCCTCTCTTACAGCTCCTAAAGTTTTATCATTGCCTCAAAGGATATACTGCATATCAGAATTTGCCATGTCATAATTTTTCGCTCTACAGTGGTCCCTCAACTTACAATGGCCTCAACATACAATAGTTTCAACATACAATGGTCTTTTCCAGACCATTGTAACTTGAAACCAGACTCAAAATACAATGCTATGGATCAGCAATCCGTGTCAATACCATGAAGAACTGACCAATCAGAATGGACATTTCACTGGTAAAACCCCTGTATTCCTGAAGTGAATGAACTGACTGGTGTCGGGTAGTGCCCCCTACAGTACAGGGAGGCACTACATGTTCTGTACTACTCATTACCCGTGACAGGAATAGCTGCTCCAGGTGAGGGCGGCTCCATGTTACTTTTTTTGGGACACTGTGTATTTTGCAGCAGTACCATGTATTCATGATATGTATTTTCCACTGGTCTCATTGCAAGTATTTTTCCCCATGCACAGCAGCAAAAGGGAAGCCAGTATATCAACTGGCTCTTCCCGTAAAGCGCTTACAGCATGCTGCAGGGATTAAACTGTGAGTTTGACCATATAGCACCATAACCATACATTATGACGCCCCCCACCCCCCCATTCAAAGCAGCATGCCTGTCACCACTGCATACTGCTCTCACAGAGGACATGACACAATTGAAAGGTTCTCTCTAAGTAATTTACTTTTTGTTGTAAAAACCTTTCAGAAGTCAATGTAAATTATACTGTAATACAGAATTTAAACATTCCAATTCATACGGCTACATGGAATATAATTTTTCGCTTATATTCTAACATATTTGTAGAAATGTACTATCAATAGCTTCAGTGTGTCATGGTGCTACAATGTAATTAAACAGCACTGACAAACAGTACCTCTAGAACAATGTACCGTATTTATCGGCGTATAACACACATTTTTTAGGCTGAAATGTTTAGCCTAAAGTCTATCTGCGTGTTATACGCCGATAAGCCGCTCCAGTTCAATGATTTAAAGCGGGCGCTTTAAATCAATGAACTGCAGCGGCTTTTGCAGGTGCAGAGACCTGCCGGCTTCTCTGACCCTGCCTGTCCTGGGGTCTAGAGCCCTGCTGCTGCCGCTTCTCTCCACCTGGCTATCGTTAATGGGGCAGCGGCGCCGACAGACAGGGGGAGAGAAGGGGCATCGGCACCAATTGCCGGCGCCGCTGCCCCGTTGACTCCCCCATCCCCAGTTGTATAATTACCTGTTGCCGGGGTCGGGTCCGCGCTGCTTCAGGCCTCCAGTGTGCGTCCCCTGCATCGTTGCTATGCGCTGCGAGACACAATGACGAGTGATGTCACTCGTCATTGCGCCGCGCAGCACACAGCAACGACGCAGGGGACGCCACACCGGAGGCCTGAAGCAGCGCGGACCCCGGCAGCTTCGGCCTCTCTCCCCTGCCTTTCCTGGGGGCTTCTGCGGGGTCAGAAACAGTGTATCGGGGTATACACATGCACCCTCATTTTACCAGGAATATTTGGGTAAAAAAATTTTTTTTTACCCAAATATCCTTGGTAAAATGAGGGTGCGTGTTATAGGCTGGTGGTGGTATACCCTGATAAATACGGTATATAATCTGCACTCCTATTGTTAGATCTTACAAGAAAAAAAAGGGCCTGGATTGACGGGTCAAGGTGCTGACAAAATGGGAATGAGGAGATTAGGTGATCTGTGGTCCTTTGTGCATTTTAAGCAGTGTATGTAAAGCCTTTCCTCCAATCCAAAGTAAAAACTTGTATATTCGTATGCCAGTGATATCTTTCCTCAAATGTACACCCTCATACTTTTATATAAAGCCCTGTAATTGACTTCTGAGCAGGAATCCGCCTATCACGTATTAAAAGCAGTGGGTAGGCCGCACCACGTTCTAGGCTGCTATTAACATATTACTTTCCTGTTGTTGATTTAGCAAAAACTGAGCAATTTTAGAGCTACATGTCTTATATAGCACAAAAGTGCCTGGAGATGAAAATCAGTAAGACAATGTGACACCTACATTTAAATTTAATGTAGCAGCTGTTGCAGTACAAGTCGTTGTTGCGGATTCTGACTTCTGCTCCAGACTGGGAACCTCCAAGGTCTGTTTCACAGGCGACACACTGTTCAAAAAATACAGAGAAATAAGTAGTTTATAGAGCACAAAACATTGCTAAGCCTCTGGACGGTAAGCCAACTTACAGGATACATCCAGCAAAGCCTGAAATGATTCAATGAAGCAGCTAAGCAACCAAAATCATTAGCAGATAAGGCAGCAGAGAGGCACAGCCAACAGCTTCTCTTGTAATTTTATGTAAATGTGCTGCATGTTAGGCAGGGCACAGTATCCAGCACGATACATCAGCAGAGGAGCAGCATTTGGCACTAGGTAAGCAGATGTAGCACAGACATATTCCATGAAACTAAACCAAACACTGATAAATATTGTAAAATCGGCAGAATAAAATCATGTAAACCAGAAGCTGCACTGTTATTATTGGCTTGATTAAAATAAACTCAAAAGAGGAAGAAATATCCATATGTCTTACAGCTGCAGACTGAGATTTGCATTTAATCAGACTTGAATTCATTGCTGGCTTTGTCTATGCTAAGTGTAACACAGGGGAGACCATGTCTTCATGACAGCATTGCAAGATGATTTTTTTTGTATAATGCAGAGAAAATGAAGAATTGCTTCAGGGCAACTTTAGTCCCAATGGGGTAGAAATAAAACAAGTTTTGCATCATATTCATCTTAGCAAATGGCTGATACGTGTGACATATTGCTAAGATGCTAGTCTGGCAAGGTGTTTTGTATTCAGATATGAATGGACGTTTCTGTACTTTTCAAACACCAATATCTGTACGTTAGTTTATAGAGCAGACGGGGCCTGGTTTCTGCCTTGAGTAACAAGCCACAATACATGTCATGACAGAACTGTACATTGATGGTGATATAACTATGTCATGCAATGACCTTTTTACTTGGTCTAAAAGATAATGGATTAGGATTAATGGATTTCCAAGTTTTCATATACTCCCACTGATCCAACCAAATTACACATACTACTTATGATCCCTTGACCACACAGTGTTAATACATTTAGATGGGGAAGCCATAAAAATATCTGCAAGTTGGTATTGCTTATTTTTGTGTGACACACCTACACACTGCAGCTGGCACACTAACGTGCCAAGACACACTGTTTGGAAATCTCTGGATTAGGGTTATTATTTGAAGGCTGTAAAGGCAGCTGAAGGAAAAGTAACAACATAAAATGGTAGTACTCCACAAAGATATGCCATTGCAAATTCTTGTTTTGACATAGTAGTCATCCAATAAAGCTTTCATTTATGAAAGCTGGTAGCAGATTGGTTGCCATGATAAACTTCTCCAATTTTTGTATGCACCAGAATGAATAAACCTTACGATTGTATAAAAACAATAAGTCATTAAAAATAGTAAGGAAGAGTTATAATTGCAAATGTGCCAGAACTCTGGTGCAATATGTGCCAAAACATTGGCTTGCATGACTTGCACCATATTTATTACGTGTTTTACACACTTTTAACCTTGTTCGGCACGCAGAAAGAGGGGATGGGTTTACAGAAAAGTTGCTTTGTCTACCATGAGACTTCATGCACTAAAAATGTGCAGGAATAGTAGCAGAACATTATGAAGTTATGTACTTTTGCAGTGTAACAAGGTGTACCATCTTGCGGAAATAGGCTACTGCAATTAGGAAATTCTGCCGCCATGAAGGTGTGTATATGGTCTTCAACAATGTTTAGATCCATCCACTCCTAAATCCAAATGAGTGCCAGAACCCAAAGTCTCAAAGCAGAACCCTGCCTCCAAAGGTTATTCTTCTTCCAATAATGCTTTCTGGTGCCATCTCTTCCCCATACAAGAACAAATGTCCAGCACATCCACATGATTTAAAAGAAAATATGACTAGGCCACCTTTCATTGGTCCAGTTGTGACACTTTTATGGCCATTGTAGGCACTTCCTGGGACAGAAAGATCACCATAAGTGCTGACCAGTCTACAGCTGCATAGTCCGATAAACAGCAAGCTGCAATGCATTGTGTGCAGCACCCTTTGCTCAATGAACCTTAGTGGCCATGACCTTGTTACTGATTTTCTGCTTGTCCTTCCTTGGACTACTTTTTGTAAATCCTATCCACTTCTATATGTTGTCTTACATATATGAAACCTGTGGACAGGAGACATTGGGGGAGATTTATCAAAACCTGTGCAGAGGAAAAGTTGCTGAGTGGCCCATAGCAACCAATCAGATCATTTCTTTAATTTTTCAGAGGCCTTTTAAAAATTAAAGAAGCGATCTGATCTGGTTGTTCAGCAACTTTTCCTCTGGACAAGTTTTGATAAATCTCTCCCAATATCGTCACAAGATTACCAATGCCATTTACTTTACCCTGCAGTGGTTTTAATTTTATGGATAATCAGTGCATAGACACAAATACTCATGAACATCAAAGTTAGCATCAACTTTTCTCTTCCTAGAAGTCCTGTTATCCTAATAAATCTAAAACTGATCCGAGCTTGACAGCTATAATCTCTGAATCCAATATCCTTCATCTTGCTGGAAACGCTTATATTTATATTCAAGGCTGTTTCATGGAACAAAGTCTGACATAAAGAAATGATTAGTGTTAGTACCCGCAACCATGGCAGTTAGTAAGGTTTGTGGGGGATTTATTCAGATGTCCTCAGTGTCTCACCTTAAAACAATGTAAATGAAAACAAAGACCAAGAGACTCGATGATCATAGCCGCTCCTTTGCCCAAACTGTTATTACAGTAAGAGCACAATTTCTTCCCGCTCACTGACCTAGATACAGAATAAGAAAATAACTGAGCCCTTTTCTCAAGTCTGACAGACAGATGCTCTGGAAGGCAGAAATTCGTCAAATGGTAAATAAAATCACGCTTCCTTACAAACAACCAGCCATAAGGGCAACACACAGTACTGAAAATTTCATGAATGAAGAATTGTTCTGTTAATACATGTAAGCAGGAAAAACAAAGATTTAATTATACAATAAGAACTGACTGGATTATTAGCTTATTTCCTAAATTATATTATAAGAAAAAAAGGCAGCACAAACTCCGTGTATTAAGGGCACAATTGAGAAAACTGACAAGCAGGAATTCCTGGTATATTGCCATCCAGCGCCTCCCCAACAAAGACAAAGCTTAAAGGGGAACTCCGGTGGAAACAAGGGTAAAACAAGTGTTTTCAAATCAACTGGTGCCAGAAAGTAAAAAAGATTTGTAATTTACTTATATTTCAAAATCTTAATCCTTTCAGTAATTGTCAGCTGCTGTATACTACAGAGAAAATTGTGCAGTTCTTTCCAGTCTGACAACAGTGCTCTCTGCTAACACCTCTGACTGTGTCAGGAACTGTCCAAATTAGAAGCATATCCCCATAGAAAACCTCTCCTGCTCTGGACAGTTCCTGACACAGACAGAGGTGTCAGCAGAGAGCACTGTGGTCAGACTGAAAAGAACTTCACATATTTCTCTGTAGTATATCTGTAGTATACGGCATCTGATAAGTACTGGTAGGATTAAGCTTATTTAATAGAAGTAATTTACAAATCTGTTTAACTTTCTGGCACCAGTTGATTTGAAGAAAAAAAAAAAAATTTCCACCAGAGTTTCTCTTTAATGCAAAAACACATTAAAATTACTAGTTCAATTATAGAAATGTAAATAGTTGGCACTAACGCACCTCTGCAGTCCTGTGTGTATTGCAGCCAACACTCAACACATCACCAATCGCTCCTTATCGATGCTCATCCAATAGAATCCAATGATCCAAACATAAGTATTCTTTGTTTCTTATGTTTGGAACATTAAAATTACTGCCTTGCACTGTACTCTAATAAACTTTTAACAATCAATAAGCAAAAGCATACTTTTTAAAGGCTATGGGCACCTTTGAATGTTATTTTTTTACATAAAGGCTAGGGATGTCCCAATACCAATACTAGTATCGGTATCGGTGCCGATACCAGGTATTTGCATGGTATCGGGGACTCGTCTAATGTCCCCGATACCAAAGCCAATACCTGATGGAGTGCTCTGCTGCCCCATTCTCTGATCTGCATCACTGCCGCTGCCCCATTGTACCATCCACATCATGGAGTCTTATGGAGGAGTACGTGACACACTCCATCTCCTCCCCTGCGCCCAGCGTAACGCTACAGAGGAAGCAGAGTGATGTGTGTCACATGCTCCTCCATAAGACTCCGTGATGCGGACGGCAGAATGGGGCAGCGGCAGTGATAAGTACGGGAGAACGGTGCTGCGGAGCGGCAACAGGCACAAGTGAGCAGCTACAAGGGTGTGTCCTGCTGTCTCCAAAGGGGGTGGGGGCTGCTGTCTCCAAAGGGGGTGGGGGCTGCTGTCTCCAAAGGGGGTGGGGGCTGCTGTCTCCAAAGGGGGTGGGAGCTGCTGTCTCCAAGGGGGGGGGGGGGGGGGCTGCTGTCTCCAAAGGGGGTGGGAGCTGCTGTCTCCAAGGGGGGGGGGGGGGGGGCTGCTGTCTCCAAAGGGGGTGGGAGCTGCTGTCTCCAAGGGGGGGGGCTGCTGTCTCCAAGGGGGGGGGGGGGCCTGCTGTCTACAAGGGGGGGGGGCCTGCTGTCTCCAAGGGGGGGGGGGCCTGCTGTCTACAAGGGGGGGGGGGCCGCTGTCTACAAGGGGGGGGCTGCCGCTGTCTACAAGGGGGGGCTGCCGCTGTCTACAGGGGGGGGCCGCTGTCTACAAGGGGGGGCTGCCGCTGTCTACAGGGGGGGGCCGCTGTCTACAAGGGGGGGGCTGCTGCTGTCTACAGGGGGGGGGCTGCTGTCTACAAGGGGGGGGCTGCTGTCTACAAGGGGGGGGGCTGCTGTCTACAAGGGGGGGCTGCTGTCTACAAGGGGGGGGCTGCTGTCTACAAGGGGGGGGCTGCTGTCTACAAGGGGGGGGCTGCTGTCTACAAGGGGGGGCTGCTGTCTACAAGGGGGGGCTGCTGTCTACAAGGGGGGGCTGCTGTCTACAAGGGGGGGGCTGCTGTCTACAATGGGGGGGCTGCTGTCTACAAGGGGGGGGCTGCTGTCTACAAGGGGGGGGCTGCTGTCTACAAGGGGGGGGGCTGCTGTCTACAAGGGGGGGGGCTGCTGTCTACAAGGGGGGGGGGGCTGCAACTATCTATACTACCTACAAGGGAATACTACCTACTATTAAAAACAATCTTACAGCAAAGTCACCTGCGCTAACTTCAATTTATATGTAGATAGTGCAGGTTGCCCGATTTCTACCGCTGCTCACCATGTGAACGTCAGCGCAATTGCTCCAGAGACATTAGTCTCTCCGCCAATGCAAATTCCCTGTTCTGTCCAATGTAGAAGAGAGAAATCTTTGCTCGTACTACAGCAGCTGCCTCCATTGTACACAACAAGGAACCCACATATCAACACGGTAAGCAGCGCCAGAAACCTGGTGTCAGATTCCCTTTAAAATATAAGTACCAGTAATTGGTATAGGCGAGTACTAAAATTAAAGTATCGGTACTCTTATCCGTACTCTGTCTTAGAAAGATGGTATCGGGACATCCCTAATAAAGGCATGGTGTGCATTATATTGTAAAGTAAACTATTTTTATAATAGGTCTTTATTGCAAAATATTTCTCACTTTCTCTTCTGCAACCTGCAGAATCTCACATACAGAACAGTCTTCTCTATTTTGTGGGGGGGGGGGGGGGGGACATTTGATCTGGTCATAAGCCAGCATACAAAATGGTTCAGAAAAAAGGGGAGAGCTGAAGTAGTAATTTTGATTGATTTCAATCTGAAAGAGACTGAGCAGCCTGTGATGTTTTGTGACAACACAAAGTATGCAGTTAAAAAAAAAAAAAAAAAAAAATGTAAATTTGTAGTGAATACCTTTGGGATCATGTATATTCTGTCTAACTATAAAGTACCCAAATACTGAAATGTTTATTTGTCATTATTGCTTACTTGTTGCGCTGTTGAGCAGATGTCTGTGTTGAAGGTTGGTTCCGAGGCAAGCTAGATGAAACAACAGAAGTCTGTGAAAAGCTGGAAGATGGGTTGCGCAGGTAGGTACGGTTAGAGGTGGATACCACTTGAGAAGGTTGACTGAAGTCTTGACTAGATGATAAAGAATTATAAGATAATGACTGGTTTGCCCAGGATGTCTGTCTCCGTGAGCTTGAGCTAGAGTCTAGGTTGTCTAGCGATTCTCCTCTGTAAATAAAATGACAGTATATAGTTTAGATTTTGATGCCTTCAAGAACAAAATAAATATACTACTATCTAGGCACCTTTACATGGCTTTAAACTGCTGATATTGTTGATGGAATACATAGCCAGCCATATGCTGGCCCTTTAGTATGCTTGCAGCTAAAATGTAGTCTTATATGGTA
This sequence comes from Hyla sarda, assembly GCF_029499605.1. Lineage (NCBI taxonomy): Eukaryota > Metazoa > Chordata > Amphibia > Anura > Hylidae > Hyla > Hyla sarda. The sequence continues at coordinate 143,698,314 of NC_079190.1, read as the reverse complement.
GCCATTCAGATTTAAAACATTAGGGCTGTTGTGTCTCAAAGAGAATGATATCCATATACCCTAATATCCATATACCCCCAGAATGATATCCATATACCCTAATTAAGCATATGGATATGGTTTGTCTTCATTTGCCATGAAGACCAAACCATTCAAACAAGAAAAATATGTTAGCGCTAATTAACCAAGACAGTTTACCTTCTCATAACGTTTGGAAGAGATGAAGTGTCTTTTGTCACACTAGAGCTCCTCTGCCTAATCCAGCTGTTGTCATTATGCAGAGGTGCTTTTTTCCTCATCTCTCTGATGATCTGCTGTCTCTCCAATTCTGCAGGGCCCTCTTTCTGTGATTCACCCACTGACCATGTAGTTCCAGAATTGTTGCTGCTGTCTGTAAAAATGCAATTATTCTATTAACAAATGACAACATCAAAATAAAGCCAAATTACAGGACACAAACCAAGCTTAAATTACATTTGCCATAATAAACACCTTTCCAATCCAAAACCATGTCATTAGTGGTGTTTACGGAAGTGGCAGTTCCTTTCATCCCAATTAAAAGGCTTGGTAACAAATCATACAGGAGTTAGCAAGGCTTATTATGGACCACCCTTAGGTCATGCAGGCCTTACTCCATATTAGAAACAGCATGGCTATGGAGCAAATGCAAAAAATAATGAGCGTAATCCCAGTGCACTATAAAAAATCTGCATAAGTATCCTAGCATGATAGCAAAGGCCTGGAAAAAAAACCTGTATTTTTAAAAATTAACCCTTATACAGTTCAATGAATCATGTCTGGAAATACCACGATTGCAAGTTTACCAATTCAACACTCCCATAACTTTAGATGAAAGAGCTAGCTCCAGAAAAAGTCTGGCTACCTCTTGTTTTACATCAAGTTGTGGAAAACAAATACAACATGTGCACCAAATACAACTCGCTGACATCTTATCGGTGGCCAACTTCTCAGAATCACAGCACTACAAACTATACAATTCTTGCTTTCCCAAGTATTCAACCACCTCAATCATACTATGGCAGCAGCACAGCTTTGGCTAACATATAAAAGCTCGTCCTTTTACTGTCCCTCTTCAGATGTATCAAAACTATAAAATTCAGCGGTGCCTATAAAAAAACATTTATATGAGGAAGACACAAAATTGTGCCATCAATAAAAGCTTTGAGAACATCTCATTACAAAGTCATAGGCATAAATATGGATTGGTTCTCTGCATTATTACTGGAGAGAATCATTTGCACTATTGTTAAGAAGATGGATTTACATTCACTCAACCACAACATGATAAGTCAGATCAGACCCTAATATTAAACAATTAGGCTTTCTACACAGTTAGTAGTTCATGTTATCTTAAATGTTCTCACAATTTTGTAATGTAATACTTGACCACCGTGTTTTTACAAGTAAAGAAGTATAATCAATGCAATAAGCCAGACAGGGCAGCACTCTCAAAGCCAGCCAAAAAGTATGGGGATGCAAGCTCTGGGGGCAGAAACAGGTTTCAAAAAAAGACATGAACCAAAAAGAAAAAAGCTGCACTCCACTGGTAAAGCTTAGGGTGTATGCGTTTCACTGGGTTAATAAATAGGAAATATGTTTAACTACTGGAGTGCTGTTTTTACATTTGGATTCAAGTCAAATAATGTGTTTAACCTGTAAAATTGGCGCAGTAAATTACCACTGCAAATCGTGGTACCACCACATGGCTTTTTTAGATGCCATTTGAACCACACAATAACAGAGAACTAAGGCTTTGCAAGCGTAATGGGGGAGATTTATCAAAACCTGTTAAGAGGAAAAGTTGCTGAATTCCCCATAGCAACCAATCAGATCACTTCTTTCATTTTTCACAGGCCTTTTCAAAAATGAAAGAAGCGATCTGATTGCTTGCTATGGGGGAACTCAGCAACTTTTCCTCTGGACAGGTTTTTGATAAATCTCCCCCATTGAGAATAAGCATTTGTAATTCTAAGGTTTCCCTTTTTATAATGCATTTATAATGGTAGCTATACTTTAAAAGGGTCAAAAACTTTACAATAATTTCAGCACTCACCAGGCTGGAACAGGGATTACTGCATCATTATATACTATGTTAAGCTGTGCAACACATGTTAGAGCACATTCCTTTATTTTACATTCAGAAAACTGACCCCTATAAATGAGTAAGCACTCTTCTACGGGGACACTTCCTGAAAGGGGATGAAGTGTATATAAGAAAGCTGCATCAGTTCAATATTCCAGCCTCTGGAAAACTACTTGACAATTGTATACAACCCTTTTAAAGATCTGCATTTGGTAGGGATAAGCAGAGAGGTCAAGCAGTTGCCCACCCTGGCCTGGATAAATCTCTAAACTGAGAGACTCTTCGTTTTCCCATAACTTTCATACCTGATGGAAGTTTATTTGGTTGAGGCTTCAAAGGGTGTGTCTTGTTTTGTTCACCTTCAAACACCCAGTCAGCAAAACCATATGTCGCATTTCCAGGTCCGCCTATATATAATGTTTCATGTGAATCACTGATATTTTATGCTCATTTTTTGAAACTTTATAGCATATTAATAATACGGGGGTCACTTAACTATTCAGAATCCTAACATGTATCTTCTCTTATTAGTACAGTTCACAGGTGATGAGCATACAATTCAGTTTAGCATGTTTTCATTCGTATGCAAGAGTCAGGAGAATAATGGCAACTAGTGTAATGGGGTGACATTTCTTAGCAAATTAATTTGCCATACGCATTTGCATCAGTGTGATAGTGACGTTTGCCACAATCTACACTGAAAAACTTGACAGTACTATATAAACAACACAACATAAATACCATTTTAATACAAAGTGGTAATTAACATATAAAAATAGACATTCGATAAACTGTGGCAAAACTTTAACCAATAAGCCAACACTTACCATTTCCTTGAGCCTGATCACCAGTTAAATCTGAGGTATCCCTAATTTTGCTGTTGAGAAAAACATATGAGATAAGACCAATGCAAAACCTTACACTAAGCATTTATTTTAGGTTTGTGAATGTTCTGTGACAGTTTATGTATTTAAAAAAATTAAGCAGAATCCTTATTGTTTATTGGATAGTCCTTCAATAAAGTAAAAGAAAAAAAAGTCAGTGTCTTATCTTGACACAAATTGTTCTACTAGTTGTGAAGAGAAAGTGTTGAAATTATTGTAAATTTACAACTAATAATTGAGATGAGACAGGTTCTATTTGTGCAATTAATACAAAACCATACACATTTAAGCTATAAACTATATAATATATGGAAACTCTTCCTGCCCTGCGCAGTATGGCCCAGATTTATCAAACTGTGTGAGAGAAAAAATAGAGTGATGTTCTCCCAGCGGAGCTGGGATTGGCTGCTGGGAAAAAATCACAATTTTTTCTCTCACACAGTTTGATAAATCTGAGCCTATATGTACAGCATAGCTTGCAGACTGTTGTCACAAACTGGTGTACATCTTCAGGGATGGCAGTATCTTAGGAACTCAGAACTGTGATATCTTAAAAAAAAAAAAAAAAGTGCAAGTGCAAATAACCCCCCTCTGAAATGTGCAGAAAATGTTATGCTCTGCTGACACTACCATCAGAGCCTATGCTGACACTACCGTCAGAGCCTATGTTAGTAGTACCTAGAGATCTGACAGGAATAACATGAGCATAATGTTGCCCTTTTTTTCCCACAAGAACAACGGACACCACAAGGGGATCCATTGGTCCCCATTGCAAGTTGTTGCACAGTCGTTGTCTGCCACTACCAGCATGGTTTACTTTTTACAAAAGCCATGATGTGATGTGAACACAGAATTATTAACTTCTCAAGGATGCAGCCAATTTTGGCCTTGAGGACAAAAGCCCATTTTTCTAATCCAACTTGTCTAAATTTATGTGGTAATCATTTTGTAATGGTTTAACTTTCAAGTGTTTCTATTTTTTCCCAACACATTTATATTTTATGTTAGAATTCAAAACACTGGCAGCTACAAATTGAGACCAGAGACAATGGCAACCACTGAAGTCCTGCGACAGCATGGTAGAGCTGTCGATGGGCTATAGGTGAAGCCCCTTCCCTCTGTAAATCCTGTAGATACAACATCCTTTACAACCCGCAGCATCTGCAGGGCTGACTTCTAGGAACAGCACGTAGATTCCTCTCTAAAAATTGCAGAGGGAGACAGTTGTGTTTGACAGCTGCCTCCAGCGGCTGAGCCTGTGGGCTCAATTTCTAAGCCCATGAACGCTATGTGATGGATATATCCATCACAAAGCATTCATTATCTTTTGGCCATGATTTATATATCTGTCAGAGCAGGAAGAGGTTAAAAAAAATTCAGAAACCTGTGGCACTGATATAGCTCAACTATACATAGTCCTTTGTAAAATAAGAACAAAAAAGGTATGTCAGGAGTATTAGGAAGTTCAGGAACTTCCTCAAAAAGTTAACGGGAATGTGTCACCTAGATAGTCTTTTCTTGATAAAAGCCAGATACTTAAACATATTTTTTTGTAATCTGTTCCTATTTTTTTATTGTAATTATTTTATATAATTTTTTGTAAATTATTGTGGGGGCTGCCAACTTGCCCGCTGAGCTGATTTTTAACAGCATTTAGAGATATGCTTTACAGCCTAGGCCCCCTGAACCAGAGACAACAATAGACAACATTTGTCCCACTCACCTCTTTAGAGGTCATTCTACAGAAAGAGGGGATGCTAATTTCTGTTGTGAATGGTGGCAAATCCAGTGTTATGGTGTCACCTTTCACTGTACTACTGTATGGCAAATTATCCACACAGAGCAGGAAGTCTTAGCTTAGTTTCAGCTCTAGTGGCCAGAATGGAAACAGCAACTTTTCAGGATTATTTTAAAATATAGTAAAATGGAAAATTGGGAAAAAAGCAACACCAGAAATTCTTAACAGCTATGGTTGACATAAAAACATGATTTAAACAATAGGTCATTTTCTGAAGACATTTTTCCTGTAAGTGATCTAGAACCCACCTGCTGTATGAGCTATAATCCAATTCATCCAAAGTCCTCGATAATCTTGAATAAGATGAACTGCATAAACAAACCACGTAAAACATGTTGTATAAGAATGAATACATTAAAATGTGTATCACTGGACTTTACATTCATTTTTATCTCATGGTTATTAATGTATGGAATTTAGTTCAATAATCTATTAACCCTTAAATGAGCAGGCTATATTTGGCATACTTACCAGATCATTTTTTTAATGATTCATTAAAAAACTTGTGCTATCAAAGTAAGGTTTGCAATATTTTCCTCTGTACACAAAATTATACATAAAGAAAACGCTTCGTGTCACAGTCTTTGCTTATTTAAGTGTCCTTATCACTCCAAAAACTTACCACATGGATTTATTAATTTATTTTGATATAAAATTATGGTTACCGCTCACACATTGTATTATATATATATCTGAAAAATAAGTGTAATACAGGGTAATGAGGTCTCATTCTAAAGGTAGTTTATTATATACCCTTGTATTATAAATCTGGTTTTGTTTAAGAGAACTGATTTTCTAGTGCTTAAAAATCAGTTTCCAGGAGCTACCTATACTAACCTGATGTTAGTTCTTTGGGTTCGTTCATTTTGTAGTTTTAGCTTTTGTTCTTCCTCCTCTTGTTCTTTTTTCCTCTGCCATTCCTCTTCTCTAAGCCTCTTTTGTTCCTCCTCTTTCTGTCTTCTTTCTTCATCTTGCTTTTTTCTTTCTAATTGTTGCTGGAGTCTGTGACTCTCCTCCTCTGCCCGGCGCCTATGCTCTTCCTCCTCTGCCCGGCGCCTACGCTCTTCCTCCTCTGCCCGGCGCCTATGCTCTTCTTCCTCTGCCCGGCGCCTACGCTCTTCCTCCTCTGCCCGGCGCCTACGCTCTTCCTCCTCTGCCTGTCTACGCTGGGCTTCCAAATAATTTAATCTTTCTTCTTCTTTCTTTTTTCTTTCACGTTCTTCTTCCTGTCTCTTCTCATTCTCATGAAGACTGTCATCGCTGCTTAGTAAATCATCATACCGCTCTTTACTCAAGTATGAAGAAGGGCTGTGTGAAGTCAAGGACCTGCTAGTATGAAACTGTAGGAGTGCTGGTTCCTGTTGTAACTGTAAAATATGAATGAGTTATTTAGTGTAGAAAACCCATTTTAAAATATTCAAAGATTTCGGAGTTAAACGAGTACTCAACTGAATTTTTTTTATCTCTTCATTCTGCTCGGGCTGCAAAAATAAAAAACACTAACTCACCTTCCGTCGCTCCCCCAATGCACCGATATCGCTCTCCTGGGCCACCGGTCATATTACACAATGTAGGGCAGACACGTCAGACTGTGCTGATGTCCCGTCTCGACCAGTGATACACTGTGCACCAGTGTCACGTAACAGGCCCATGAGAGTGATATCCGTGCACTTTGGTAGCGTCGGAAGGTGTATAGTTTTTTCTGTTTTTTTTTTTTTTTTTTTTTGCAGTCCGGGCAAGATGAAGGGATATAAAAAATAAAAATCAGTGGAGAACCCCTTTAAGAATAGCTAAAGGGGATATTAAGTTTCCCTGTCAGTGTACACACTATAGAAGGGCAGATGTTACGTTCTAGTACAGCAGGGAGGTATGACCAAATATGTGTATCACAGTATTTTTGTAACTTCCATAGTATATAACAGTATTTCCCCCGCAAAATCATGTGACCCGCAAGCGCTGTTCTGCTTCTCTAAGGGCAGCATGCCCCTTACATGCCCCTTGAAGAAACAGTTGTTGATCTTTTATGATGCAGTCAGTTCATTTCTTTATTTGGATGTTGCTTGTTGGAGTGTAGGACCGCTGGTGTACTGACATGAATCAAATTTTTCTGTGATATAGGATGGGTACCCTTTCTAGTGCGGTTAGAATTTTTTCTTTTTATATGCCACACAGATATGTCAAAGGTTTTGCTCATTTAGGGTCTGGGTGTTCAGAACCCCACGATCATTAGAAAGAGATGGGAGAAGAGCGCAGCTGCGTGTTCACTCCCCGGCCCACTGTTATCTGTTTTTTGCAGGAGACAGGCCCCATAGACTTACAATTTAGCCCACCTCCTTCCGTGAAACAGATAACAGTGATACAGAACTAGGCATGGCTCGTTTTAAAGATCTATGGGGCTTTTAAAACCCAGACTTCGACCAATCAAAGCATTGGATATGCTTTCATGATACATCAAGTTTCTGTAAATCACAGAGATATTAACTGGGTCAGCAGATTTTTCTCACATGTGGTACTAAAATGCAGTTTCTATAGTATGTGTGGCTGTAGATTTTGCATTTTCTTATCAAACTATGTCTGAATTTTGCCTAATACTCTGCAGCTATTATATTTGGACAACTGAAAATAGGGAATGAATAGTCAATATTTACTTATGAGATGCCGAAAATCAGCGACAGGAAACCAGACTTTTTAAATCTAAAAAGCTTGCATATATATTTTGTTGGGGGAATATATAATTCCCTTTGCCCCACAGAAAAGCATAATTGCTCACACTTTTGCACAAATTGGGAATTTGTGCAACTTTTTGTAGAGTGACAGGGTTTGCACATAAAATATGTGCCATGTTTCCCTTTTGCACTGGTGCAAAGAATTATAAATTCCCCCTTCCCATACACACCCTTTTTATTAGTTAATTAAACTAGCCATGATCCACATATATTGCTTAATGGGGTTATCCAGCACTAAACAACCCTTGCAATCTCCAGAATGGGGCCCCCGGCTCTCCACGCTGCATGCAGTCGTAGATGACACTGGCTTCATAAGCACTGGAGATACACGAGTACAGCACTTACACCTGATTAGACACTTTTGTGCAAAAAGGACACATTGTAAAGTGCTACCTAACCCCTTTTAAGTATTTTTTTAGCTTCAATAATCCTTTCAACACAAATGTGGCAATAAATATGGGGCCAGCCAACTACAAATTCATAGACATTATTCAACCCTTTCCGTCTGTCAGCATTACAACTGGGAAACAGAAAACAAAAGAGCAAAACTAAATAGCACAGGATGCATGGGTCAAACCTGCTCAAGAGGTCTTCCCTTCTCGATTTCTTGCTGAGCTCGCTCCCACTCCTCTCTAAGTCTTTCTTGTTCCCGATTGTATTTTTCCTGGCAATACAAGACAAATACTGAAATTGAGTGAGAGCGAGAGATAGAAAGACACATACAATAATTTGTTTTCTAAGATGAAAAAATATATATTTTGAGTTGCATTAACCGATATCAGAAGAAGGATTTGTTCCATTTGAACTTAAAGGGGTACTCCGGTGGAAAACGTTTTTTTTCGTTTATCAACTGGTGCCAGAAAGTTAAATAGATTAGTAAATGACTTCTATTAAAAAATCTTAATCCTTCCAGTACTTATTAGCTGCTGAATAGCAAAGAGGAAATGATTTTCTTTTTGGAACACAGAGCTCTCTGCTGAAATCATGACCACAGTGCTCTCTGCTGACATCTCTGTCCATTTTAAGAACTGTCCAGAGCAGCATATGTTTGCTATGGGTATTTTCTCCTTCTCTGGACAGTTCTTACAATGGACAGAGATGTCAGCAGAGAGCACTGTGGTCATGATGTCAGCAGAGAGCTCTGTGTTCCAAAAAGAAAAAAATTTCCTCTGTTGTATTCAGCAGCTAATAAGGACTAGACGGATTAACATTTTTTTAATAGAAGTAATTTACAAATCTATTTAACTTTCTCGCACCAGTTGATTTAAAAAATAAAAAAACGTTTTCTACCGGAGTACCCCTTTAAAAAAAAAAAATAATACAAATAATAGTAAATAAACAGTAAAGCTTTCTGGTTGAGTATAGTACCTCTTATTTCCATATTTCCATGCAGTGGGACATTTAAATCAAATGGCATGTCTGGCAGAAACATGCAAGTTTCTATCACACACTTTTGCAAAAAGGCACAACTGATTACCTTAAAGGGATACTCCAGGGCAGTAAACTTAGCTCAGCCAATCACCGCTTCTGATGATTGCCGGAGCAGTCAGTCACTCCTGCTCGTCTCCAAGGGTGGGGGATAAGTTTACTTCCCTAGGAGTACCCCTTTAGGGGATCAGAGTGCTCCGAAGACAGGTAAGTTACCAGGCCCCAGCAGTCAGAGGACAACAGTTGAGGTCCCAGCTGTTTGGACCACCCGCAATCAGACAATTTTCCTCTATGATTTGGATAGGAGATACGTTTACTTCCCCTGAGTACCCCTTAACCATTTTTAATGTGACCATTAAACAGATTTTTTTTTTTACCAATATTCACATCTAAGTCCTTACCTGCAACATCTTTTCCTGTTCTTGATGCCATTTTTCTTGCCTCTTCCTCTCCTCTTCAGGGTCCCAAGACCATCTTGTCGAAAGACTAATGGGTGGAACTGGCATCTAGGATTAATTAAGAATACTTAACTAACAATTTCTATCAATATCAAAATATTTATCTAATTGAAGCAGTATATATGTGTATACATCCAATGTAAACTATGTAGCACAATGGGTGGGTCTTATGAAAGCTAGCACATACGAAAAGTGAACTTAGAACTTAAAGGGGTACTCTGACCCTAGATTTCTTATCCCCTATCCTAAGGATAGGGGATAAGATGTCTTATTGCGGGGGATATGGCGGAGTCACTCCGCTATCTCTGGACCAACACCCCGACTTTCTGAACGATTATGTTAAGAACACCGGCTTCGGGAGGCCATGGTCGTGGCATCATGTCCTCTCCCATTCACGTCTATGGGAGGGGGTATGAAGGCTGTGGTTACTCGCCCACAGCCTTCACGCTCCCTCCTATAGACATGAATTGAGGGGGGGGTGGCACAATGTCATGACCACTGCTGAACCCACCGTTCTGAAGTCTAACTCTCTCTAGGTACAAATTTTAATAAGCCACCCCATAGTCTCTATACTTAATGTTCATACAAGAAAATGTGCTAATATGTTTAAAGGTAATGAAAATAAGAATACTTACATCTGGTGCAGAAGAATCTGTGCTTCCTTGAAAAAAGCAAAAGAGAAGACAAGTAGGTCATAAACAAGGGTTGATTACTTAAACGGAGTACAAAAAAATCTGTGCATGAGACTCACAGTATGTTCAAGCAGTCAATACTTTTTTGTCTCCTAATCATGCAATACTCATCCCCATAAAAAAAAGTTTTAATCCTCAAAAACTTGCTATCTAAATTTATAAAAACAATTATTTTCTATGTTGTAAACTGAAGAGAGAAACCTGGTGAAAAATGTTTTTGACAAAACTAAGTCTTTATTATTAAAGAAATGGTGGTTTCTACATAATGAATCCTTGAATCTGAATGATACAACTTATACCCTGCTTCGAGGAGGTTACAACATAGCTACAGCATGGTGTTATCAAAAAATGTCCTTCTCTAAAGTTATTGCAAGTAAAAGCCTGTATCTTGCATGGATTATAAACCAGAGACCATTTTTGCTGTTAGTCTTTAGAGGACATTTGTCACAGAAGTTCCAGATCCTGTATTGATTGAGTTTGTGGGCTAATGTAAAAAAAGCAACTGTTGGCCAATAACTATTACTGCTCAGAATGATGGAAGAAGCCAATGAAGGCAGCGTTTAAAGGGGTATTTCCATCTCAACTCACTTAGTTAAACTTTAAGTGCACATCAAGTTACATAGTTTTTCAAATACACTCACTAAGCAACCTTGCCTTATTCTCCGAATATTTCTGCTTGTCTCCTCCCCTTTTTGACAGCTTGCTGTCTAGGTTACCGACCACCACTTCAATTTAGAAGCAGTGGTCAGTCTGATTATACATATCAGCCCAACCGCTGCTTCTAGAGTGAAGTGGTGATCGGAAACCAAGACAATGAGTTGTCAATAATGGTTGGAAAGAAACAAGAATATCAGGTGAAGGAGGGAAGTTTGCTAAATGAATGTTTTTGCACAATATTTAACTTGGCATGCCCTAAAAGTTTAAATATTTGAGCGGAGTTGGCAATACCACTTTATTTTACATTGTCCTCACACAAAACTGTCAACCACTGCCCTTTTGGATCTTTGTTTATCATAATCTGGTTTTTCCTCAGTTTATAGTAATAAGTAAACCATATTATTTGCAAATTTTTAGTTTTTGATTGCACTAGTCAAATCTTTCTAAACACAATTCAAAATAAGGTACTGCGGACAAAAAAAAAAAAAAAAAAAGATGACACACAAGAAAAGTAAACATGCTGGTTAGTGGAAGTGAAGGGAGGACCGACATACATTGCACAGAAAAAGCTATGGAACCTTCTTAATGGTTGTATGAGATGTGGCTTACATTTATGTGAGACATACATATGGCATCTACAAAACATTTGAAACGCACTTCTATCAGCACATGAGCAGCAGTAAAAGCATAGCTATAAAAATAGAATGTAGTACCTAAAAGGAACATGTCATGTTACAGCTATTTTTACATAGTTTTCTCTGATGCTTAAAAGGAACCAGTCATGTAGATGATGCAGTCATATTTGAGGATATCATGTTATAGAGCAGGGATAACTGAGCAGATTACTATAAATCGTTTTGTGGGAAATAAGTCAAGAGAACTTGTAATGTATTGATTTATACAAAGTGACTGTCAGCTGTCTACACACAGGCAAAAGTGTCAATCATTTAGTAGGACCACCCATTGGACCCCTTTCCTATATGAATAAGGCATAGAGATAGCTGTCAATGATTGAGTAGGACTGCTCACAGGCATCTTAAGCATAGACTAAACACAGGTTTAAGTCAATAGTTTACAGGTACTACTGAATATTTTCTCATAAAAGTATAAACGAATCAGCTCAGCTCCCCCAGGTTTAACATGCTGCATGCAGGTTGGATCACATTTTTACCATGTCTGGTTCCCTTTAAAAGTAATAGTGCTTGGTTATCCATCATCTACATCAATAAAATTGTTCTATGATTCAGAACATGGGAAAACAAATATAAAAAATATACGTAAGGCACAAAGGCTACAATACGGCTGCTCAAGCAGTTAAATATGCCAATGTTTGAGCAGAAAAAGTTTATCTTGAACTATTATTGATTTATGTCCCAATTTTCTGTGATTTTTTTTCTTTAACTATTAGGCCAGAATTCATACTAAGGTACTGGAGAGCTGTTCACTTATATTCCATTATTTACAGAGAACAGGAACAGATACCCGAACAGGAGAGACTGTATACTATCCCTTGTTATCCTCGCTAATCATGATAGGATCCATTCCTGCTCTTGACAAAACATAAGAGACAGAATCTTCTGAGTGGATCCAGCTTTTCTTTAAATATAAGTACTATTAGTTGCAGCTATAGAGTCCAGGTACTTATATGGTTCAAAAAAACATAGGCACTTGTTTAAGAATTTACAGCTTTTATAAAAAATTATATTAAAAAAAATAAAGGACATGTGTGCTGGTTCTGGGTTGTCATAAGCTTTTTCTTGTAACGTGGGTTATTCTATAGCTATTGGTGCAAACCAAATAGAGAAACTGCAACACAAAGATAACACCCATTACCACACAAGTAGACCCATGAGTTGTAAGGAAAACCAGAGGATCCTAAGGAAAAAGCAAATTGGTTATGTTGCTTTCAGCGTGTGGCAATAGAAACGTAGAACCCAACACCATGGTTAGTCCTAAAGTAACCTTTGGAAAGTCGGCAGTAGCAAAGCAGCTAGTTACCTTGCTCAAAAAACTGAGACCTCCTTTTATAGTTTCTCAAGGATATATGTTCATGTTCTAATTGAAAGATATAAAGTGAGAAACGGTTTCATAACCATTCAAAAAAAATTTTTATAAAAAGTTTTAGAACACAAAATTAAGTTTTACTGAAGATTTTGGACAAAAATGTATCAAACCTTTTGGAGAGGAACAGTGGAGTAGTTCCCCATAGCAAGCAATGAGATTACTTCTATCTTTTTGATAACAAGATCCTTTGTTCCTATGCACAAGGTTTGATAAAATCCTCATTTGAACTTATTCCTCTTTAAAAGATCTGCTGATTTACTTAAAGTTAATCCGACAGGCTGTTTATCCACAATAAACCCAATATACAGAGTTACAATGCGAGTGAACAACATTTAATGTCCTCTTGTCATTGCACTGCTATGGGCAGTGGAGGAGGGGAGACTGTGTGTCATACTCCCCTGCCTCCTCAATATTTTCCGCTCTGCCTGCCCGTCTTGAATATGCAAATGCCACTGCCAGTGCTTGAGCGTTCTGCTCTCGTAGCAGAGCAAAAACGCTTCAGTCTCGTTTTACCCAACATCCGGGTATAGCAAGGCAGTGGTGCCAGCAGGCTCTCATATCCTAGTGATGTGAGAGTAAATATGTTAGCATATTCATGACAGATGTGGGCAGAGGAATATTGAGGAGGCAAGGGAGTATAGTGAGCCAGTCCCCGCCTCCATTGTGTCATACTGTACCAATTAAAGTAAGTGGCCAGTCTCATTAGTGCTGTTCACCTGTACTTTAACCCAGCATATTGGGTTTGGTATGGGTGAACAGCTTGTCAGTTTATTTCTAATACTTGCATTACTGATTAAAAAGCACAGCATCTTTTCTTAGAAGGGCAGACAGGTCTTCCTAAAAGTTATTCCATACTAACTTTGCACTCTGGCTCTAAGATTTACAGAGGATAACATAATTTGTATAGCTATTGAGATGTACTACAGCTCCCAGTACTGTACAAACTTGTGAAAGATATAACATTACATTTGGTGCTATCTATAAAAAACTTTAGTGTTCCTACTAAAAGTGAGTACATTTGTTGACATACAGTAAATGTAAGCAATATACAAGTCACAAACTCCAGAATAATACAAGCTAAATGCATCAGCAATTTCACATTATACTGAAGCTTCAAAATGGAGATTATAAGTGTACTCAGTTTCAAACAATTCGAGTTAGCCCCATGTCATATTCATACTGCAATGAAATGTAAAATCTGAAAAATAACATGCAAAATGAGCTATCTATGCAAACTTCTTTAATAGTCAGTCGCGACATAAGTGGAGTAACCACAAAATGCCAAAATGCCAAAATGCAGGCAAGATAAAGAAAAAAAAAAAAAAAAGAAAACAAACAATACAATACTGTAACTTAGAAGCCACAATGGTATCTTTAGTCTAACACCATGGAACATGATCTGTCTGCTGATACATTATACTAATGAGATATTTAAACTAAGTAAAGGTATAAATAATTCTTAGTTTAAGACAGGTAAAGGGGTGTGCTTTTAGTTAGTTTTTATTTTTATTTTTTTCTGTGCTAGGGCATGTTTAGCTGAACTTTTACAGGAAAATGCGAACAAGGCATAGCATGTAAACATTAACATCGCCAAGAAGTGTGGCACAATGTTTAATAATGAACATTAGAAAAACTAAATAAAGTTTGCCAAAATCTATAAAAACAGTGACCTTTTCACAACAATTTTTCTGGGAAATTACAATAGAACTACAATCCAACTGTAGCTAAAAAAAAAATGTTGTTTGGACATCACAAGAGGAAGAAAATGCAATTAATGAATAAAGGGTCTAAAAATTCACTTACGTGCAGTAGAATAAGTACGGTAATGACAAAAGACCAAAAAAGAAAAAAAGATATACATTTGATTGTTATTTGTAGAGATTAACGAATTTTTGAAAAATTCGAATCAGCAAATAAAAAAATCGATTCAATACGAATAAATTCTCAGCAAATTTTTATTACTTACACATTTTAATGTGTGTGTCACACTTTTTCTCCAAATTTTTTTTTTAGGTAGTACTACTACTCCCAGCATGGAACAAACTGTTCCATGATGGGAGTAGTAGTACTTGTGCTAATAGACAGATCGCCCCGGGTGTCACTCCTGACACCCGCTGCGATTGTCTTGTATAATGTATAGATGCGGGTGGCTTTCTCGCATCTAGATAGGATGAGCTCATCGGGTGTCAGGAGTGATACGTGCTGTGATCTGTCCTTAAAGGGGTACTCCGGTGGAAAACTTTTTTTTTTTAATCAACTGCTGCCAGAAAGTTAAACAGATTTGTAAATGAATTCTATTAAAAAAATCTTAATTCTTCCAGTACTTATTAGCTGCTGTATACTACAGAGGAAATTATTTTCTTTTTGGAACACAGAGCTCTCTGCTGACATCTCTGACCATTTTAGGAACTGTCCAGAGCAGCATATGTTTGCTATGGGGATCTTCTCCTACTCTGGACAGTTCTTAAAATGGACAGGGGTGTCAGCAGAGAGCACTGTGGTCATGATGTCAGCAGAGAGCTCTGTGTTCCAAAAGAAAATAATTTCCTCTGTAGTATTCAGCAGCTAATATGTACTGGAAGGATTAAGATTTTTTAATAGAAGTAATTTACAAATCTGTTTAACTTTCTGGCACCAGTTGATTAAAAAAAAAAGTTTTCCACCGGAGTAGCCCTTTAACTGCAGGTACTACTGCTCCTGACATGGAGCACACTCTGCTCCATGCTGGGAGCTGTAGTACCTGCTTTAATAGACAGATCGCAGCGAGTGTCACTTCTGACACCCGATGCGATCGCCCTGTATAATGTACAAATGCCGGTGGCCGGCCACTCTTCTCTGGTCCCACTGTACTATGAGTATATGACGTATATATACCTAATTATATTTCCCACAGAGATCTGCGATTGGCTGGAAACATCTGGCCAATCAAATCTCTCTGCGGGAAATATGAAGTGATGTGAATTCTATGCACATCACTGGCTGGACGGAGTATAGTGCTGAGATGTGAGAGCAGGAGAAAGCCACTCCATCTCTGCAATAGATAGGACGATCGCATCAGGTGTCAGGAGTGATGCCTGCTGTGATCTGTCTATTAGTACAGGTACTACAGCTCCCATCATGGAACAGTCTGTTCCATGCTGGGAGTAGAAGTACTACCTAGAAAATGTAAAGAAAAAAGAAAAAAAAAAAAGAAAAATGACTTCTAAAAATATATATATTTTTACATTTAAATGGCCCCTTTTTACATTTTTATTATTGCCTACTACATTTTTAGGTCCCTGCCCGCCCACATAAATTGATCCCTGTTTAAAAATTAACTGACTTTTTTTTCCCGTCTTTCAATTTTCGGGAGCAGGCAGGGACCAGAAAATTCAGCACACAATATTAAAAATGGGACTAAAAAAGTAAAGTTAAAATAAACAAAATTATGATTTAGAATGAAAACTAGAAAAAAAAAAATTATGAAATGCACTCCTCATTCATTTTTTATATTGAGCACTACATTTTCTGGTCCCTGCCCGCTCCCAAAAATTGAAAAAAATAAAAAAAATTAAAAAGGTTAATGTTAATCTTTAAACAGGGATCAATTTATGTGGGCTGGCACAGACCTTAAAATGTAGCCGACAATAATAAAAATGTAGAGTGTGTGTTTTTTACTTTTTTCTTTTTTAAAAAAAATATTTTTTAGTTAGCACTACTATTCCCAGCATGGAACACACTGTTCCATGATGGGAGCAGTAGTTCCTGTACTAATAGACAGATTGCCCCGGGTGTCACTCCTGACACCCGATGCGAACGTTCATAATATAGCAGAGATTGATTGGCTCTTTACAGCGCTCGCATCTCTGCACTATACTCCAGGCCGGCCAGTGATGTGAATAGACATTCACCTCACTCATTCATATTTTCCATCCAGAGTGGGGATTGGCCAATCCCCTCTCTCAGTGGGAAATATGGATGGTGAGTGGCCGGCCGGAGTACAGAGCAGAGATGCGAGCGCAGTAGAAAGCCGCTCCGCATCTCAGGGATGAAGGACGATCACAGCGGGTGTCAGGAGTGACACCAGCTGTGATCTGTCCATAGCTGCAGGTACTACTGCTCCCAAAATGGAGCACACTCTGCTCCATGCTGGGAGCTGTAATACCTGCATTAATAGACAGATCACAGTGGGTATCACTCCTGACACCCACAGTGATCCTCCTGTATAATGTAAAGATGCGGCCGGACGCTCTTCTATTGTACCCTGCACTGACATATATACACTTATTTATATTTCCCACAGAGAGTTGTGATTGACTGGAACAGTGTATATACAGCAGTGCAGGTGACCATAGAAGAGTGCCCGGCCGCATCTATACATTATACGGGAGGATCGCAACGGGTGTCAGAAGTGACACGGGCGATCTGTCAATTAGTACAGGTACTACTACTCCCATCGTGGAACAGTGTGTTCCATGCTGGGAATAGTAGTACTACCTAAAAAATGAAAAAAAAATTAAAAACCCACACTACATTTTTATTAGGCTTCTTTCACACTATAGATTATTCATAGATCAAAACATCCATTTTCTGTATTTTATATTTAAAAAAAATGATGCATAATAACGAATGAAATAACGTGTGCTAACGGAAGAATAACGCCTGTCAAAATAACGGGCATTTTCATCTGTTAAGACCCGTTATAACATCCATCATGTACCGTTATTTTATGTCCGTTTTAACACCTCTGCCTACAGCTCTGCCTAAAGACTACTACTACTCCCATCATGGAAAAACTTGTTTCCATAATGGGAGTAATAATTCCCCGGCTGTGGGATTCTGCTGGTGGCTGGGGAGGCTACAGACTCTGTTCCATGATGGGGGTGGTAGTACAGGGGCTGAGCAATTGATCGCACCAGGTCTCACTTCTGAGACCCGATGCGATCAGAAGTTATGAAACAGGGGAGCAGGGTGCATTCTCCACTCCCCTGCGATGTATGATGCATTTTTACTTTCATTTTTAATTCCCAGCTAGGAGCCCTGAATGGCCGGTACGGAGGAGCCATTCAGGGCTCCCGGCGGGGTTTTTAAACTTACAGTGTGCCTAATTACTGTATAATCACATCATTCCCTCCATGTGTCTATATATAGATAGATATAGATATATATATATATATATATATCCCCCTGCCTGCTGCCTGGTCATCTTCTAGCGCTGTCACAGCACACAGCAGGGACAGGCCATTCCATTCCCTGCTGCTCATCTCCGTACTTGACAGATTAGCAGCGGAGAATGGAGGAACCTGTCTCCCCTGTGCGCTGCTTCATTCATTCACCGCCACCGGTTACTGACATGTCCCCGCTGCTGCCATGCTCTAAGCGCAATCAGAGCGCACAGCGGGGACATGTCAGTCTTTTCCCCACTGCTCATCTCCTTACCCGACGTGAAATGTTGGGCAGCCGTGGGGAATGAATGAATGAATGAAGCAGCGCACAGGGGGGACAGGTCAGGTACTGGCGGCGGCAGGGAATGGATAGCTATAACCGAGTACAGGGGAGACAGGTCCCTCCATTCTCCGCTGCTCCTCTGTCAGATACGGAGATGAGCAGCAGGAAATGGAATGGCATGTCCCTGTTGTGCGCTGTGACAGCGCTAGAAGATGAGAAGATATCCGGGCAGCAGGGGAGGGAGGAATCATACATATACACATGGGGGGAATAAAATGAATATACTTAAGTCCGGGGGAATGTGATTATCCAATAATTAGGCACACTAAGTTTAAAAACCCACGCTGGGAGCCCTGAATGGCTCCTCCATACCGGCCATTCAGGGCTGGCAGGGAATTTAAATGAAGGTAAAAATACATCGTACATCACAGGGGAGTAAAGCATGCCGCCCGCTCCCCTGTTTAATAACTTCTGATCGCATGGGGTTTCAGAAGTGAGACCAGGTGCGATCAATCCCTCAGCCCCTGTACTACAACTCCCATCATGGAACAGAGTCTTTTCCCTGATGGGGGGTAGTAGTACAAACACTAATGTTGCCTCCCCAGCTCCCGGCAGACTCCTGCAGCCAGGGAACTACTACTCCCATAATGGAAAGAAGTATGTTCCATGATGGGAGTAGTAGTAGTCTTGGCTGCGGGAGTCTGCAGACAGCTGAAACCAAGGGATAAAAAACTGATGCAAATGGGTGCCACTAAATGGCATCCCTTTGCATCAGTTTGCATCCGCTATTAGAATGGTCCGTTTAGGAGGCAATAACTGAGAAAATATGAACTTTAGCAATCCAAAAAAGTAATGGAGATACCCTTTAATAAAATTTCGTAGGGTACCATTAAAAAAATATATATTAAAAAAGATACAGTAGTGATGGAAAAAAATTGTATTTAACAAAAGTTATCTTTAATATAACAAAATTTTAATACATTTTTAAACATGGATCAATTTATGTGGGCAGAGCACTAAAAATGTAGCTGACAATAATAAAAATGTAGTGTGTGTGTGCTTTTCATTTATTTATTTATTTAAATTTTTTAGGTAGTATTACTACTCCCAGCATGGAACACACTGTTCCACGATGGGAGTAGTAGTACCTGTACTAATTGACAGATTGCTGTGTCACTTCTGACACCCATTGCGATCCTCCTGTATAATGTATAGATGCGGCCAGGTGCTCTTATATGGTCCCCTGCACTGCCGTACGTATACACTTATTAATTTTTCCTGCAAAGAGCTGTGATTGGCCAGATGGTTTCAGCCAATCACAACTCCCTGTGGGAAATATGAATAATTAGGTATATATACGGCATATACGCATACTACAGGGGGACCAGAGAAGAGCAGCCAGCCGCCCGCATCTATTATACATTATACAGGACAATTACAGCAGGTGTCAGAAGTGACACTCGCTGCGATCTATCTATTAATGCAGGTACTACAGCTCCCAGCATGGAGCAGTGTGCGCTCCATGTTGGGAGCAGTAGTACCTGCAGTTGATGACAGATCCCAGCAGGTGTCACTCCTGACACCTGCTGCGATCGTCCTATCTATTGCAGAGATGCGAGTGCAGGAGAAAGCCGCATCTATACATTATACAGGACGATCGCAGGGGTGTCACTAATGAAGAAATTCGGTCTGAATCAAATTTTTCATAAAATTTGGAATGAATTCGACTTAGTCAGATTCGATTCGCTCATCTCTGTTTGATGCGTGTCTCATATTGCAGAACTTAGCAGTAACTTTTATTTCCAAAAGATTTGTATTTTTTCACATAAATTGTATAGAAAGATTGTTGCTATGGTTGTGCTGGGCTGACAAATTCGTGAAACACGAGTTTACGTTATCTTATATAGGGTGAGGGGCATGAGCATTCACAGAAGTTTTTCAGGGGTAGGGCATCATTTTTATGTCGTCTGTGCTGCATCTCTTTTTGACAATGTCATGAAGTAGAGGGGCATAGTCAATATTGCATAAAGAGCAGGTATGTAAAGAGCCCTGCTATACAATTTAACATTTTTGAAGTAGACAGTTTAAAAAAAAAATGAAATTTAAACCTGCCAATTAAACCTTTTTTTCTCGTTTCTTTTATTTTTAGTGCTTTACTCAAGAGTCAGGGACTTTTATTTATTTTTTTATTTGAAATTTATTTCAAATAAAAATCAGATTTTAAATTAATCAGGATTCACTCAGAGACTGCAAGGTGGCTCAGCTGGCTGGAATGCCGATGGTGAGAGACTCAGGAAAGGGCTAGGCAGCCAATCTCACAGACATGCACATGAGGCATGACAGCAATGCTATTTTTCTTCTGACGCCATCACTCGCTAACATCACCTGTGTAGCGTGGGAGTT